>NC_140494.1:82572323-83172323 GCF_964271855.1 Acomys minous | reverse complement strand
TCGATGTTGCTGATTAATGATTGATGTGAACAGGACTCCATATAACCCTGTATTAAGAGGAATGGAGATTGCCTCTGTCCACTTAGATTCATAAGCTGTCCCGAAGTGATCTTGGCATCAGGGAAGGGAGTGTTCAGGCACATTTCACCATCAGCATCACGGGATGGCAGCCATTGATTTGTCCCATGGTAAGTCCTTGTTGAAGCTCTTTTTCAGATTGTTTTAGGTCTCTCCTGCACAGCAAAGTCCAGTGGGCAGGGCTTCAGGAGTTCACCTACAAAGGGCTGAAGTGGGCTGTATAATAGGGCCCTGCAACTCAGGGCCCGGTGTGTGTGCTTTCTGAAGAGATGCTGCATAATTGTCGTGAGTTGTGTCACCAGGGCAATTTAGAGTCATGTGTTTCTTTTTACTTTTTACTTTGTTAATTATTATTGTCTGTATATATTTGTATGAGTGCAGGTAAATGTGGAAGTCAGGACATTTTTGGGGTCAGTTTTCTTTCCATTGTGGGATTCTGGGGTCTGAGCACTCACATTAACTTGATGCTCCATCTCACCAGCCTCAGAGTCACATGTTTTTTTTTTCCCCACACCTTAAGTCCCTTTATCTATAAAGTGAGAACACTCCCTTTCTCAAGAGGGCAGCACAGTGCCTAGCCTGGCCCCTGGCTCCAGAGGAGGCAAAATCCTGTGGCATTTCTTGGTAGGAACATGCATTTTGTGGTCTGATGAGTGTATAGATGACGGGGATGTCATCCTAGCGTGGAGTGGCTTGATGACATGGGAATGCTGGGACTGCAGGCAGCTCTGGGGTTTGATGCATCTTTCTTTCCTATCAGGCCTTCTTTCTAGAGAGCCTATCTACATCTACGAAGAAAACACAGAGGTAGAAGGGGCAGTCACTGACAACCAGGCAAATGGTTACCAGGTAAAGAGAAAGGATATAATTCTACCAAATAGAACTTTTTCATCTGTGATCTAGACACATTTCCTTCGTGAGTCCAGAATCTAGACAGAGTCAGACTCTAGGGCTCCTTAAAGGCAGTGCTTTCTCACTAAGGGGTGGAGGGTGTCTTGAGTTTCCCTGCAGAGCAGAGCCTTATATTGGTGACATGGTATCTTGGATTCACTCTAACATTTCTGTAATTGCTAACCAGTGTGCTTGCCTCTCTGGGGATTGAACCAGGGCCTTTTTATCCAGCTTAGGCGCAAGCTTTACCACTGAGCTGTATCCCCAGCTTCACTAATTAGTCTTGCTTTGTTTAGATAGGGTCTGACTGTATAGCCTAAACTTGAACTCACTATATAGCCCTGGCTGGTTTCAACCTCCCTCCCCAGTGTTGGGGGTTACAAACATGGGCCCCCACTAACTAATCTCAAGCCTTATTGATAGCTGCATGGTTTTTGTTTTGTTGAGTGTTCTGACAGATGGTAAGGAAGGTGAGAGCACCCTTTTCTCAGAAGATGTATTTATCAGATATCTACAGTTTGCTTAGGAATTTGCTGCCATGAGACAGTAGGATGAGAAGATCTAGCCTAGCTGTGCTGGTAGAAATTATGCTTATGATGTGCTACTACACTCACATGGCAGTAGAAGGTCAGCCGAGAGTGAGTTTAGAGAGAAGAGCTCCTAGGGCCACTAAACCCTGCAGCTGGATTGGGGCAGCCCTGAAAACCATGTATAAGTATCAGGTCCACCTTCCTAATTTGTCATTGAGTACTAGCAAGACTGTTAATTGGTTCAAACCACTGTGTGTGTGATGGTTTAGGATTCAGTGACCTTCGATGATGTGGCTGTGGAGTTTACCCCAGACGAGTGGACCTTACTGGACCTGACTCAGAGAAACCTGTACAGAGAGGTGATGCTGGAGAACTATGAAAACCTGACCGCAGTAGGTAAGACTGCTAGCATTCCTCAGACCTTTATGAAACGTGCATATGACGTGCTTCTTAATGTGTTAGAGACTGGTTGCGTTAATGATGAATATAGTGGAATGACATGAATTTTTGAAACTGCTTTTGTGTGAGGGTGGGGTAAAGGGGCTCACACCTTTAATCCCAGCACTTGAGGGACAGAAGCAGAGGCAGGTGGGTGGATCTCTTGAGTTCAAGGTCAGCCTGGTCTATATAGAAAATTCCAGGCCAGGCTATCCACGGCTATATAATGAAATTAACCAAACAAAAAATGGCTTTTCTAATTTGCATGTGTCTGTGTGCGTGTGTTTATATGTGCACATGCAGAAACCAGAGGAAGGCATTAGGTGTTTTCAGCTGTCACTACCTTATTCCTTTGAGGCAGACTTTCTCCCTGAACTCAGAGCTGTTATGTCGTCCAGCCACTAAGACCCAGATCTTATCCACCTTTCCCCCAGCACTGTAGTTCATACAGGCACATTTGAGACCTTGCTGGCCTTGTTACATGGCTTGCTGAGGTCAGATTATGCAGCAAACACTCCTAACCAACAAGCCATCTTCCCAGCTCCAACAAAGAAAAGTCTTACCACAGTACATGATCATCTACGGTGGCTGTTCTTTTCCTTTCCCCTTCTTTCTCTCCCTTTCCTTAAAACATTTCTTTTTGTTTTTTGAGATTATAATATAATTTTATACCATTTCACCATTCCCTTGCCTCCAAAGCCTTCCATATACCCCTCTCTCTCTTTGAAATTCATGGTCTCTTCTCATTAATTGTGGTGTGTGTGTGTGTGTGTGTGTGTGTGTGTGTGTGTGTGTGTGTGTGTGTGTGTGTATTCCTAAATATAAAAGTACAATCTGCAGTCTGCATAGTTTTACTTGTATGTATATGTTTTCAGGGCTGACCATTTGGTATTAAGTAACCAGCTGGTGTGCTCTTCCCTGGGGAAGACTATTTGCCCCTTCAGCATCCCTTAGTCTGTAGTTTTCTGTGTAGGATTGAGGCTTCATGAATTTCCTCCGTCCCACATTACCATGTCTATTCGTGTCCTCCTTGGCCAGCTTGTATTTTGCTTAGTCATGTTGCTGAGGCTTTATATGTATAGTTCTGATATTACTAAGAGAAACAGTTTCACAGCAAACTCCCTGATCCTTTGGCTTTTATAATCTTTCCACCTCCTCTTCTGAAATGTTCTCGGAACCATTTATATCTGTACCCCATTTATGTGCGTTATGGGTGCTGGAGTTGTGTTGTACGTGTGTCCATTGGGACTGGGCTCCACAGCTCTGCATTTTGATTCTTTGTGGTTTTCTGTAACAGGATTCCTTGTTGCAAAGAGACATTCCTTTGGTAAGGGGTGAGGACTACACTTATCTGTGGGTGTAAAGACAAATATTTAGAATGTAGTTGGATTGTGCTGGTTTAGTAAAGTGGGGGCCGTAGATTCTCCAAGATCCATGGTTTCCAGTACCAGGCACGACTTCCCTCTTGTTTGTTGGGTCTTAAGGCCAACTTAGAAAGCCGTTGGTTACCTCCAGGGCACGTGTGTCACTTCTGTACCCTATGGTACCATGCCATGCTAGTTGTTACGGTTCAGAGATATCATAGCTGGGCTGGACTCTTGTTTGCTTCCCTGTTTTGGAAGCTTGTGTGGAACCTTCTGGTACCATGAGATCTAGTCCTCAGGGAGGAAGCATTCAGGTCACCTGTAGGCCAGTGTCTCACAAACATGGTGTGTTCATTAGTAGGAACTTCCCCTTCTACCTCTATGGGGCAACCAAGGGCAGCAGCAATAGTGTGTAATGTTTTTGGAGTCTTTTGGACAGCTCTGTTCAAGAACTCAAAAGAGGGCTTCTCATGCCTGGTGTTGAGTTTTTGTTAGATGGTTTGTCGCTCTTGGAGGGAGCATTGTCAGCCCAGGTGGGAAAATTCTATTTAAACTAGTTATCTATATCTATGCACTGACTTATGTGTGTATTTTTAGGTAGGTAGTTAATAGTACGATTCCTTATAACTTTCAGGCTTCCTTCCTCTCATGTTACCCTCCTCCCTCCTGTATTTTCTCCCTCCCTCTTCCTAATTAAAGCCCCCCCTCCCCCACTTTTTCCTACTTCCCATTTCTGATCACCCTGCTGTTCTCCTATTACCTCCCCCTCTCCTGAACTCTGGCAGTGGTCCTGCCTGGTTTCCTCATTTCTGCAGTTACTCCAGGTAGTGTACGCACATCTGAAGATTCGGAGCTTGGAGCTCCAAATGAGGGAATGTGAGAGAGCCATCTTTCTGGCTCTTGTATACCTCACTCACTGATTTTTTTTCTAATTCCATCTATTTACCTGCAAAGTTTATGATTTCATTTTTTTCTTCACCATAAGTTATATGTACTATATTTTCATTATTCACTTGTTGATTGAAGGACATTTAGGCTGTTTGTAGTTTCTAGCTATTGTGAATAGAGCATCGGTGAACATGGCTGAGCAAGTATTTGTGGAATAGGATTTCAAGTCCTTTAGGCATATGCCATGGAGTGGTATAGCTGGGTCATGTGGTAGGTTTATTTCTAGCCTTTTGAGAGGTCTCTGCACTGATTTCCATAGTGGCTGCACCAATTTGCAATCCTGTCAACAGTGATTAATGGTTCCCTTTTCCCCTTGTCCCCTTCAGCATTTTTATTGGCTGTTTTGTTGATCTTTGTCATTCTGAGTGGGATATCTCATGGTTGTTTGGATTTACATTTCCCTCAGTGGTAAGGATGCTGAACATTTAAAGAAAAAAAAATTTTTTTTCATGTAATACGTTTTGATCATATTTTCCCATCTCTAGCTCCTCCTAGATTTTCTCCAATGGTGGACATTTAGAAAAGATTTTCAGCCAGGAGCAGTGGCGGACACCTGTAATCCCAGCACTCAGGGAGGCAGAGGCAGGCGGATTGCTGAGGCCAGCTTGGTTTACAAAGTTCAGGACAGCCAGGGTCACACAGAGAAACCCTGTCTCAAAAAAACCCAAACAACAACAACAAAAAGATGTTTCGTTGGGTGGTGGTGGTGGTGCACACTTTTAATCCTGCCACTTCGGAGATTGAAGCAGGCAGATCTCCCTGAGTTAGAGGCCAGCCTGATCTACAGAGTGAGTTCCAGGAAAGTCAAGGCTACACACAGAGAAACCTTGAATTAAAAACAAGCAAAGAAACAAAGATATTTCTTAGCAATTTTTTTCTTTTTTGAGAACTCTTTTGTTGTTGTTTCTTTTCATTCCTTTTTTTTTTTTAACGGGCTTTATTTACACAGCTCTGTCTGTCCTTGAAACTCCGTGTGTAGATCAGGCTGGCCTTGAACTAAAACTCTGAGATCTGCCTATCTCTGCCTCCCAAGTGCTGGGATTAGATGTGTGCATCACGATGTCTGTTTACCTACACACACACACCTCACTCTTTCATTTTTCCCCTTTTCTTCTTTACTTTCTTCTTCTCCCCTCTTTCCTTTACCCTCACTGTGACCCTTTATTTTGGGAAGCAGAACCTTCTTTGTGTAGTCCAGGCTGGCCTCACACTTGAAATTCTCTATCCTCATCCTCCCAAGTTATCGGATTTCAAGTTTCATTCACTACTGTACCCAACATAGTAGGTTTTGTCAAGAATATGTGCGTGTGCATATGTGTGTGTTGCTGGAGATGGAACCTGGTCTATATGTTAAGAAAATGCTCTACCCTTGAGTTGTAGTCCCTCTTAAAAGTGTACATCAACCTGCAGTTAGGTGGTCGGGCAAACCAGTCCCGGTTAGGACACAGAAATGGAAACACTGTCTTTTCTTTATGGTGCTAGAGATTGTACTCAAAGCCTTATGTATGTTGTTACATCCCTCTCTCCCTGCATTTGCATTTTGAAAGAATTACCTTGCTCTCATTTGAACTGTGATTTCCTTGGCCATAGGAAAGTTTGTCATCTCTTGTTTGAGCATCTTCCACTCATATATGTTTCTGCATGTGCAGGATGTCAGTTCTTCATTCCTAGTCTGACCCCCTGGTTAAAGCAAGAGGAGTTGGAGACGGTGGAAAGCGCAGTTCCTCAACGTGAGTGTGCATGGAGAAGTCTGTTTGACAGGCGCAGTACTGAGGCCATCTTTCTCAGTTTGAGATATCTTCCATTTCACATAATCTATTGTTCCTGTCTATTCAGGCATACCTATGGTCTTATAACAACACATGTGTTTCCTCCTCTTAAGTTTAGTGTTTCAGTATTAACTGTTTTTCCAGGCCTTTCTGGCTCGCCTGTTGCTGTAATTCCCACAGGATCAGTTTGTAATACATTACATAAAATGTTGTCTCTGCTTTTGCTTGTTTGTTTGTTTGTTTTTGAGACAGTTTCCCTCTTTAGTCTTGGCTGTCCTGGACAGTCTGGCCTTGAACTCACATTGCTCCAGCTGCCTTTGCCTTCCGAGTGCTGGGATTAAAGGCGTATGCCACCACCGCCTGGCGATTCTGCATTTTTGTTGTTCTTGTTCTTGAGGTGCTGTGAGGCAATCATTCTACCCACTGGGCATTCCTATTGCTATTTTTTAAAAAAATACTTACTCACTTTACATTTTGGTCATAGCCTCATCCCTCCTGCCAGTCCCACCCTCTCTTTCTCTCCCACATCTCCCTGCCCTATTCCTCAGAAGAGGGGAGCCCCCCTTTCCATGCACCCCACCTCATCAAGTCACATCAGGACTGAGTGTCCTCTTCCCCTGTGGCCTGGCAAGGCAGTCCTGCCAGGGGGAAGTGATTGAAAAGCTGGCAAGAGAGTCCTGCTCCCCTTACTAGGGGACCCACATGAGTCCTGAGCTACCCATCAGCTACATCTTTGTGGTTGGTCTAGGTCCATCCCATGCAAGGTCCTTGGTTGGTGCTTTAGTCTCAGAAGCCCTTCTGGGCCTGGTAGTTGCCTCTGTTGATCTTTTGTGGAGCTCCTGTCACCTCCAGGTCCTTCACGCCTTCCCCCCACTTTTCCACAAGGCTCCCTAACATATCGTCCAATGTTTGGCTGTGAGTCTCAGCATCTGTTTTGAGATGCTGCTGTGTGGAGCCTCTCAGAGGATAACTCTGCTTGACTTCTGTCTGCAAGCATAGCAGAGTACTGTGGAGAGTAGGTGTATACATCACAGCACACTTACAGAAGTTAGAGAACAATTTCAGAACCAGTTTTTTCTTTCTTTCTTTCTTTCTTTTCTTTTTTCTTTTTTTTTTACCATGACAGTACCAAGGCTCAAACTCAGGTTGTCAAGTTTGGTGACAAGGTGTCCTCCACTGTATATTTTGAGACCAGGTTTCTCATTGAGCTGTAGGGTTTACTTGCTAGGCAGTTTGAGCATTGAGCCTCAGGGAATCTGCCTGTCTCTTCCTCTCCAGTGCTAGGATTATGAGCATGTGCTACCATGCCTGACATTTTAAAGTGGGGTATAAGGCTCAAACTTGAGTACTTGGCGGTTTACCAATTAGCCATATTCCCTGCCTTTTTTCCTTGTTTTCCTGTTACTGCTTTTGAGAGAGAGTCTTACTATTATAGCTCAGGGTGCTCTCATACTTAAAAAGGATTCTCAGACTTAGTCTCCTTTTGTGTTAAGATCACAGTTGTGTACTGTTATGTCTGTCTCACTTTATTTTCTTATCTTTTGGGTTTTGAATCTTAGTCATTAATGGCTGAGCCAACTTTCCAGCCTCACTTTTATTTTATTTTCTTACTGTGGTTAATTTGAAAAGAAAGACAAATGACCCTTACCTTTTAGCTTGTGTATAACTTCCTATATTTCTCTTTCTATTTAACTTCAGAATTGGAACTACAACCTAGAATTGATGATTCAGAGCTTGAAAATTATTTCAGGATGCAAAGTTCCAGTACAGTAGAAATGGTAAGATCAGCAAAAGACTTCCTATTTCATACTCAAGGAGCAGGGGTTCTTTGTAGTAAAACATACAGAGGAGATTAAGTTGAGGTGGGTAGCATGCACCTGAGAGGGACTGATGCTTCTAGAGAACTGTTTGGAATATCATGAATTGGGAGATTGCACAAATATTTCAAAGACTTTTTGTCTCATTATTTCCACAAATGTATTTCCAAATGTGCAATTAGATATGGAAGTTTTAAGCAATTTTATGGAACTACACACCTTTTTAAAATACATATAATTAGCTAGTTATTAAGATTTTGGGAAAGAGATCTGTCATTCTGTTTAGAAAAAAATAGAGGTCAGGGAATAATTGCATGGAAAGGAAACTTTAAAATTCATAATGAACATAATGTTTTGTCTTCAGGTGGGTGATTCATCCCTTCATGAACCTTCAGGAAACCACAGTGAAGAGGATGTGTGTGACTCTAAGCCACGCGGAGATGTGTTGGGTGAACAGTTATGCCTTAACACAGAGGTGAGCATGCCAAGTCAAGGATACAGTTCTGAGTGTAACTGGTATGGGAAAGACATTCTTTCTTTGCTCAAGGAAACCTCTACTGGACAGAATGTTTCTGAGCTTAGCCAGTGTGGAAAAATCTTCAGTCTGACGCCGAACATCATGTACCCGAGCACCAGCACAAATGAGAAGCCCTTTGAGTGCACAGACTGTGAGACAGCCTTTTTTAACCAGTCATACTTTCAGGCAGACATGAGGCCTCACAATGGAAGTGAACCCTATGACTGGAATAAATTTGGGAATGGTTTTATTCATCCTACAAGCCTTGCTATGCATCTTCCAATTCTCAATGCAAGAAACCCCTACAAATTTGAGGAGTGTGGAAAGGACTTTCAGTATTTTGCATGCCTTAATAATCCCATGGGAATGTGCACTGGAGAAAAATTCTGTGACTGCAAGGAATGTTGGAAAGCCTTCACGGTTTCCTCACACCTAACTCAATATGTATCAATTCATACTGAAGAAAAATCCAAAGTATGTAAGATATGTGGGAAGTCCTTTGCTAATTTTTCTCGACTTTCTGCACATGTAAAAACTCATAATGAAGAAAAGCCCTTTGTATGCAAGGAGTGTGGAAAGGCCTTTAAAAATATGTCATACCTTAATGATCACGTTAGAATTCACACTGGAATAAAATCATACAAATGTATGGAATGTGGGAAAGCCTTCCTTCGATGGTCAGGCCTTACTGAACACATAAGAGTTCACACTGGGGAAAAGCCTTATGAATGTAAGGAATGTGGAAAAACCTTTTCTAGATCTACTCAGCTTACTGAGCATATAAGAACACACACTGGAATCAAACCTTATGAATGTAAGGAATGTGGGAAAGCCTTCACTCAGTACTCAGGCCTTGCCACTCATGTACGAATTCATAGTGGAGAGAAGCCCTTTGCATGTAAGGAGTGTGGGAAGGCCTTTACCAGGACTTCTGGCCTGATACATCATGTGAGAACTCACACAGGAGAGAAGCCTTTTGAGTGTGTTCATTGTGGGAAAACCTTCATTACTTCTTCCCATCGCACTAAACATCTTAAAATTCACAGTGGCGAAAAGCCCTTTGTGTGTAATATATGTGGGAAAGCATTTATATATTCCACATCCCTTAACATTCACATGCGAACCCACACTGGAGAGAAGCCCTATATATGTAAGCAGTGTGGGAAAGCATTTGCTGTTTACTCACGTCTAAGGAAACATAGCAGAGTTCACACTGAGGAGAAGCCCTATCAATGTGAGGGTGTGGGTGTTACTATTTAGCCCATCTGTTGCCACCTTTAAATACTGAGTGACACCAAAGATCATCAGAGTAGTCTTAACTGCTTTGTGTGGGTTATAATGGCCCACACTGGCCTTAGACACCATCTTAATTTTATGAAATAGGATATTTAGTTGCCCTCTCAAACTTTTCTTCTTTTGGGCAGTGTTGAGGATTGCCTAGGACATCACACATGCTAGGCAAGCACTCAGTCGCTAAGCTACATCCCTGGAACCTTTTCATGGATATCTGAGTCTGAGCATCTGTGGGTCATAAGTGAAGGCACTATACAAGATGGCTTCATTCTGATGCTTGACTCTTAGTGATCATAACATTTCTAGATGCTATGAAATAATGAAACAGATTGATCCTTTTGTTGGTTAGTGGCTGCCAGTGTGGCTTGTTAATGTGAAAACTCACTGCAAGTCAAGAAAATATAGGACACAGGTGGGTTGTGGTAAGACACTCCTCCAGGCAACTACTCTGGCCCCATATGTTCTGATGAGCTTATCAAGAAATAGTTTGTATCTGTTCTAAATAGCTAGTCTACTTACAGATGTTATCCCTGTGATCCTTTATAAAGTTCAAAAAGTCCGTTCTGTCCCATCTTTTGGATCCATTTTGGATTGAAGTGGCAGTATCTTTGTTAATATAGTCCAGTGTCTGTCCCTCAGTTTGGTGAGATTGATGCTCTGAGGGTGGTGAACTGAGGGTCTTGTGGATGCTAGGCAAGTACTCTTCCACTCAGCTGCATCCCTAGCTTAGTCTCTTTAGTACACATGTCTCACCTATTGTAATGTGGATAGGCTATTTTCAAGGTACATTTCTCTTTTGTTTGTCAACGTCTTCTTAGCTTCAGTGTTCTCCTCTTTGATATTTTACTTAAAGCACTCAGGAGGAACCAAGTTGCTCCTTTTGAACACTTTAATTACAGATGAATTTCCAATTCTATCACTCTCAAGTTCCTTTCACACAAACTGCTAGAACACAGATCTGCCAGGTTCACGAGTACTGTGTATCACTAATTAGTTTTTCTTCATGTTGTAATAACACGTTCCTCCTTCGTAAGGGAGTCCTCACCAGAACAGCCTCTACCTATCATTCAGTTCCAAAGCTCCTTGCATATGTTTAAGTATTTTTTTGTTTTTGTTCTTTGTTTTTTTACTGCAATGTCACAGTACCACAAAACACATAGCCAGTGCTGGCTAAATGGCTCAGAAGGTAAAGGTGCTTGTCACCAGGAACTGAATTTGATCCACACAGGTGAAGGAGAGAATGGACTGCTACAAGTTGACCTCTATTTCTACATGTGTTCCACAGCTTGCGCACATACATATGTATACAGTACATAGCACAAGTATAACACAAAGACAACATAAACCAAGTTGCTTTAAAATTCACTTTAAAAGAAAGGATTTTTTTGTTTTTTTGAGGCGAGTTTCTTCATGTAGCTCGGGCTGTTCGGAACTCACTCTGTAGACTAGACTGGCCTTGAACTCACAGACTTCCTCTTGCTTCTGCCCTCCAAGTGCTGGGATTAAAGGTGTACGCCACCACTGCCAGACAAAAATGACATCTTCTGTTAGCATAGTATTGGTTTCATTATGTCTGTGTGTCCTTGTACTTTGTTCTCATTAGCTCACCACTTATTGGATAAAATTTTAGACCTGGGGGTTTAGCTTAGTGGTAACAGCCCTTGCCTAGCACGTGCATAGCTAGTCTTTATTTCCAGCACTGGACAGACAATAGGCGGCATTGTTTTCTCATGAAAGAGTAACAGCATGGGAACTAGTAAGAGGGTACAGCTCTTGTCAGCATGAGAACCAGAGTTTGGTTCCCCAGAACCCACCTAAGAACCCAGGTGGCCATGGAGGCCACCTATAACCCCAATGCTTGGGAAGCAAGATGGACATCCTCAGGCAATCTGAGTAGCTAGACTACTTGAATCTATGAGCTTTAGGTTCAGCAAGAGAGACACTGCTTCAGTAAATAAAATGGAAAGTGATTAGGAAACGACATTATCTTCTGGCTTCCACATGCCACATGCAGATGTGTAAATACCAACATACACATGCACATACATGAAAAATAATAGCATATTTGGTTTCTGGAGCAGACTCTTTCTGGCATACAGTTGCTTTCATATGACAGCCTGAAAAATGAGATTTTCTTCTGATAAAATCACAGCCTTGTGGAATGATGCTTCCATTCACTGTCATGGAACATCAAATGAAATCCTAACGACCCTATCTGCACAATCATGCTGTTTAGATTTAACATGAATTTGGGAGGGTCATAGAATCTTTTGGTTTCCCAGATAGGTAATCATATTTGTAGATAATGATGGTATTTTTTTCTATTTTAGTTGTTTCCTTACGGAAATTAGTATGATGTCCAGCACACTAGTGAGTGTAGTAAAAACATATTTTTTTTTCTTTAGCATTATAATGAGGTATGATCCCTGTCATACTGATTTGCTTATTAGGATAAAGGGTTTTTTAATATCTGGATTTTGTATAATGATTGTATAGTAGTATTTCTTTACTTGTGAGGCAAAATTCCTCTTGGATTCATTAAATGGATCCTCTGTATCCTCTGAGATGACCATATTCATTTGCTGGTAACACTCAAGTACGTAGGATTTCATTGGTACATAATACCTAATAAATACTGGAATGATTAAAAGGACTCTAAAGTAAAGGTAGTCATTTATTAATGGTTATATATATTAGTTGTCTGATGTTAACCTTAAATTCTTAGATATAGTCAACTATGGCATTAAGGTTCATTTGTGTTTTGTGTGATTGCTGGGGATCAAACAAACCCAGAGATGGGGCAGGCACTCTGCCACTGAGCTGTCATCCTGAGCCCAATGGATCCATTTTACTACTTAGTGCTGATTATGTTTACTCACATAAAGATTATCATAGATATTCTTGAGTAGCTGCCATGTAAGTTTTCCTTGTGTAAGAAGAAATGGATTAGGCATAGGAAGAGTGCCTGTTTAGCAATGCACAAGACCCCGATTCCAATCCTCAGTACCAACAAAACAACCAGATTTTAAAATGAATTGACTGGTTTTTTAGCTGTATATTAGAACAGTGTCATATACTGTAGTGAAGTGTATTCCTTTTCTAAATCCTTAACCTGTTCAGTTATCTATAATAATCTAGATACTAGATTATTTAGATCTAGAATAATTGATAATGCTTTGGGTACCCGATTTCTATTATCTTAGACTGTTCAGTATCTTTTATGTTTATAGGACACCTAAGATTTACAGTATCATTTAAATTTTTTTGAGTATATTTTTCTAGGTATGCTTTCATTTTCATATGAAACAAAAATGTATTTTTTCCTTGTGTTTCTGATGTTTCCTGGTCGTATAATTAATTTACTTTGAGTCTGTATTGTATTCTGCAGTGATTTCTTCATTGAATTAATCTTGAAAGTATCCAGTATTCTTTCAGAGGATATCTGTCTCAAACTAGTGTGTTGCCACATACTGTAATCTTAAGGATTTTGAAGCCAAGACAGGAGGGTCACAGATTTTGGGTAGCCTGAACATGGGCTACTTTGTGAGACACTGTCTTAAGAAGACAAAAATAAAACAGAAAAAAAAAAAACAAAAACAAAAACAAGTGCATCCAAAGGAGGAATTGGGGCCTAGCAAATGATTTGGGAGGGAAAAAAAATTGTCTTGAAATATTTAAACTTTTCAGTGTAGTTTTTATTCCATTGACCTTGGTAGGGATTTACACGGCTATATATATATATTAGTTTTCTTTTTGTATCCTTAGTTAAATGTTCTTAGGGGGTGGGTGCTAGGATTCAAACTTTGGGCTTTACACATGCTAACCACTGACCTATATAACCCAGCTGTAGTTATGTCATTTATACATACTTTAGTTGGAGTTTTAAAACACTGAATACTTGAAAAATCCTGATTAACCAGTCTATTAGACCATTATGTATAATGCAATTAGTAATAAAATTGGATTTTTAGCAACTTGTTTTTTTCTCTGTATTTGTTGCATGTACCTTCTCTTTGAAATGATGTTTTCATTGAAATCTTACCCATTGCTTGAAATTTATGTACTCCATTTACTTTTATTTAGTTGCTATTCTACAACATTAAATCCTGTTTTAAAATAAAATCTGTTAATATTGTTTCTTTCTAACTGAGTAGACTGGACAGTTTGCATACAGATTCCCATCCTTCACCCTCTGAGCATCACAGTTGCAGAGACCTAGAATCAAGTGCACATTACACTGACCCAGAAGAAACTCAGAGTAACAGAATTGAAGTTAAAGAGGATTTACTAATAGATCTGCTCAGGAGACATTAAGTCATACAAAGTACAACTTAGCTAAAGGGGCACTGTTCCCCCAAAACCCCAAAGATGAGTAGTATGCTACTCAGGCCTCTTAAAGATAAGTAAATTCATGATGCTAGGGGTAAATGTTTGTTCACCAGGATTGAAGAGCCATTAGTCCCATCCCCAAAGAACATGCTTCTTGACAGGCAGCTCAGGGGGGCAAAGCACAGTCGCAACAGATGTTAAGCTCTGGCATGCCATAAAGTTTCCAGTTCTTTTCTTGAAAAAAGTGTAACTCTGCCAGCTGGGCAACATGATCTTGGGTTACATCTATTTGAAAAGAACAACACTGGTGTACTTAAATAATTCTGGCAATATTTTTGCAGTTTAAATCTCCCATATGCCCAGTGGCTAAACTTGGAAGTCTCCTGTCTCTGTTTAAACTGTGGCTGTTACCTAAAAGATTTAAGATGATCGTGTGTAAAGTGCATAGCCCTAAAGTATATATAAGTTACTAAAATCTTCTGTCTAAGGCCAACTCTTATTTGGGTGTTAGCCCCAGTTGGCCATCTGCTTTAATAAAGAGCTTTTCCTTCAGCTCTATGTGTGCAGTGATTTCTTGCTGAGGAATCATATTGACATCCAAGTCCTGACGGGACAAATCCACGGCAGAGGGGGCAGAGGGGTCTCTTAACCTCAGGTCCATCATATCCTGTGTTAGGTCACAACCATACATCCTGTTAAGTTCATCAGAAGGTGGTTTAGCGCCTTTCCCCTTTTATGTGATCTGGTCTTGACTCACTTTCACCATAGATGTCAGCAGGATTCAGTCCTCAAGAGTCTTCTAGTAACACTTCTCAGCTGCTCAACGTGGGGTTGTTACACTGGGTCTTCATGTGTCAGGGAGCATGAGTATCCAGCAGTATAGAATTTGAATGACTAGGCATTTCCCTGTGACTTGAGATGACAAAACCCTCAAGATTTGAGCTTACTTTTTGCTTAGGGACCCAGGAACTGGGGTTGGTGGGAAAGATGCAGATATGGGGTTAGGGGAGGCTAAGACCTACCCAGTAGTTATTTCAGGATTCCCAGTCAGAAACCTCTAACATCTCAAATTCTTCTCATTGGCTCCTGAGCCTGGTGGAATGGACTGGTAGGGTCAACGTGTTGAAGCACCCTATGTCGGTGTAACCTACCAAAAGCAATCCCAACACCCTGAGAGGTCCATAAAATTATTGAATCGAGACTGCCTTCTGCTCCCTCCTGATTTAGGGAGCTCTAGAAAGCAAGGGTCTAAGAAGGCGGCGGAGGCGGGCAAAAATGTTTCTGAGGAGATTCCTGTGGGCTAAGTACCCACTGGAAACCTTGTGGTTAAAGGGCTTGCTGGGCTTGGGCGCCACCGATTACTTCCACCCCTACCCGTTGCCCGACTTCCAGCCTAGGTTCTAATTCTGTCTTGTCCCCGAGGACCACGTTGGTCTCCAGTTCCCGCTCTGAAGTTATTACAACACCTCAGATGCGGAGAAACCAGAATTCTGAGTTCAACAAAAATAGGCTCCTAGCCCAACCTCTGCAGCAAACGGAGCGCGAGCGGAAGTGACGTCAGCACCCACAACCATCTCTTCCGGTTCTTATCCTCTCTAAAGAGTTGCGGGAGGCTTTTGTGAGTTCTGTGGTACAAGGACTACCTGGAGGTTGAGAGGGAGGATAAAAGACGAGGGTGCTGAGCCCTGCTCCGTGCGCCACGGCAGGGCGCTTCTGGGCGCGGCCAAGTCTAAGGCTTCCCAGGCTATCAGTCACCAGGGTGGGAAAGTGCCCAGAGGGCGCGTCCGGGCGATGTCTACAGCTACGGTGCTCCCCTTTTCCAAAAGCTGTTTTGTTTTTCTCCTCAAAAGGAAACGAATTTTTGCCTGAGTAGTTGGAGTGACCATCGTCATAAACCTTGCGGTTTCAGCGCGTCTGGTGAGCTCTTAATGAAAGGTGGCTTTTGGAAAAGGCCATATTACTTAAAAAAAAAAGAAAGAAATAAAAGAAAAAAGAAGGAAGGGATGAATGTCTCGGGTGAGAACTTGACGCATTTTGCTGGATTGTATTTTAGTGTGTGTGTGTGTGTGTGTGTGTGTGTGTGTGTGTGTGTGTGTGTACTTCTTAGTTACTTAAAATGTCCGTCTTTATTGCGAGTATAAACGTTGGTAGACCTCAAGTCCATTCAAGAAACCCAGCTCAGTGTGCCTGTGCAGACCTTTAATCTCAGCACTCAGGAGGCAAGAGGATTTCTATGAATTTGAGGCTAGCTAGTGTACATTGTGAGTTCCAGGCCAACCAGTGCTACATGGTGAAACACTGTATTAAAAAGCAAACAAGCAAAAACCCAACAAACAATAATAGTGAGCTATTCTCCACATCCAAAGTTTCTAGGCCTGAGTTTGTTTCTTCATCCCTTTCATACCCCTGTGGTAGCGGTCAAATCCAGGGCTTTGTGCATGCTTCACATGTTTTCTCTTGATTCCTAGGCCTGTTCCTCACTCAACTACTTAAAAATGTGAACCTCACAAAAGAAACGTGGGAAGCTTTATTATTAAAAATCATAGAATTAACTATTAAGAAGATTGACAAATTAATGCTCTCTCCCCAACAATTCCCCCCCCCTCCATTTCTTTTTTTTTTAAAATTGTAAATGTACTAGCATAGTTGATGGTCCAGTTTCTGTTGTGGTACATTCATGTCTTTGCAGCAGTCTGTTTGCTCTTTTCCCTAATAGATAAATATGTTGTATGGTGATTTATTGCTAAGACGGAAACTGGGGGAGAGAAGGGGGTGCCATGGTGGCACATACCAGTAATCTCAGAAGTTAGAGCAGGAGGAACACGATTTCTCTGTTAGGGTAGTTACGTAGTTCCAGGCCAGTCTAGTCTGGCCAGTTGTACCTCCGTCTCCAAATAAGTAACAGTAGATACAACACTTGGCTCTTAAATATTTGGTAATGTATCACCTAGATTAGGACGTTGTCTTACTGAAAGCAATATATTATTAGATTTTCATCAAGAAAACTAAGGGGTAGAGTTGGGTACGTGGCTCAGTTGGTAGAGTGTTTGCCTGTTAGTCACAAATCCCTAGTACCACATAAACTGAGTGCAGTAGCTCCCAGTTCTATTGTCCCAGCACGCAGCAGATAGAAGCAGGGGGATTAGGCATTCAGGGTCATCCTTGGCCACATAGTAAGTTGTAGGCTAGCCTGAACCACACAAGATCTTGTCTCTAAAAAAGAAAGGAAGGAAATTACAAACTGGTTGGCAAATGGAGGAACACTTGCCTAGTGTGTGTGAGGCCCTAGGTTCAGTTTCCAGCAACACACACACACACACACACACACACACACACACAAGTTGAAAATTAAAAATGATGCCATATGATATCTGATCTATGAACATTCAAAAAATCTCCATAATGTTAGAAAAACAACAATAACAATGAAACCAGGCTTCTGGGTGTTTGGAGGATTTCTGTATTGTGCTGGGCTTGGTGGCAGACACATGCAGTCCCAACAACAGAGAGGTAAAGTATCACTTCATGTTCCAGACAGGGTGTCCAGTTCAGACTTCAGGTAGCCTTGGATTTTTCCTCCTAGCACCATCTCTTGAGTGGTGGGTGAACAGGCACAGCTTGCTTCTGGTAAATTTGGGGGCCACACTTTTCTAGGGCCAACTCCAAAGATTCCAAAAGATTGTGCGGCAGATGGTTTTGTAGATGTTACATACTGGGTTATAGTTTATTAGGAAGGCATCCATTTGTTTTGTGATTCTGATTTTGATGCTTCCAAAGGCTTTGCTTGTTTGCAGTGCTGGGGATCAGAGCTGGGGACTTGGGCATATTAGGCAAGCACTTTGGACCAAGCCAAAGTCTCAACACTATTTGGCAGATGTTTTTCCTTTTGAATAAAACGTAATTTGTATGCTGATAGTTGGACAGGAGGAATGTCTTGTGCCCCAACTCTCATCTTACTTAATTTTTTTTTTACATTAGCTACTTGCAGTGAATACATGTCTCTGCTTTTTTTTTTTTTCATTTAAAAATTTTATTGTTTTATTAGTACGTATGCATGTTCATGCCTGAATGATGGGGCCATGGTTGTGGTCAGAGGACAACTTTGTGGAGTTGGTTCTTTTCTTTTTTATAACCCAATTCAGATAGACTGGCTTGTACTGCAAGTGCCTTAAGTCAGTTGGCCAGTGTCCTGTCCCTGCCCCCACTTCCCTGTATTTATGGAGCTGTATTGTCAGAGTAAGCTTTTAAGGTTGTGTGTTCTAGGTCAGAGGACAAGTGTACATTTTATTTTGATATATATTATTAACCACCCCTCTCCCCCAGATCTCTTTCTCGTACAGTAACTTCTGAATCAATCTTTTATAAGTTTATTTAAAACTTATTCTGGGGAAAATAAGAAAGTTTTTTTTTTTTTTTTAAAGTTGTAACTACAAGGCATTTATTTTGAAAAAGTGCAGTCACCTGGTCATTTCATGATGAGTAAGAGCATGAGTCTGTAGTCTCAGAAGCCCTATTTACAGTGGGGATACACCTGTAATCCTGGTGCGTGGGCATCTGAGGCAAGAAAGCCATTGAGTGATGTATACCTGTTATCCTGGGATGGGGAAACTGAGTCATTGGGAAAAGTCACTGAGTGATACACACCTGCAATCCTAGGTCTTGGGAAACTGAGGCAGGAAATCATAAGTTGGAGGCCATCAGTGTTACATAGTTAGAATCTGTTTTGGATTTATATGCTTTTGGAATGATACTTTATGAATGTCCTTTATTTTTTGCTTTGTAATCTTGTTCTGGTGAATAGTTGTTTCTTTGGGCTTCCCCTTTCCCACCCCCTTCTGTGCCCTCCCTCCCCCCCCCTGTCTCTTTCCCCAAGCAGCGTTTTTTTTTTTTTGTTTTTTTTGTTTTTTTTGTTTTTTGCTGGCTATATACTCAAATGAGTAAAATAAAGGAACTTTTAACTTCAACTTTCAGTTTTTTATTACTGGTTCTTGCTATGTTGGGCAGCCTTGGACTCTACCCTCTACCTCAGGCGCCCCAGCATTGTGACAGGTGTGTCCACCTTGAGTTAATGATTTCAAAATGAGCCCCGTTCAAGAGCTTGAAATGCAATGCATTGTAATAGGTTATGTGTATTTATCAGGTTTCACATTTTCATTTATGCTTTTTGAGGTAGATTTCTGCTGTGTAGCCCTACATGGCTTGGAATTCACTATGTAACCCTTACTTCCTCATGTCCTGCCTCATGACTGCTAAGATTGATATATTTCTGTGTTTGCATTTTAATATAAATAATAGAAAGTGAATATGTGATGAATTTTAGTCATGTGTAAGTAAATAATAAAATAAAGTTCTATATTTTGATCAAATTCAAAATTCAAAATTTTGGATGAGATAGAGTCATAGATAGTATCCTGCAGTATTACTGCACCTCAGGGTTACGGTTCCACAATCCGATCCCATGCTACTTACTCTACTCAATCAACAGCTGGTATGTATTTTTTACATATATATTGGCAAATGTATTCCTTTTAGTGTCTGTTTCTTTTTATTTATTACTATTATTGTGCATAATGTATGTGTCGGGGGCAGTGTGCACGGAAGTCAGAGGACAACTTGGTAGAGTTGCTTCTCTCTTTCCACCTCGATGTGGATCCGAGGATTGGACTCAGGTCAGCAGGCTCACGTGGCAAGCCCTATACTCACTGACCATCTCACCAGCCTCTCTGTGCCTGTTTTAACAGCTGGTTCGCTGTTGTGTGCCTCAGTCTTTCAGCATGAGTCCAGTATACTTTTCCAGGCTTCCTTTAAGGTTCCTCAGCGATTTTGTCATCACACACAGTCCTTTCAGGCAGCATCTTAACCTTATACACTTTTCTCTAGGAGCACAAGTAAGGCATTGGTAACATCTTCCAGGATTTTATTTTCTTTTCTTTTTTTTAAAATTTATCTGGAGTTACAGACAGTTGTGAGCTGCCATGTAGTTGCTGGGAATTGAACCCGGGTCCTCTGGAAGACCAGCCAGTGTTCTTAACCTCTGAGACATCGCTCTAGCCCCCAAGAATCTTCCAGATTTTCATTTGGCACACTTTGTTTTTATATTTAATGTGTGTGTGTGTGTGTGTGTGTGTGTGTGTGTGTGTGTGTGTAAGTACGCATGTGTGCATGTGCTTGTACAATACTGCCACAACATTTATGTAAATCAATTGTTACAAAACTCTGGGTTTTTCAGGCTTGGCAATTACTCACTGAGCCATCGCTTTGGCGTTGGCACACTTATTAATGACAGGGGTGAAAATGAAACATGTTTTACTTACTCGTCCTTTATTTTTAAATTACAACTATGGGGGGATTGCAGTCAGGGGGCAACTTGGGAGGGTTGGTTCTCCTCCTACTCTGTATCACCATACTGTACTCATGTTACCACACTCTGGGAGTACACATAATAGTGGCTTTGGTTTCAGCTGGGGGCCCCAGTCAGCCACATATGTATTTCTGTTTGCTTATCTTTTCACATTTTCCATGTTGGAAGTATTCCCAGTGTGCAGCGTTCACACGAGTCTTTTTCTCACTGGGTCCCTCCCTCCATCGTCAGCTGTTGAGTGAAATGAACAATATAGCAGTCCCCTTACCTACAGGAGAGGCTTTCTTTATTAATAAATGTGTTTTAAAAATCATTTAATTACTTGTGTATTTTGTGCATGTTGTGTGTTTAGATATACATGTGGAACTCAGGGGTCAACACCTGTGTCTTTTGCCTCTCTTAATTCTTGAGGTAGGGTTTCTCATTACAACCATAGCTCACCATTTTGGCTAGACTAGCTGGCCAGCAAGTCTCTGGCCCCACCCGCCACACCCAGCACTGGGGTTACTGACACGTGACAACCTACTGGATTTTACATGGGTGCTAGGAACCCACTCTCACTGTCTTCATGCTTACACAGCAAGTGTCTCGCCCATTGAGCCATATTCTCATGGATGATGAGGAGATACCGTAGGTCATACTTTCTGAGAATGTCAGGAGATGCCTCAAACTGCAGAGAGCATAGAATTCTGTGTATAGCATCCCCCCAACATATGCATCTGTGGCGTATAAATTCAGTAGGAGATGAACAGAGGCCGGGTGTGGTGGCGCATGCCTTTAATTTCAGCACTCAAGAGGCAGAGGCAGGTGGATCTTTGTGAGTTCAAGGCCAGCCTAGTCTACAATGAGAGTTCCAGGACAGCCAGGGCTGTTACGCAGAGAAACCTTGTCTCAAAAAAATCCAATGAGTTGGGGCAGAAATAACGTAAAGAAATTGAACAGTTTCAACAATATAATAAAAGTTAACTGGATATGGTTTCTCTCAGTATTTTATTGTCTTATTTAATTGTTTCATCCTTTATCCTTTTTAAAATTTTTTAAAAATTTGTTCACTTTACATCTGGGTTGTAGCCCCCTCATCACCTCCTGATCCCACCCTACCTCTCATACCCTCTCCCTCCTTTCTATAGTACTCAGGAAGGGGAGCACTCCTACCCTAATATCTGACCTCATCCTATCAAGTCTCATTTGTATTACCTGTATCCTCTTCCTCTGTGGCCTGGCAAGGCTGCCCTGCCAGGGGGAACTGTCATCGTGTGTGTGTGGGCGCCAATGTCTATGTCAGAAGTAGTCTCTACTCGCCATATTGTGGGACCCACAAGGAGACTGTGCTGCCTATCTACTACATCTGAGCAGAGGGTCTAGGTCCACATCATACATGGTCCTTGGTGCATCAGTCTCTGTATTGTAGTATGGTTGTCCTGTATTATGTGGCTAATATCCACTTATGAGTGAGTATATGCCATGCGTGTCTTTCTGGGTCTGGATTATCTCACCTAGGATGATCTTTTCTAGTTCTATCTGTTTGCCTGCAAATTTCAAGATTTCCTTGCTTTTAATTTTTTTTCAAGATGTATTTTATTATTATATATACAGTGCTCTGCTTGCATGTACACCTGCAGGCCAGAAGAGGGCACCAGATCTAATTGTAGATGGCTGTGAGCCACCATGTGGTTGCTGGGAATTGAACTCAGGACCTCTGGAAGAGCAGCCAATGCCCTTAACCTTTGAACCTCTCTCCAGCCCAGACTTCCTTGTTTTTATAGCATTGTGTAAATGCTATATCTTTATTCATTATTCAGTTGAGGGACATCTAAGTTTTTTCCAGACTCTGGCTATTATGAATAAAGCTGCTATGAACATAGCTGAGCAAATGCCCTTGTTCTGTCATGGTCCTGAGTTCAATTCCCAGCAACCACATGGTGACTCACAATCATCTATAGTGTGATCTGATGCCCTCTTCTGGCATGCAGGTGTACATGCAGATAGAGCATTCAGATATACCAAATAAGTAAATCGTTACAAAAAAAAAGAAAACTGTAAACACTATGAAAAGGTAAGGTAGGGGTGCTGGTGGTCTCCGCCTGCAATCCTAGGATTGAGAGACTGAGGGGAGGATTTGCTGTGAGCTTGAGGCCAGCCTGGGCTATAAAGTAAGATCTTGCTTCAGGCAAGCAAACAGAATTCCCAAAACAAAACAAAAACTGTGAAAAGATGGTTCTCTGAAAAAGACCCAGAAAATAGGTATTGAGTAGTGTCCCTCTGTGCTCTAACCTTCTCTGTGCCGGGGAGAAGGCATGCGTTCTGAGTTCAGTATTTCCTACCCGACGTTGCTGAGGGTGCTTCCTGCTTCCATTGTGTTCCGAGGTCCCTCCTGCCCAGTTATCTTCACATTAAAGGACTATTTAAAGATCGTTCAGTGGCTGAACTCTTGTCTGCTCCACATGAGATCCCTAATTCCATCTCCCACACCCGTGAAACAGATTCAAAAACCAGTAACAAAAATATACCTGGAAACAAAAGAATTATTTTGGGATCATAAAGATGGTTGGGTTTAAGAGCATTTGCTGTGGATCTAAGTGCTCATGTGTCAAACCAGGTGTCCAGTGAACACCTGTAACTGCAGTCCTCAGGAATGTGGATTCTTTCCTGTCTTGTTCCGTTTTAAGTTTTATAACTATTTTTCCCTGTGAGTGTGTAATGTATGATGTGGGGAAGGGTGCACATGTCACCTCATGAGTAGATGTCAGAAGTCAGTTTATAGAGTTGGTTGCCACCTTCTACTTCCACATGGGTCCTGGAGACCAAACTCAAGTTTTCAGGCTTACATTATCTAGTGGCATGTACTTTTATCTGCTTAGCCGTCTTGCTAGCCTCCCTGTTTGGGACAAGGTTTTGTTTTGTATCCCAGGCTAGTTTTGAGCTCGAAGAAATCCCTCTGACTCAGCTTTCCAAGGGCTGGCATTAAAAGAGTGCATCGTACTTGATTTTGACTGTAGATCTTTTTAGAACAGTGATATCTACTGTGTTATTATGACTAATTGAACACATGTGCGTGCGCACACACACACACACACACACACACACACACACACACACACACACTCCTACTCCTTGCACAGTGTCTGCTACATAGATTTTTTTTTCAAGGAATCACTAGGATTCGTGTTTTGGAGAGTACTGTGTTTAGTGGTCTTCCTGTGTATTTCCTGCATAGACTTTATGTATGACCGTTGACAGATGATGACTAAGTAATTCATGTTAACTAGTGACGATATTACAGGAATGCTGATAGTGGTGTACAGCAGGCAATAGAGTGCCACTGTGCACTAACGTGATGCTAGCCCCAGTGAAAGAAATACTCAGACACACTTGTGTGCTTCAGGATGGCAGCTCCTGATTCGTCCCATGGTAAGTCCTATTGGGACTGTTTCTCAGTATCAATATTCCTAAGGTTCCCTCAAGTTAGCATTATAATAGCAGCAGAGTGGTCTGGGCAAAGATAGTTTATGTTGCTGATTATTTTACTTTTTATTTGTTTTCTAATATATTATATTCCAAGTGCAAAAAAATATGGAGTGCTTCAAGAACTTGCATGTCATCCTTGTGCAGGGGCCATGCTAATCTCTGCATTATTACAATTTTAGTATATGTCCTGCTGAAGCAGGCAGAATTATTTTTTTAAAAAACCTCTAAAAAGGTAGTTCTCAGGGCTGGAGAGATGGCCCAGATGTTAGACACACTCTTGCAACCCCAGTTCAGCTTCCAGCACCCAAATGGTGGCTCATGTCTATCTAACTGCAGTCGCAGGGGATCCAGTGCCACCTTCTGACGTCTGTGGGCACGAGGTATGTGCAGGCAAAACATTCATACACATGAAATCTAAAGCAAAACGGTAGTTCTTTGAGGAGATATTCAGTAAAATATGAGTTTTCCTCAAGCCCATGCCAGTGAGGGAGAGAGGGCATATTTACACGATCCAAGTGCAGGTACAAGGATCTAGTACCTGCAATGTGCTCTGAGGGCTTTGTTTGTTTGTTTTTTTTTGTTTTGCTTGTGTGTGTGTGTGTGGGGGGGGGTCAGAAGTGCACATTGGGTGTTTCGTCCATCATTCTCATTGTATTTTAAAGGAACGCCCTTCCTTCTTTCCTTTTCTTTCTTTGTATGTGTGTGTCTGAATGAGAGAGAGAGAGAGAGCACAAGGAGTCAGTTCTCTCCTACCATGTCTACCACGTGGCTCTTTGGAATTGAAGTCAGGCCCACAGGCTTGGTAGCAAGTGCCTTCATCCACTTGCTGGCCCACAGGAATATCTGTAACTTCTCTGGACTGTGTTACAAGGGAAGAGGTGCAGTCTTCATCATAAGTTTTATAATTGTGGCAAAGTAACACTTTTTGTTTTAGACTTATTTTTTCATGTATGAGTGTTTGTTTGAATGTATGTCTATGCCTGACGTATGTGTAGTGCCCACAGAAGCCAGAAGAGGTGTCAGACCCTCTGGGACTGGACAGTTGTGAGCCACCATGTGGCTGTTGGGAATTGCACCTGGGTCCTCTGGAAGAGAAGCCAGTGTTCTTAGCCACTGAACTATCTCTCAGCACTTTTCTTTTTTTTGAGATAGGGCCCCATGCAGCCCATTGGTGGCCGTGAATTTTCTAGACAACTGATGATGGCCTTGAATTTCTGATCCTCTTGCTTCCATTTCTTGGGCTGGGGTGACAGGTATGCACCTTCACACCCATTTTTATGCTGAGATGGAACCTGGGGCTTCATGCACACATGAGGCAAGTACTGTACTGACTGAGCTACAGCCCCAGTCCTGATAAAGCAACATTTTCAGGGCTTACGCTTCTTTACTTGTGAAATGAAGTTGTCATTAATAAATAGAGTTATCCTAGCAAGCAGCGTGCCTGCCTTCCTTCTTCAGGTTGTAGATGGGACAGGCTGTCCCAGCATTCTATGGTATGTGGGAGTGGGAAAGAACACTCGTGTGTGTGTGTGTGTGTGTGTGTGTGTGTGTGTGTGTGTGTGTGTGACAGATGCAGGGAACAAGGGAGGGAGAGACAAAGGAGAGAAATAGATTAAGAGACACAGAACAAGAGGGGAGAGCGAGGGGAGAATAGGAGGGAGCGAGAGATCAGTATAGAGTCAGAGGGGTCACATAAGGCTTTTGTAGTGGGGCGGAATGACTTTTGGGCTCTTGAATGAGAATTCTGATCAACTGAGTATTTGTACCTCTTTCTTTTTCCATAAGGCCTTTCAGGGGACTCAGTCCACCTGCAGAAAGAAAAAGTATCAGCAGAAAGGATGTTGGTTGGCTGCCTGACAAATTATCAGGTAAACATACACACACACAACATACACACACGCACACTTAAAATGTCCTACCTGTAGGCAGTTTCCTCTGGTTAATTTATATTTAGAGCCATTTAAAGCAAACAGAGCCTCACCCAAGGATCTAGTTTTTGCTCAAGTTTTCTGGAAGATAGAGCCTGTTTTAGTTTTCCTTCTATTGTTGCGCTAAACACTATGACCAAAGAAAGAAAGGGAAAGAAAGGGTTGGTTTCAGCTTACAATTCTCAGATGATAATCCATCATGGCCAAGGCAGGAGCTTGAGGCAGGAACTGAAGCAGACACCAGCGGTGGTATCTCTTTACTAGCTCATGCCCGTGGCTCTCTCAGCTACCTGTCTTACACATCCCAGGCCCACCTGTCCAGCATGGTAACACCCACAGTGGCCCGGGACTTCCTTCATCAATCAGAAACCAAGAAAACGCCCCCACAGCCCACTCTGATGAGGGCAGTTCTTCAGTTGAAACTCCCTCTTCAGAGACACTCAGGTTTGCGTCAAGTTGACAATATCTATGATAAAAACCTGTCCTATTAAGTGAATTGGAAGCCAGGGAATTTTCTGTAGATGTTGGGTCCCACTTCTTCATCCTCCCATGTTTATTAACAGAGATCTTACTTGGTTCAAACCAGCATGTCTGCAATATTTCAGGGGTCGGTGAGCTTTGAGGATGTGACTCTGGACTTCACCCAAGAGGAGTGGACCTCACTAAACCCAGCTCAGAGAACCCTCTACAGAGACGTGATGCTGGAGAACTACCAGAACGTGGCCACCCTGGGTAGGACGGCTGTTGCTGCCTGTAGCCCTCACGGACCGGCTGGCTGTGCTTCAGGAACGGTGATGGTAGCTCTGAGGACGACACAGCTCCATCCCTAAATCCATAGTCTAGACAGAGGATTATTATTGTAGTCCTTGCTGGCCTGGAACTTGAGATCTAAAATAGGCTGACCTCCAACTCACAGAAACTTGCCTCTTGTCTCTGCCTTCTGAATGCTGGGATTGAAGGTGTATACCACCCTAAATGTGTTTTAATCTACTGAGGTGGTTTTGAAAAAGTCCGAGGTCTCCTTTTGTAATTTTGCTGGGTGTGGTGGCACATGCCTTTAGTCCCAGCACTGGGAGGCAGAAGCAGGTGCACCTCTGAGTTTGCCTGTTCTACATAGCAAATTCTAGGACAGCCAGCTGTGCAGTGAAACACTGTCCTTGAAACCCTGGCCCCCACCCCTGAAAAGATAGCGTATATTTTTCCTCTCCACATTTGATAAACTAAAAACAGAAAGCTCGATGTAAAAATCTCATATCGTTTGTGGGTCAATAAGTTCTCTTGGAATTTGACAGATGGTTCAGTGGTGAAGAGACCTTGTTTCACAACTCTGAGGACCTGCGCTGAGGATCCCAGTACTTGTGTAAAAAGCCAGGTGTGGCCTTGCAGCCTGTAATCCTAGTGTGGAGTTGAGGGGAGGGTGAAGTGAGGCTCACTGACATGTTCTGGCTGCGGGCCCAGCTGGAACACGCAAGCCAGGATCCCGGGATTTAAGGCACAAGCCTTAAAGAAGGAAGACAGAGTGATAGAAAATGGCCCTCCACACCCTCCTGTGTCTTTTGCATGTGAGCATAGGCATGCACACCTGCACACACATGTATCATATATCATGGATCACATAAACATATACCACATACATTAACACAAATACATACATTTAATTAGAGAAGGGGCTGGAGAGAGAGCTCACTAAGTAAGCTGGTTTACTGCTCAAGCGTGAGGACCTGAGTTAGACCCTTAGCCTCATGGAGAGGCCAGGTTTACTGTTAATCACTACATACACAGAAGCACACCCACATACACGAGCATGTATATACACAAACAAAATAATAAGTAAATTGGAAATTTAATTATCTTGATGACTGTGATGAATAATGCTATATATGAAGAACTTGTAGTTAACTTCCCCATAGGAACAAAGATCTCTTTTTTGGAATTCTCTGATTTGCTGTTTCAATAAAAGTAAAGTCCTGGGTTGAGGGCTGGAGAGATGGCTCAGAGGTTAAGAGCACTGACTGCTCTTCTAGAGGTCCTGAGTTCAATTCTTAGCAACCACATGGTGGGTCACAACCATCTATAATATGATCGGATGCCCTCTTCTGACCTGCAGGTGTACATGCAGGCAGAGCACTGTATACATAATAATAAATACATCTTTAGGGAAAAAAAAGGTAAAGTCCTGGGTTGAGATATGACTCAGTGGTCCAGCACCTACCTATCATGTGCAATCCCCAGTACTAAAGAAAGAAAGCTCTAGTGCTTTGTAATATGTATGTGACTAAGTTAATTGGAGTCTTAGGCTCCAGAACAAACTAAATTTTAGAGGCACAGACAGGTGCCTCTTGCATTATTAGACCCTTGAAAATAGTTTCTCTGTTATCATCACAACTCTAGTTCCTAGCCAGGTTTGGTGGCACACTTCTGGAATCCAAGCACCTGAGAGGCCGAAAGAGGAATATTTCTATGAGCTTGAAGCCACCCCAGGCTATATAGTCCCACTTGTCTCAAAAAAAAAAAAATGGAGAGAACCCCCCCCCCAAATTATAATTCCTGAGCATTGGGAAGTGCTGTCATTTTTCTATATGAGCCTTTTCACCAATGCGTCTTACCTTGTGGCAGGGTGTCAGCTCACCAAACCCAGGTTGATCTCTTGGTTGGAACAAGAAGACTTTAGTACAGACCAGAAGATAGTTTTCCCAGGTCAGTATTCATGGAAATCCTACTTAATGAAAGTTTCATATGTTTGCAGCTGAAATAAACTTAAAATAAAAACCAAACCGTTTTGTTGGCCTGGAGAGATGGCTCGGCTCAGTAGGTAAAGGGACCTGCGGCCAAGCCTGACAATTTCAGTTCAATCCCTGGAACACACATGGTGGAAGGAGAGAACTGACTCCCAAAGTCCCCTGACCTCTACATGCATGCTGCAGTGTGCATGTGCGTGTGTGCGCACGCGCGCGCGTGTGTGTGTCTGTGTGTGTGTGTGTGTGTGTGTGACACACACATACACTCAGTAAGTAAATGAGAGGATGATTAAAAGATCCTTGTATGTTTGTGTATGATGTTTGTACATGGGATATGCATGTGCTTCCACATTACGTGTGTTGGCCACAGAGGAGGCAGCCTTTGGTGTCAGTCCTCACATTCTGCTTTGTTTGACAGTGTCTTTGTCACTCATGTGGCAGACAGGCAAACTCTGTGGGACTTCCCTGTCTCCATCTCCCGTCTTGTCATAGATATACTGCAATCACAGACACAGGCTCTCAAGCCCAGCCTGATGTGAGCTCAGCGGCTCTGACCTCAGTTCCTCACACTTTTACAATAAGCACTTTGCCCACTGAACCACCCAGCTTCAAGACAAACTTTATCTCAGAACTTTGAACACTTTTTAAGAATTACTGTGGTTGAAGGAAGAAGTTTAAAATTTTTTCTTTATTATATGTACATCAGTGTTTTATCTGCATGTATGTCTGTGTGAGGGTGCTGTGTATTCCCTGGAACAGGAGTTACAGACAGTTTTGAGTTGCTGTGTGCGTGCTGGGAACTGAACTCTAGTCCTCTGGAAGAGCAGTCAGTGCTCTTAACCCTTCAGCCACTGCTCCGGCCCCAATATTCTTTTAGTTCACGTCTACTCACACCTTTCTTTAAATTTATTGCTTCGAAAAATGCTCTTTTCCTTGAAATTTTCTACTCTCTTTCCCTGACAATTTCTATTTACCATCGGTTTTAATTTTTATAGAATCAACTTTTTTTTTTCGAGACAGGGTTTCTCTGTGTAGTCTTGGCTATCCACCTACCTCTGCCTCCTGAGTGCTGGGACTAAAGGTGTGCGCCACCACTGCCCAGCTGAATCAACTTTTAATATGATCTAAAAATTTGATCCGGTGTCTTTACGTTTGCCTGGCATGGTGGCACATTCCTGAAATCCTTCTATGCAGGAAGCTGAGACAGCAGTGTGAGTATGTAGTGAGTTCAAGGCTAGTCTACTTAGTCTCAAAAAACAGAACCAAAAAACCCAAAAAACAAAAACAAACAAACAAACAAACAAACAACCCCCCAAAACCAACCTTTATCTCTTTCTACTTTCTACAATTCAAAATAAAAATAAATGAGCCCTATTTTTTTTTAACTCTTGTTAAAAAAAAAAAAACTCCATTTCTTTCTCCAAACTCTTGCATTTGTTTTTCTGTTTTACTTCAGAATGGAAAATGCAGCTTGAAACCAAATGTTCAGCTTTCCAGCCGGACTTTTTGAGTGGTAACATACCCAATGGGATGCGGACGGTAAGAATAAAAAATGTATTTTATTTGTATTCTCAAAGAAAACTAGAGGCTAGAGATGTGTCTCTTGTAGACACACCTACTTGACATGCTTGAAGCCTTTGGTGGGAGAAAGCTAGGAATTCCTCTAAAGGAGACATTGAGAGAAGCAGATAATACGCCAGAGCAAATAAATGTCTCTGAAGGAGTCATAGGAAGTTGTGCCCGCAATGTGTGATGAAGCGCTGCTCCAGAGCTCATACAGATCACGGCTTTCTCTTCAGACCAGATGACACAGCGTTCTGTGGTAAGCGTTTAATCACACCGCTTAAGACCGGGCGTGGTGGCGCACGCCTGTAATCCCAGCACTCAGGAGGCAGAGGCAGGCGGAGCGCTGTGAGTTCGAGGCCAGCCTGGTCTACAAAGGGAGTCTAGGACAGCCAAGGCTGCACAGAGAAACCCTGCCTCGAAAAACCAAAAAACCAAACCAAACCAAAACAAAAGTAGTTAAAAGAAGATGAACTGTATGCATGTAGTGAAAAATAATTAGAATTACAATGTTTTGTTGTCAAATGGTTAGAGCCTTACCAGTTGGCTGCAGAGAAATGTTGTTTATCCGTCTCTCAGCAGGCAGGAAGCCAGAGAGGAGGGGAGCTCTGGGAGTGCATGCAGTATGGAGACCCCAGTGAGCTCTCACCCCTTACGACGCATAAGAAATCTCAAGCTACAAAGGATAATTATGACTGTAGTCAGTCCAGAAAAGACTTTCTAATGCTTCAGAAGGAAAAGTATGCCAGTGAGAAACTTTCTGAGTTCCACCAGAGTGAAGAAACCTGTGTGACCCCAGTTAAAGTTTATCAGAAGGTTGCCACGCAAGAGCAGTCTTTTGAGTGCAGTGACTGCGGGGAGTCCTTTATTAACCGGTCACACCTTCAGACACACAGGGGAACTCACGGCGCAGGCAAACTTTATGAATGTAATGAATATGGGAGAAACTTTCTAAACTCAAGACTTGCTGTGCTTATAGAAACCCTCAACGCAAAGAAGCCTTACAGATGTAAGGAGTGCGGGAAAGGCTACAGATACCCTGCGTATCTCAATATCCACATGCGGACCCACACTGGAGAGAAACCCTATGAGTGTAAGCAGTGTGGGAAAGCCTTCAATTACTCCAATTCATTTCAGATACATGGTAGAACTCACACTGGAGAGAAGCCGTACGTGTGCAGTCAGTGTGGGAAAGCCTTCACTCAGTACTCAGGCCTCAGCATACACGTAAGGTCTCACAACGGAGACAAGCCCTATGAGTGCAAGGAATGCGGGAAGGCCTTCCTGACGTCCTCACGACTTATCCAGCACATCAGAACCCACACAGGAGAAAAGCCTTTTGTGTGTATCAAATGTGGGAAAGCCTTTGCTATTTCCTCAAATCTTAACGGGCATTTGAAAATGCACGCTGAAGAGAAGACCTGTGAGTGCAAGATTTGTGGGAAAGCATTTGGATACCCTTCATGTCTCAGTAATCACATGAGAACTCACAACGCCAAAAAATCGTACACGTGTAAGGAATGCGGGAAGGCCTTCAACTACTCCACCCACCTTAAGATCCACATGCGAATCCACACCGGAGAGAAGCCGTATGCGTGTCAGCAGTGTGGGAAAGCCTTCAGCCATGCTACTTCCTTTCAGATACATGAAAGAACCCACACCGGCGAGAAGCCCTACGAGTGTAAGGAGTGTGGGAAAGCCTTCATCTGTCCCAGCTCCTTCAGAATTCATGAAGTAAGTCACACTCACACTGAAGAAAAGCCCTACAAGTGTCAGCAGTGTGGAAAAGCCTACAGTCACCCGCGCTCGCTTCGGAGACATGAAAGAGCTCACTAGGAGAAGCCTAGCTGCCGCGAGCCATGTGAGACCGCCCTTGTTTGCTTCTAGTTTAGGTTGAAGACATGATGGTACTCACACTGGAGAGAAACTGTTCAAATTATACGCATGGCTTGGAGCAGTGCTGTATTGCCGTTCTGGGCAACACAAATACTCCATGTCAGAAAGATTTTTAAATGGACGCTGGCAAGATGCTCACTGGGTAAACACACCTGACGTGAATGTCTGGCCGCTTGAATTTGATCCATATCCATGTAAGCCAGGCAGGTGTAGTGGCACGCCTCTGCGTTCTCAGCACTCCTACAAGATAGGAGGCTGAGGCAGGAGAGTCCCCCGGAAGCTTGCAGGGAAGCGAGGCTGCAGAATGCCGCGCGGCAGAAAGAGCAAGAGAGACCCTGCCTCAGCAAGGTAGAAGAAGAGCCAGTGCCTAAATTTGTGCTCTGACCTCCTTGTTTTTGCCCACTCTCCCAATATACCACAGTACTAAACAAAATTTTAAAGAATTCAAATGAGGACTGATGAGGCGGTTCAGCAGACAAACGCATTCTCCATACAATGCTGACTGTCTCCGTTCTGTCCCTGGATCCCGCACTGTAAGGAGAGAATTGGCTCCTAAAAGCTGCCCTCTGACCTCCACATGAATGCTGTGGTGCGCATGCCCCGTGATAATATTACGTTTTAAAAATTAAAATGAGATACTGTAGAGATGACTCAAACAGTGCACCTCCTGCCTTTGCAGAGGAGCTCTGCTTCAGTTTCCTAGCGCTCCCATGGCAGCATGCTACCATACTTAACTGCCGGGGATCTGGTGCCCTCTTCCGGCCTCTGTGAGCACTCAGCGTACACTTGAGTGCACATGCGCAGGCAAAACATGTATAAAGTAAAAAGAATAAAAGGGAAGTGGCAGTGAGTGTGTTAGGGCAGAGTGATGTTCTCAGAAGGTTAAGATGCAGCAGGAGGCACAGAGCACTGTGCAGAGGCTTCAGGCAGCCTTCTGCACAAAGAGACAGATGGCTACCGCAGGTGCTTCTGACACCCCAGTGAAGAACACCACCTGAGGAATGCTGAGCTTTGATTTCCAGCCTCCGAACTGGAAGAAATAAATAACCATCTTTAAGCTCCCTGGCCTGTTACTTTATTGCATCATCTCTATCAAATGTACATATTGATAAATACGAATAAACTTTTAGATTAGGGGGCTGGAGAGATGGCTCAGCACTATCTGTTCTTCCAGAGGATTTGAGTTCAGTTCCCAGCAACCACATGGTGGCTCACAACCATCTATAATGTGACCTGGTGCCCTCCTCTGGCCTGTGATGTACATGCAAAACATCACTCATATACATCAAACGAACAAACAACCCTTTGCCCGAAAGCTTTAGTTACAGCAGGTCTGAGTGGTGGCCCCTGTTTGTATAATATTACAGTCTGAGAAGTGGAAGCAGGAGTTAAGGGCCTGCACTGTATAGCAAGGTCGTGTCTTTCTTTTTTCTTCAATATCCCATCTTAAAAATCAAACCAAGGGGTGGGGCTAAAATGATGGCTTAGCAGTTGAGAGCACTTGCTACTCTTGTAGAGGGCCTGCGTTTGGTTCCCAGTGCCCAAATGGTGGCCCACAATCATGTCTGTAATTCCAGTCCCACGTCATCTGATGTCCTTTTCTGGCTCCTGGGGGCCACCATAGGTTCACACGGTGCACACAAACATACACAACACTCACACACACAAAAGAATGGATAAATCTTAAAAAGACAGCATGAAAATGATGGCACACTAATGTGATCCCAGGGGCTTGAGGCCAGAACGATCAGGGATTCAAGGCCAGTATCAGCTACATCCTGAGTTTGTGAAGTCATCCTAGATTTCATAAGATCCCGTCTCAAAATAGAAATAAAGCTGGATGTGGTGGTGTATGCTTGGCTTCCCAGCACTCAGGAGGACTAGCAGTTCAAGGTCACCCTTGGCATGGTGAAGTTGAGGCTGAGATGTCTGTGGTGGTTTGAACGAGAAAGGCTCATGCTTGAGTGCTTGGTCCCTGGTTAGTGGAACTGTTTGGGAAAGATTTGGAGGTGGGCTTTGAGGTTTCAGAAGCCCATGCCAACCGCCCCCCCCATCCCCACCTGCGGCCTTCAGATCAGGATGTAAAGCTTCTCAACTACTGCTCTAGCATCGAACCTGTCTTCTCACGACCGTAATGATTATGGACTGGCCTCTAAAACTGTAAGCAAGCCTCCGTCCAGTAAACTCTTCTTTAAAAATGGCATTGGTCGCAGTGTCTCTTCACAGCAATAAGACAGTAACTAGGACAGTGTCTCAAACAATCTGACAAAAAAATACCTGGCAGGGGAGATACTATGATCGTAGAGGTAGCTTTCCCATGGCATGGTGTATTCACTACACTCCAGATGTTCTGACCTCTGCAGCTTCCCCAAACATGGGAAAGTTGACTGTATAATCTGTGGTAATGGGGAACTACATAACTGCTAAGCCACCTCTATAGCCCATGCAAACAGCCTTTATAACATGTCTTAATATGCATATATAACATGTTATAAACACACTTATGGAAGGGAGGAAAGCTTTTATATACTCTACTAGCCTTAATATTCACATGTGAATTGACAGTTAAGAAAAACAAATGTTAGTAATGTGGGAAAGGTTTTCACTTATTTCAATTCAAGTACATGAAAATATTTGAGTTGTAGGAAACCCCATGGATTTAAGGAATATAATAAATGCTTCAAGTCACAGTTCCTTTTGATGTTTTTTTTCCCATTTATTTTGAGATAAGGTCTCTGTCTGTCTGTCTGTCTGTCTGTCTGTCCTGGAAACTGCTAAGTATTTGACTATCTATGTTGGCATAAAAGGCATGAACCACCATGCTCAACTGTTTTTTAAGACTGATTGTTATGTGTCTCTGTGGGCATTTACAGACAAGTTTGGTTGCCTCCGGAGGCCAGAGGAGGCTGTTAGGTACCATAGAACTGTGAGCTGCTAGATATGGCTGCTGGGAACCAAGTATGGATTCTCTGCAAGAGCAGTAAGCTGTCTTTACCACTTAGCTATTTTCCCAAGCCCATTGATTACACTGATTGATTGGCTGGTGTCTGTGGGCATACACATGCCATGGTGTGCATGTGGCAGTCAGAGGATAACCTGTGTGAGTCAGCTCTCCTTCCATCATGTGAGTCCCAAAGACTGGATACCAGCTCATCAGCTTTGGTGGAAAACTTGAGGCTGCGCCATCTTGCCCAGCCTAAAGCTTTCCCTGGTCGTCTCTGTCAGGAGTACATAAGTCTCTTGTGTGTAGCTGTCCACGTCTTTCCCCAGATGTGGAATTTTTATTCTGATATAATTTAACTGGGTATGTTTTCTGTGCTGTTAGTTTTTATCTTAGCTTTGCATTCCTCATAGTTTCTCATGTGTTGTCTCTTTTTTCATCTCCAATAGTTCTTGAAAATTGTGTGTATGTTTTCTTTCTTTTGATGTCAGGATATGGCTTTCCCTTGATTTTATCTTCAATAACTGATATTCTTTTGATATACTAGTGGTGCTTGCCACTGGTTTTTTTTTTTTTTTTACTTACTGAGAATTTGTTTCTAATATTTCTCTTTTTGTAAAAATCTCAAGTTCCTTGCCTTTTTCTTGTTTGTTTGTTTTTCAAGTCAGGGTTTCTCTCTGTAGCTCTGGTTGTCCTGGAACTTGATAAATCTGCCTGCCTTTGCCTTTCAAGTGCTGGGATTAAAGGCATGCACCACTCTGTCCAACTTCCTTGCTGAATTTCTGTTTCACTTTGCTAACTTTCTTGTCCAGTTCCTGAACTGACTGCTGTAGTGAGAGTTCTAGTTTCTTAAAAACAAAAGACAAAAAACAAAAAAAACCCCACAGTTATGTTATGTGAATATGTTTGTGGTTTTTGGTTTTTTTTGTTTTTTTTGTTTTTTGGTTTTTCGAGACAGAGTTTCTCTGTGTAGCCTTGGCTGTCCTGGACTTGCTTTGTAGACCAGGCTGGCCTCGAACTCACAGTGATCTACCTGCCTCTGCCTCCTGAGTGCTGGGATTAAAGGCGTGCACCACCACGCCCGGCTTTTTTTGCTTTTTTGTTTTTGTTTTGTTTTGTTTTTCGAGACAGGGTTTCTCTGTGTAGCCTTGGCTGCCCTAGGCTTGCTTTGTAGACCAGGCTGGCCTCAAACTCACAGCGATCTGCCTGCCTCTGCCTCCCGAGTGCTGGGATTAAAGGCGTGTGCCACCACACCCAATATGTTTGTGTTTTAATCCCAAGTGTGAGATATGAAGCTGTTTCAGATTGTCCACAGCAGCAGCCTTTTTTTTTCTTCAAGTGACCCCCCCATCCCTCTCTGGGCTCTGGAATTTATACCCTCTCAGTCTCCAGCATTAAACTATCCACAGCTGACAAAGATCATGGCCCTCTCAGAGCCCACATGAGGCAAATAGTATACTGCTGTGGGAAATCTTATGCAGCCCCATATCCCACATTTGGGATTAAACAAAAACATATTCATATAACATAACTGGGTTTTTAAAGAAACCAAATCTCTCACTACATTTCCCCCCTTTGCTAAAAAATATAGCCCTTTCTCTAACATTAATACACTATATGCAATAAGAATAATCATGAGGGGTCTAGAGAGATGGCTCAGAGGTTAAGAGCACTGTCTGCTCTTCCAAAAGTCTTGAGTTCAATTCCCAGCAACCACAGGATGGCTCACAACCATCCATAATGAGATTTGGTGCCCTCTTCTGGCCTGCAGAAGTACATGCAGGCAAAAACCACTATACATAATAAATAAATCTTAAAAAAATAATTATGAGAGCCGGGTGTGGTGGCACATGCCTTTAATCCCAGCACTCGGGAGACAGAGGCAGGCGGATCGCTGTGAGTTTGAGGCCAGCCTGGACTACAAAGCGAGTCTAGGATAGCCAAGACTACACAGAGAAACCCTGTCTCGAAAAACCAAAAAAAAAAAAAAAAAAAAAAAAGAATTATAAGGTAAGAATTAAATTTACATTTGTACTTGGCAACCTTAGAGAAAGTATTCCACTATCAATTATATCCTATTGAGTCCAAAGTTCTGTACCTAAATCGCTTTATCATAGTTTGCATTTATTAACCAAACACTTTTTTAGACCCTAAATCATTTTTTTAGATTTTAAAAAAACTTAAGCTTTTGTCTTTTATGTTAATAAGGAAAACTGTAAGACTATAACTGTGTAGTTTTCGGCCCCAGCAGAGACCTGAGAAGGATAAATATTACCTGAGAAAACAGGAAGTGCAGAGAAAGCAGCTTTAAAAACTATAGAAATGACAGAGGTTGCTGGCTATGTGGACAGTCACCAGAGGTTTCTCTGTGTAGCTGGGGCATCCAATCTTCAGCCTGCAGGCCCAGAATATCTGACACACTTTTCTGTGAAGCTGAAATTTTGTAGAACTGGACTATCTTGTCTCTGCAAAGCTGGATAGTCAATTTTCCAGTGTCCTTGCTTATCAAGAGTTTGAACAGCCTGCAGTCTGCAGTCGAGGTAAGGGCATTACCCGCCCTCCCCCACCCCCCCCACCCCACCCCCGCCCCAGTGGGCAGTTTTGCCACATTTGAAGCAAACTACAAGTGGAGGTTCTTTGATGCCCATCATCTTCTGCGACGTAGAATGAAGGTGTTGCCAGGAGCAAATGTGTCCCTATGCCAGAAAAGCCTTTTATTAGTAAAACATTTTAAAATGCCATAATCTGTAGATCTCTGAAATAACTGAAGACTATCTATCCGTGTATCCATAGTGTACTTGAATAGAGAGATGTTGCTTGTTTCTAGCACTTTATATCTGCTTAACTTTGAAAACACAAGAGACTAAATAAAGCATATTTCTGTAATTAACTAAACTAGTACCTAACAAGACTACAAGTAAGGTTATTTATAGGTGACTAACTACTAACTTGCATTTCTAATTATCCTGAACAGTTTGCAGCAGTAGCTCTCATAAGACTAGAACTTTACATCACACTTTTATTTTTAGAGTATCTTTAAAAAATTTTTTTTGCTTAGTATTTCTACAGTATTCTGCCCATATGTGTGCCTACAGGGCAGAAGAGGGCACCAGATCTCATTATGGATGGTGTGAGCCACCATGTGGTTGCTGGGAACTGAACTCAGGACCTTTGGAAGAACAGACAGTGCTCTTAACCTATACACTTTTAAATGAATTGCAAATGGACAAAACATTAAGGAAGAGCTGAACAAAATAATCTTAAATTTCTATTAATATACAATAATCCATACCAATGTAAAGTATTTGAGACTAGTAGATTCTATAAGCCTCTCTTCCTGCCCCCTTTACACTTTTATCATCCTTTCGCCCTCCTTCTCCTAACACAAGATAGGACAGAATGATATGAGGAAAAGGAGGATAGAGCAGGAAAAGAGAAAGAGATCCCTGGTTCTAACCTACTTTGTTTCCTCTATGACCATGACACACACACACACACATACACACACACACACACACACACACACACACACACCGAAAGCTTAGACTTTTGAATTCTTCATCTAGCATATTAACCGTTCTATTATAATTGGAGTCAGTAATTGAATAGTAGTAATCTTTTGGAGGAGTCTTCTTAAAGCTTTGTTTTGTTGTTTTATTTTTTGTTGTTGTTTGTTTTTTTGAGATAAGGTTTCTGTGTAGCTCTGTCCTGAGACTCACTATAGATCTGCCTGTGTTTCTTTTCTTTTGTTTTTTTTTGAGACAGAGTTTTCTCTGTGTAGCCTTGGCTGTCCTGGACTCACTTTGTAGACCAGGCTGGCATCGAACTCAGAGATCCACCTGCCTCTGCCTCCTGAGTGCTGGGATTAAAGGTGTGCGCCACCATGCCAGGCTTGATCTGCTTGTGTTGCTAAGCTGTGACTTATACATGCCATTGGATGTCTATCTCTTCTAGTTTTATTTGAAAGTCTTCTTAGTAAGCAGTCTTCTTTATAGTACTACTTAGAAAGGAGAAGACAATTCTAAGAGCAATAGAACCAAAAGAACCCAGATACAGAAAAACAGAATCAATGGACATTACCTGTACCACCAATGATCAAACAAAAGAAATGTCAAATTAAAACAAAGGTAAAAGTGGGTCAAGTATGGTGGCACATGCCTTTAATACCAACACTTGAGAGACAGAGCCAGGCAGATCCATGTAGCCAGTTCCATCTCATGTCCCTGTCCCTTCATATCTGCCCTCTGCCCTTGCAACCTCCCCCTCCCACATATTAAAACAAATTTCCTTGTGAAAGCTACAGTGCGTCACAGTGTCTCATATTGTACACCTTTTTGTCCACAAAGTGTTACTTGCGAATGTTCATTGCAGTGAGTCATTGGTTTGGTTCAAGGCCTCTGGCTTCTGCTACATTGTCAAAACTGGATCCTCACAAAGTCTCCTCTGAGATGTACTGTGGTTGTCCTGAGTCCTGGAGATTCTACAGCTTTGGATCTGCAGGACCACATGCTCTAGCAGTTCATAGATGGGGTAGATGTTGAGGTGAGCCAGCTCAAAGTCCTGGAGCTGGGCCTGGGGGGTAGCTGAATTGGTTAGCCTGACTGCTCTCCCACACCCACGCCACTAGGGCCAACTTTCCTGCACTGCTTAGGCTAGCTCACTTAGTGCCACATCTGGCAAAGGGTAGGGGACCAGCTCTCATGATCTCATGGCTTCGGAGCTGGCTCCCCCAAGCCCATGCCACCAGGGCCAGCTCTACAGTGCTGCTCAGGTGAGGTGTGCAGACCCCAAGCAAACATCTCTTTCATTACGCTTTTTATATTCCTTGAAATTGTGCCCCAGTACTGCTAGCCATGGATAGGATCATTCCTGTGGCTGCGAAGATGCCAATCACTTAATGCTTTCAGATCTGACCCGGAGACTCCTGGATAAATTGTCAAGTAGCATCATCTAGATAGTCACACAAGCCACCCCCTGACTGCCTTCTCTCCTGGGAATTCTATTTATTTATGCACAATGATTACCAAGATTGAGCGAGCCTGCTTAGTTTAAGGTTGGAAAAGACTAGCCCCAACTGCTCAATTGTTTAGATGCTACCCAAATTATGCCTATGTGCTACTGCCACCTTGTGGCCACATATTTTTCCTTACCCTGACAATCACTCGACTACACTGAATACTGCAGTTTTATTTTTTACACTTAGACTCCTGATCAATTTGTATTTTATTATTGCATATGATGTGATGTATAGACTTTTAATTTTACACTTACTTATTTGGGGGTATGCACATGATACAGCACTTATTTGGAGTTGAGAAGACAATGTGGGATTGGGGTATTGACCTCCTCCTTACCAAGTAGGTTCTGGGAATCAAACTCAGGTCCTTAGGTCTGGAAGACAGCCTTGAGGTACAGATTTTATATAATTTCAGCGTTTCCTAGATATCTTATCATTTTTCCTTTTAATGTGTGTGAGTGTGTCATTGATACAAAATATCTTTTTATTTTTATTTTTTTCAAAATATTTTTTTCAAAAGCATTTATTCTCTCTCTCTCTCTCTCTCTCTCTCTCTCTCTCTCTCTCTCTCTCTCTCTCTGTGTGTGTGTGTATGTGTGTGTGTGTGATGTACAAATATGTGTGTGGCTATACACACCCATGACAACACTCAGAAGCCAGAGCAGGCTTTGTCACATTCTTCCTTATCGTCTTGAGTCAGGGTTCTCTCACTGAATCTGGACCTTGCTGGTCTTAGACTAAGCCAGCAAACCTCGCCAATCCTTCTGATTCTTTCCCTCCACCTGTAACCTGGGGTCAGGTACACAGGACCATGCCCAGCTTTTACATGGGTGCTTGGGCAGCAAGAGCTCCTGTCCACTGAATTATCTCCCTAACTCAATTTTTAATATTCTTAGTGATAATTATATTTTTTTCCTGTATAAACTCTTGGGGGGGGAGGACACCTGGTCATATCAGTATTTTTGCAATGCGCAGGTGGTCTCAAGCCATAGGCTGAGTATAGAGTATAACACAGGAATACACGGAAGAGCAAATCATTGAGCCACAAAGTATGCTGGCTGTTTCTCAGTGAAGCACAAACTAAAGTCATCTATGAAAAAGAAGTCTTTTTTTAAATTAAGATTTATTTATTAAGTATACAGTGTTGTCTGCTTGTAGGCCAGAAGAGGGCATCAGGTTACATTATAGATGGTTGTGACCCACCATGTGGTTGGAATTGAACTCAGGACCTTTGGAAGAGCAGGTGGTGCTCTTAACCACTGAGCCATCTCTCCAGCCCAAAAAAGCAGTCTTAACTGTGGATTTGTCCTCATTAGAGTGGCCTCTAGGCCAGCCTGTGGGGCATTCTCTCGATGAATGATTGATGTGGGAGGGGCCAGGTCACTGTAGGTGGTGCCGCCTCTGGGTAGCTGATCCTGGATGGCATAAGAAAGCAAGCCGAAGCCGGGTGTGGTGGCGCACGCCTTTAATCCTAGCACTCGGGAGGCAGAGGCAGGCGGATCACTGTGAGTTCGAGGCCAGCCTGGTCTACAAAGTGAGTCCAGGACAGCCAGGGCTACACAGAGAAACCCTGTCTCTAAAAACCAAAAAAAAAAAAAAAAAAAAAAAAAAAAAAAAAGAAAGCAAGCCGATCAGGATGTAATCTGATTAAATTATTTAAAAAAGAAAGAAGGAAAGAAAGCTGAACAAGCCAGGGTGCAGCGTTTCTCCATCGTCTCTTGCTTCAGATCTTGACTCCAGGTTTCTTCTGTTGAGTTCCTGCCCTGACTTCCCTCAGTGACGAGCCGTGATTAAAATATGTAAGTCAGTGCCAGGCAATGGCAGCACAGGCTTTTAATCCCAGCACTTGAGAGGCAGAGGCAGATGGATTTCTTGACTTCAAGGTCAGCCTGGTTTACAGAGTGAGTTCTGGGACAACCCAAGCTACACGCAGAAACCTTGTTCCAGAAAAAAAAGAAAGAAAGAAAAGAAAAGAAAAGAAATAAGCCAAATAAACTTCCACCCTAATTGTTTTGGGTCATTGTGTGTCTCACAGCAACAGGAAACCAAACTAAAACAGAAATTGGTACAGGACTGTGGGTGTTGCTGTGGCTGACCTAACCTGTTGGTTTTTGAGGAGCATAGTGGGAGAATTTTGGAGCTTTGGGCTACAGAAAGCCATTGTATTCTTTGAGCTTACTGACTTGTTCTGGGAGCTTGGGAGATAGGAATGCTGAGAGGGCTCTGGATGGTGGAGGCTGGGCCTGTGAAGCTTCAGAGGAAAGCAAAGACCATCAGCGTTCTTCATGCTGCAGTCTGAAGAGAGAATCTGCGATTTCTGCTCAGCTGTGCCTGAAGATCAGCACCGATTAACAAGAGAACAGTACCACTGACAATTGCTGATTATCTGGAGCTCAAAAATTAGCTGTGGCTGGGCGGTGGTGCCACACACCTTTGATCCCAGCATTTGGGAGGCAGAGGCAGGCAGGCCCAGCCTGGCCTACAAAGAAAGTCCAGAACAGTGAAGGCTACACAGATAAACTCTGTCTTGAAAAACCAAAACCAAAACCAAAACCAAACAACAACAACAATAACAATCCCAAAAACCCAATCCCCCCCAAAAAAAAGAAAGAAAGAAAAGAAAAAGAAAAAGAAAAAAATCAGCTTTGACTGAGGCCACCAGCATCATTGAGTTGAAATCTGGGAATTTTTCTTCAGGATCAGCACACAAAAGCTGTGGTCCAGAGGGAGCCAAGACTGCATCTCAAGCTGGCAGCCGAACTTGGTAATTTGTAGGTGTTTCCTATGTGGCAATGATTTGGGTGACACAAAAAGCTACAGACAGAAGGGGTCTTGGAGAGTAACCAAGGCTTGCACGGCAGAGTCAGAGTCCCTGAAGAAAGGCCATTGGTGAAGGTACGGCCTCAGTTACAGTTGAGATCCTAACAACTGGAGGGGACAGGACTGTAACAGGTTGGTAGGCTCAGGCCACATCTGTTCTACAAGTTGGGTGTGCTGTGGATGGCAGAACTGAAAAAGTGGAGCTGGAGCCCAGCAAATCAAGACTAGGTCCTAGGTATTGGACTCTGAGCTATTTACACTGTTGGACTCTGGTTTTGCTTATTTATTGTTTTCAGTCTTGTCCTTCCTTTTCTTTTCCTTTCCTTTTCTCTTTCTTTTACTTTCTTTCTTTTTTTCTTTTTCTTTTTCTTTTTTGATACAGGGCTTCTCTGTGTAGCCTTGGCTGTCCTGGAAGTCATACTACAGACCATGCCCTCCTCAAACTCACGGAGATCCTCCTGCCTCTGCCTCCCTGAGTGCCGAGGTTAAAGGCATGTGCCACGACTACTCGACATTTCTTCCCTTTTGAAATGAGATGTAACTTATTTTTTTTTATTTTAGAGGAGCCCACTATTCAAGAGACTTTGAATGTTTAAAGACATGTTATACATAAATGTGTATTTTATATAATATATTAAATATATATAACACATCCTTAAAAGTCCAAAGTCTCTTGAATTTTTTCAAATTAAACACCTCATCCTAACACAAGATTCCCTCTTGTACCGTTATAAACTGCCATTTTCCTATGTGCCAAAAATGTCTCTTCTCTATGCAGAGGCCGCCCTTTGTCCCGTTCCCCTCTGGGACAGACACCCTTTCCTCCTCTGCCTTGTTCCCTTCTTCTTCTTTTTCTTCCTCTGTCTTCTGTCTTTGTCTCTTATTCCCTGATCTCTGTCCTTCTAGGGCAAACAAATCTCCTCTGTGCTGAGAACTTGGTCTTGGGAGTCCTGAGTTGATAGTTTTCCTTTCAGTCAGAATATATTGTATGCATTCCTTGAAAAAGCAACACACACACACACACACACACACACAAACACACACACACACACAAACACACACACACATACACACATATATATACACACACATACATTTTTCTGTGTAGCCTTGGATGTCCTGGGACTCTCTCTAGACCAGAGTGGCCTAGAAGATCGCCTGCCTCTGCCTCCCAAGTTCTGAGGCTGAAGTCCTCTGGAAGAGCAGCTACTGCTCTTAGTTGCTGAGCTACCTCTCCAGCTTTTTCTTATTTTGTTTTAAATTAAATTTTAACACTTTTTTTTTCGAGACAAGGTTTCTCTGTGTAGCCTTGGCTGTCCTGGACTCGCTTTGTAGACCAGACTGGCCTCGAACTCACAGCGATCCACCTGCCTCTGCCTCCCAAGTGCTGGGACTAAAGGTGGGCTCCACCACGCCCGGCCAATACATTTTCAAATTTAAATTAAATTTTAATAAGTTTTTTCACATGTATGGAGGTCAGAGAAAAAATTTTGAGAGTTGGGTCTCTTCATCTAACTTATGAATCTTAGGGCTTGAACTCAGGTCATCAGGGTGGGTGGCACCTTTACCTGGTGAGACAGCCTGAGCCTTGTTTTTCTATCCTTGGACTGAGGTCACCCATGAAAATGTGAAAAGGGTTCACTGCTCCTCCTCCAAAGTCCCCACAAAATCATGTGACTCAAAACACTCAAATCTGGGCCTGGACGGTGGGCTCAGCAGTTAAGAGCACGGGCTGTTCTTGCAAAGGATGAGGGTTGTTCCCAGCACGTACACGGTAGCTCAAAACCACCTGTGACTCCAGCTCCATGGGCTCTAGCACCCTTCTCTGTCCTCTGTGGATAATACTAGGCGTGTGTGGGGGGTACATATGCTCATATAGGCAAACCATCCATACACATAATAATAATGATAGTTAATAAAAGTGATTTTATTTTTCTTTTGTTTGTCTGTGTGTGTGCCACATGGGTGCAAGTGCCTGCAGCAGCCAGTGGAAGGCATTGGATTCCCCAGATCTACAGTAACAGATGGTTGGGAGCTGCCAGAGGTAGCTACTGGGAACCAAACTCAAGTCATCTTTAAGAACAGTTTATGTTCGTAACCTCTGAGCCCTTCTTTCCTTGAACTTATGTTTCCCATTTAACTGTTTCTTTTTTCTTCTTTCCTGAAAATTTCAACTTCTAGCCTTACCTTCGGGGCTTGTAGTTTGGTCAGATTTACATACCAGAGAGTTTTACCCCAAGGCCAGTTCCTTTCAGGATGTCCAGTTGTGCTGCATGTTTTCAGGGACATGTTGGAGGCGGGTGGGTTAAAGACACTGGGTAGAGACCTTTAAAAGGCAAAGGCCTTTTAAGTGTGTCTTCTTAGCTGAGCCAAAAAGGTTTCCTCAAAGCCAGGAATGAAGTATGTTTTCTTAAGCTTTTCTCTGAGGCGTTTTCTGTGATACCTGGGCCCTCACCTCACACTGCCACCCTGTTGGCTGGAGAGAATATGCCTGGCACTTTATTGTCAGGCACTCACACAATTTCTAAGTTAAAAAGAACATGGGGCCGTCCTGGAGCTAGTGAATGGTTCATCAGGTAAGGACACTTGCTGCCAACCCTGATGATTTGTGTTCAAGCCTTGTCTAAAGAGCAAGTTTCTTGACAGCTAAATCTACATGGTAATATCCTGTCTCAAAAAACCTTAGTAAAGGGCTGAAGAAATGTCTCAGTTGTTTAAAAAGCATTGATTTCTCTCCCAGAGGATTCCAGGCTTAATTTCCAGTACCCACAGGACTTCTCACAACCTTTTGTAACTCCAGTTCAAGGAGATACAACACCTTTTGGCTTCCACAGACACCAGGGATACACATGGCACACAGACATACACACAGGCAAAACACCCATATACATAGAAAATAATTTTTAATTAAAAAACTATGTAAATAAAATAGCTTTGAGTCAGTCAGTGTTGTACAATAATTTCCTCTGGGATAAAAATCTTCCATCTTGGAGGCTAACTGTAGTGGAAGTTTTGGTTTCTTTAAAAACTCAGTTATGTTATATAAACATGGTTTTGTTTTAATCCCAAGTGTGGGATATTGGGCTGCTTTAGTTTGTCAACAGCTGATAATTGCCTTGCATGGGGCATGGTCTTTGCCATCTGATAGCAACCTCATGCAGCTTGGCGAGGGGAGTGGTCTTTGCCAACTGCAGTTAGTTTAAATCTGAGAACTCTGAAAGGGTATAAATACCAGGCCCCAGGGAGAGAGACAACATTTTGAAGATGCTTTGAGGGATGCTCTGAGAGAGGACTTCAAGGAGACAGAGGAGGAAGATGGCTGCTTGTTTGTCCTGCTGTTTGCTGTTTGCTGTTGCTAGACTGTTAGATATCCTGATGCCTGAGATTGGTATTTTCCTAAAGAACCCAAAGACAGAACTTAGTCTAAAGAGGTCTATGTTCCTTGTCCCTTCTAACCTTCTTTGTCTCCTACCTAGGGGGCGGGGGGCAGGCCACGGTGCGTTGGAAGGGAAGTCGAGGCATTATAGAACCCCAAATAAAATAGAGTTTAAAAAGTAGTGCCTATTTAATTCCAACACTTGGGAGGCAGAGGCAGGCAGATCTCTGAGTTCGAGGCCAGCCTGGTCTACAAAGCAAGTCCAGGACAGCCAAGGCTACACAGAGAAACCCTATCTCAAAGAACCAAAAAAAAAAAAAAAATAGTGCCTAGACTAACAGCAGTTAAGACACAGATATGTTCTAAAGGGAGCTAAAAATCATTCCATTCTAGAGGGAAACCTGTTAAGCCTAGGAAGGAAACAATTCAAAGGCTTCAGGAAGTCCCTGAAACTGACCAGACTCACTAGGCCTCTCCATCTCCAAGCGAATATAACAATAAAAACTGCTAAGAGACACTTTGAGCAAGTTGAGCTACTTGAAAAGAAACAGAGGCCTTTAATTCCAGCAGAGGCAGGTGGATCTCTGTTAATTTGAGGCTAGCCTGGTCTACAAAGTGAGTCCAAATAAGCGAAGAAGAAGAAGAAGAAGAAGAAGAAGAAGAGGAGGAGGAGGAGGAGGAGGAGGAGGAGAAGGAGGAGGAGGAAGAACAGCAGCAGCAGCAGCAGCAGCAGCAGCAGCAGCAGCCAAGCTGCCTAAATGAGATACCTTCTAACTCAGCAGTTCTCAACCTTTGGGTTGCAACCCCTTTGGGGGTCAAATGATCCCTTCACAGGGGTGGCCTAAGACCATCCTGAATATTAGATATTTATATTACCATTCAAAACAGCGAAATTTCAGTTATGAAACAACTATAAAATTATAGTTCAGGGTTACCAGAACATAGGGAAGTGTATTTAAAAGGTCACAGCATTAGGGAGGTTTGAGAACCACTGCTCTAAGCTGTTGAGCTGCCTGCAAGCTGTGCAGTGTGCTCCAGGTTCCTAGGTTCATGAGCTATGCTGGGTGGGCTTTTAGTAATGCAGTTGTCTTAGAGCCATTTACGCTCCTGTAAGTAACCCCTCACCCACATTCCTGTAAGTAATCCCAACAAAACTCATGGGGTTGGACTTTGGTAATATCACTACTTAGGCCTACGTTGATTCACTATTTGGTAAGCGGATACATCCTCCCTGCCATGCTATCACACGACAGCCAGTGAGGTAGCTCAGTGGTACAGGCACTTGCCACCAGGCCTGATGACTTGAGTTCTACCCCTGAATCCCACATAGGAGAAGGAGAGAACCAACTTCCACAAATGGACCTCAGACTTTCACGTGCATGTGAAAAAATGCATGTGTGCAACACACACGTACAATAAATTAATTAAAATGCAATAAAAATTTAAAGGGCAGTAAGTACATCTACAATAAGCAAGACACAAGAGGCAAAAAAGACACAAATACTCTAGCAGTAGCAGGAGAAAAGGACTTATTTGTAGCAAACCAATGCTCTGAAACAAGAAAGAAAGCATCTTGACAACCAGCTCAGAGTAACCCAGTAAACCAAGGACCAAAACCAACGGGAGGTTCGGGTCACAGAAGAACTCAACAGCATTCAAAGAGGCAAGACAGATGGCTTGTATTTGTGTGAGACTTTTCCTGGGGAGGTGTAAGGCATGAACATCTACTCACCCCAGAAAAGGGAACCCATGCAGAGCAAAGTAACAATTGCACCCATTTCTAGTTTGGTGAACCCATGAGTTATAAAGGTTACAAACTGAGCGCCGGTAAGGACCAGGGATGACTCCAAGGCTGCTGAAATACGGAGAGCTCCACCTAGCACTGCTGAAAACTCGCAAAAGCTGCAGCCCTGGAGGTCCCTCTACAGCCTGCATGCACAATTCCTCACTCTTTATCATACAACTAAAAAAAAAAAAATAATCTTCCCCTAATAAAGAGGTGGCTCTGAGTGCTGTTATGGAGTAGAGACAATGACCAATCTGGCCTCTTCAGGCTGGATGGGGTCAGCAGGTGTGGCAGGGTACCTCCAGTGTGCCTATCTAAAAGACCCCCAGAAGTGCGTCTGTAGTTTTCATTTGTGTATCAGCCAGGTGTATAAAGATGAGGAGGTTCTTGACTGGTGTTTGGAAAGAGATGTGAGGGAGGAGTGAAGGCAAGAGGGATAGTGTTACAAGTCTTAGGCAGGGACCCTGGAGAAGGCAAACAGGATTTAAAAAAAAATGCCCAAATCGAAGTTCATTAAACTATTTTGATGTGCTCACACAGGAACACCCATCTGCTGGACTTCTCACTTTTCTGTGATCTCTAAGGCTGTTTTCCAGAGTGCTGAACTTAGATCAGGCCCTTTGTGGGAACTGGACAAGGGCTAGCTTCCCTGAGCAGAAGCCCCCTCCCGGCCCTATGCTCAATCAGCTTGAAGTCACCTTCCTTGGGAGTTAGACGAGGACCTCACTTCCCTGAGATCCAAACAAAAAGCTCACCTTATCAGATTAGGGCCGGCTTCCCCTTCCCCAATTGTGTGGGAGACCCGCAGTGTGACAGCTACGGCAGATGAAATGTCTAGATAAGAGTTCCCCTGCAGCATGACTCAAAGCTTCTATGCCCTGTACCTTATCAATTAAGGCCAACTTCCCCTTTGCCCCTTACCCAATTATGTGATGCCAAGGCTGGGAAAGTCCCGCTTGAGGTTTCTGCCTTTTAAAAACCTTGCATTCTAAGGAATCAAGACCGCTCACTTTCCTCAGCCTCTGGGGAACAGACGGTCCTTGCTCCGGAGCAAGAGCAATAAAGAAGACCCTGTGTACATTGCATCTGGCTGGTCTCTGGTGGTCTGTGGAGATTTCGTGACTTGGGCATTTCACCTTTAATAACAAGTGGCAAGAAGCAGTATGAGTTCCCTTCTAGAGAAAAGAAAACTATTGTTTAATTTCTAGGTTAAAAAGTGGTCTTGCCTCTCTTGGCTGCAGGTCGGTGCCACCATGACGTATATTAAGTCTTAGATCTGGGCAGAGTTTTATATCAGTTGTGTTCACATTTTAAATTTTTCATCAGAAAGTCTCATGGTGAGACTTTTCTTTTTCTCGTCCTCTTCATTTACCCTGTCTTTTTAGTCTGTCTCACTATTAAAGACTAGAATTTAGCATGGTGTCCAGATAATCAAAAGCAAAAGCCTAGAGAGTGTAGCGTTTGAGTGAAGGTGATTGGCTGGTTTACAGATCTGGCAGTTTATCAACACAGGAAGACGGGGGGGGGGGGGGGGGGGAAGGGGGGGGGGAAGGGAAGGGGGGGAAGGGAAGGGGGGGGACGGACGGGGGGGGGGAGCCAAGAGGCGGTAGGGAAAAAAAAGGTTTGTGAGCCTCCGGAGACCCCGTACTTCCCGGTCTGTGTCTCTAACTCCGCTCTGGGATTGGCGGTCGTCGGAAAGGCCGTTCTCGCTCAGAAATCTCGCTCAAATTTCACTCTTGTCCTTTGACTCGGTTTTCAACCTTAGCTTCGGAGGCAATCGGCACCTAAGGTCCAGGGAACCGAAATTTCTATTCTGGAAGGATTCCGACTCGGCAAGCGGAAGTGAACCGCAGCTCGCCGCCGTCTTTTCCGGTGTGGCTTCGCGCGGCCCCGTTCTCTTTTTCTCCGTGGGAGCAGGCTGGCTGGGCGGGTTCTGGAGAGGCCCGGTGAGGGCATGGGCGGTGGCAGAGGTGGGGAGGGAGTCCCGGGTGTGGCCTCCGCGGGGACCTGGCTCGTCCTCTTGCCCCGCCGTCTCCCCCCACGTCGTCTCTCAGAAGCTCGGGCCCTACAGATCTCCAGTCCCGGCTGGGGGCCATTTCCCTTAAATGTTACTTGAGCTCCCCGTGTCTTGTTCTTGCTTCTTCTGATGCCTCTAAGGTAGTCTTACAAAATTTTTGCTTTTCCAGAAGGAAAAGGACTTCCGCCATTGGAGCCCGGCTTGGCGCCCCATCGCCCCACGGACTTGGCTGGCCATCCCGGCGCTTCTTGGTGAGCACTAGGTGTAATTTGATGGCACGGGAAAAGTCTCAGGGTGAGGGGTTTCTTTGTCACGTTGTCCTCTTCTCCCTGCCTTTCTAGCCTGCCTCACTCCCAACGACTAGAAAGAATTTAGCATCCTTCCTTTTTGGAAACAGAAGCATTCGTTTCTTGATTTCGGTTTTGTTGTTGTTGATGATTTTTTTTACTTATGCATCCATTTTGGCTTGTTACATTAATGTGAAAAGGGAAAAAATTTAATGGCTCAGGCTGTGCATATTTGTGTGTTTTGCAGACCACAAATCATCCCTTGCCCTTCCCTTCATCCTAACAAGTGAAAAAGTAGGGAAGGTGCCATTGAAGGGGTGGCTACTGCAGGGCTGGAGCTTGGGGCTGAAGTGGCTAAGAGCCCACATGGCACTTCCACAGGATCCTGATTTTTTCCCCCCCAGCACCCATGCTAGTGTTCCTAACAGCCTGTAACTCCAGCTATGAGGGGAGGGAGAGACCAGAGGCTCCAGGCACTTCCAGTCATATGGCGCATGTGTACACACACACACACACACACTCACACTTGAGTAAATAATTGGGACTCTATTATGGAACGGATGAGGGTATATTTTTCTAAACTAGTATAATAGTTGAGAATAATTATTTTCTCTGGGGTCAGGAGCATGTTTCAGGAAAACTTAAAACCATCACCTCTTGTTTAATTGTATAAAAAAAAGGATTTCCTTGTATGTTCATACATCCACATTGTATATTTAGAGCTTATGCTCTCTTGCCTCTTCCCATTCGCCCTTTTGCCAAATAATCACCCATGTAGGTTGTTCTTTAAAAAAGAAAATAAAAGTTTATTGGAGCTGGAGACATGGCTCTGCTTTTAGAGCACTTGTTGCTCTTGCAGAGGACTTGGGTTCGCTTCCCAACATCCATGTGGTGGCTCATAATCATCTCTAATTCCAGTTCCAGAGGACTGGACACCGCTCTTTGGGCCTCTAGGGTGGTCCTAGCCATTTAGATGGTACACATATGTACATGCAGGCAAAATATTTAAAAATGTATGTATAGCACGTATGTATGTATGTATGTGTGTGTGTATGTATGTGTGTATGTATGTATGTATGTATGTGTGTGTGTATGTATGTATGTATGTATGTATGTGTACATGCCTTTCTTTAGAGGCCAGAGAAGGTGATTGATTAATCCTGAAGCTGGACCTGAAGGTAGTTGTGAGCTACCTGTTGGTGCTGGAAACGCCTCTGCTCCTCCCAAAGAGCAGCAGACACTTAAACCGCTTCACCATCTCTCTAGCCTCTATGTGTAACATTCCTATTATTGTTATTGTTGTTATTACTATTATTAAACAAATTTACTATCTTTATATGTGTGGGTATTTTGTCTGAGTGTAGGTCTGTGCACCCTGTGAGTGGAGTTTCCTTGGAGACCAGAAGGGGTTATCATATCCCTGTAACTGGAGTTATAGATCATCATGAACTGCTATGATGGGAATTGACTCCTGGTCCTTTGAAAGAATGCCAGCGCTCTTAATTCCTGAACCACCTCTCCATCTTCATTATGCTTATTATTTTATTTGTTTGTTTTTGGGACAAGGTCTATAGTCCAGGCTAGCCTGGCACAGGCTGTGTAACCCAGGGTGCCTTCAGTGCAAGCCTCCATTATAAATATGCATGAACCACCTTGCCTGGCCTTTTTTTTTTTTTTTTAATTAATCTAGATTTTATTAGAGAAAACATGTATATTTGTTTACGTGCATAATGTGATCTCTTTCTATCCATGTACCAAGCTTAACCATTGTTAAAAACCATGTGTTAAACTATTTGAACTTTAAGATCCAGCTCCTATGGATTTATCTTACTAAGTCAGAGCAGTAACTTAGTTGACAAGAGTTGGTTGGTTAGTTCTACCTGCTGAGATGAGGAAGATGATCGTTTGAGCCCATGACATCTGGACTAGCTTGGACAACAGAATGGGATGCCTCAGCGAGAAAAATTCTCCAAAAATGATTAGTGGAAACAGAAATGTTAATGTATGGCTGAGGATGCCATACATTGAGTCACAGTGGCAGTGGAGCAGACTGGTTACAGGCCCTGACCAAAACAATTAAAAATGCCTACACTGAACAAGACACCTGGTGCTTTTGTTGATCCTAAGTAGTGGAAAGAAGAGTAAGGGAAATTTGGGTGCACTCATTGTGCAAATCAGGGTTTGGAGTGGATCTTTTACAAGATGACAGTGTACAAACTTACCAGCCATCTGATGGATGTCAGCCTTATTTAGTGAATATCTAATTTAGAAAAACAGCAGTGAAAATGTGTGTATTTATACAGACTATAAATCTGTTGAATGTTACACTTCAAGTGCAATCTTAATTGGAGCAGGAAATAAATTTCACACCTTTCAAGAAACCTAGTGTATAGTTTGATGAGTCAGATACACAGCTCATTATGGATAGACCAGTTGGGGACCAAGTGTTCAACTGAGGCTCTGGGGGGTCGTCTCATTCAAACCTGGACATGGACGGAACATGTTCTACATTTACAAAGTTTACTTACATGTTTAAGTCAAAAAGGACTTAGTTTAGGGGCATGTTTGGACCATCTTGAGCTTCCTCTTTTCATTCTGTTAGTAGATGCCAGGGTACTGGCGTCTCAAGGAATTAACTGAGAGGACTGTAGTGAGATTTTACGAGACACACAGATGGCACTGCTGAGTACCATGTGTGGTGGAACTCTGGAATGTTGTTACTCCTCATCCCTGAGCCAGGGTGTCCCTAGTAAGGTCAGGGTAAAGACCCAACAAGTAATATGTACCTGGCAGACCTCGAGTAAGGTCAGGGTAAAGACCCAACAAGTGATACGTACCTGGCAAACCTCGAAGCATCATTTCAGTACTGATAGCTCTGAGAAACCAATCCTTACCTCTCTCAGTTCATTAGAAATTGCTGAGCCATTGCTGAAGGTTTTCTCTATTAGGAAATGAAATAAACTGTAGGAGTCCCTAGCTATTTGATGACCAAAGTGGTGGGGGTTGGGGAGCTCATACAATAAAAAATTATGGGCTGGAGAGATGACTCAGTGCTTAAGAGCACTGGCTCTTTTTCTAGAGGTCCTGTGTTCAATTCCTAACAACCAGATGGTGGCTCACAACCATCTGTAGTGGAATCTGAATACGGTGTGCATGAAATCAGCACTCATATACATAAATAAGTCTTAATATATGTGTAATTTTTTCGTTTAATATGTGTGTATGTAAATGTGTGCATGTGTTGCCCCTGGAGGTCTGGGCATACTTGTGAGAGTCACTCTTACATCTTTGAGGGAGGGGATTGCCAAGGGGTAAACTTAGGCCATCAGGCTCAGCAGCAAGTGCTTTTACCCACTGGCCATCTTACTAGTCCCTACATACTTTTTCTTTTATAAAATTTTTTGTTGTTTTGAATTTTGTACAGTTTATTTTGATCATCTTCACCCACCCTGCTTCCTTCCAGATTTACCCCTCTTCCAGATCCAGCTTTGTGTTGTTCTTATTAGAAAATAAACCCATCAAGCTCAGTTTGTGCTGCACATTCTAGGACGTGTGGGCTTCCACCGGAGTAAGGTTGGCTTACCTGGGGCCACACCCTGAATGAAATAAGAGACTCTCCAAGCAGCCATCGATTGAAAATAACTCCTCAGCTGGGCTTCTCCATGCTGCGGTTTTGTCTGACTTGAGCTAGCATAGGTCTTAGACATGCTGTTATCACTGCTGTTGAGTTTGTCTGTGCAACTTCCTAATACGGAAAGTACTGTTTCTTTGTACTCATCTACCACCTCTGTCTCTTAGAGTCTTTCCAACTACTCTTCTGCAGTTATCCCTGGGCGCGGGGAGGAGGGGTGCAGTATAGCTGCCCCATTTAGGACTGAGTGATTCGTCTCGTAATCTCTGTATTTACACCAGTTGTGGACCTCCCATTTTAATATCCATCTAGTGGAAAAAGAAACTTTTCTGGTGAGAGTTGAGAGACATTAATCTGTGGGCATAATGGCCAGGGATTAGGAATTGGCTTGTTACTGTGTATGTAGCTGAACAGTGACAATCAAGCTCTGCCTCAGCCTATCATACGCCACAGATTCTTGTAATTCCCCTGTGCTGGTCCCGCAGATTCCAGATACGGTTTTATAAATACACTGAACATAGTTTGAATAAACAGACCAACAGGGACTCAAATTTACATTCTTCTTGGGCATGTGGTGACTAAAGTTAGTAGAACGTTCCAGAATTAAAATGTGCAAAAATGTTTCTTGAGAGTTTTTGTGAACATTTTCATTTCTGTGTGTAATTTTGAAGAACTATTTTTCTGATTTCTATAACAGGTGATATATGTGACTAATGTCCATATTTTTACTTACAAAAGAAAAATCAAATGCTTACATTTTTAATTGAAAAGTTTTTTACACAATACATTTTGATCATATTTCCCCTCCCCCAGTTCTTTCCAGATTCTCCCTACTTCCCTACCCACTCACTTTTATGTTCTCTCTCACTCTCTTTTTAAAACAAATAAGGTACGCACAAACACATACACATGCTATTCCACAAAAACAAAAATCAGAATAAATAAGTAAAAGACTAATAAGACAATGCCGAAACAAAACAAAATGAGACAAAAAGTCTAGAAAAATAATATTCATTTAGTGTTAGCCAACTACTCCTGGCTATGGGGTCTGCCCTGAAGTGTGGTTAACAACTCAGTGAGACTCCACTGGAAAAAGCTGGCTTTTGCTTTGACAGTGGGTATCAATTGCAGGTAGTTTCTTGGTTGGAAGTGGGAGCCCATGTACACTTATTCCCTGTAAGGGGTAGGGCCTGACCGGGCTTGAACCTGTGCAGGCTGTGTGTATGGTGGCACTGTCTCTTGAGTTTATATATACATTGGTCCTGCTGTGAATGGAAGACACTGTTCTTGGATTAATTTATCACTTCTGGTTCCTATAATTCTTTTCCAGATCGATTCCTGAGCCTTGAGGTATGGCTTTGATGAAGATATCCTATATAGGCTTGAGTGGTTCAGAGTCTCACTCTTTGCATACTGTCTAGTTGTGGGTCTCTGTTGGTTCCTATGTATTGCGAGAAGAGGCGTGTTTGATGAGGGCTAGTGCAGCACCGGTTTACGGGTATAGCAGAATGTAGTTAGGATTAGTTTTATTGCTGTGTTCTTTAGCTGGATAGTAGTAGTAGGTTTTCTTCTAGGCTCATGGTTCATTGAGTGTCAGGGTGTCGGCCACATTTGTAGTGTCAGATATGCTCTCCATTTCATGGAATGGGCCTGAAATACAACCAGAAAGTAGTTACTCCCATAGCATGTGCCACCATTGCATCAGAATGTCTTGTGTGCTGTTATGGGTTGCAGGGTTTGTAGCTGGGAGATACTGATGATTGCTTTTCTCTAATACAGGTAGAATACTTTTCAGTAACATGAACACTGATCAGTAAGGGAGAAGCATCTAGTTAGGTACCAGCTCGACTTTTTTTTATTTTATTTTATTAATTTATTTAGATTACAACTCAGTTGTTAATCCCATCACTTGTATCCTCCCATTCCTCCCTCCCTCCTGCTTTCACCCTATTTGCCTCCCCTAGGTCTATGACTGAGAGGGACCTCCTCCCCCACTATATGGTCATAGGCTATCAGGTCTCATCTTGTCAGCCTGCTTATTCTTTCTTTGAGTGCCACCAGGCCTCCTCACCAAGGGGAGGTGGTCAGATATGGAGCACCAGGGTTCATGTGAAAGTCAGTCCCTGCTCTCCACATAACTGTGGAGAGTGTCCTGTCCATTGGGTAGGTCAGAGTAGGGGTTCCATGTTTACTATTGTATTGTCCTTGGTTAGTGCAATAGTCTGACCAGCTCGACTTCTTTATGTTCAATTACATAACGTAAGTGGTGTCTTTGGTAAAAGGGCTGTAGCAAGGACACAACAGTCTGTGATGTGTGGGTGTTAACCATGTGGCCCGTGCAACAAGATGTAACCCATTCTTGGCACTGCAAGTTTTGCTTGGTAGCATAAGATGTCTAATGGAAGTATTTACTCCAGTTAGGTTCCTTTTATATATTTATTTATTTTAGGAAGCTTCTACAGTAGTAGGTTCCCATATGGCCTTTAGTGTTAATTCTTCCTCCCCTTATTCCCTTCTTTATTCCACTCCCTTTTTACTCTTTTTAATCCTGGTTTCCTCTTTGTCTCTCCCTTGCTTTGGAGATCATCTCCTCCCCACTACTCTATTAGTAGGTACCTGACCACTGTGTTATTTTGACTGTAGTTCTTATATAGAACAATTGAGAGCTCACATCCACACACAAGAGAAAGCATACAGTGTTTGTCTGTTTGGGTCTGGTTGATCCCCCCACAGTTTATCCATAATAATTTCATTTTTCTTAATAGATGAATAATATCTTTTTGTCAGTGTACCACATTTTCAGTATTCATTCTTCAGTTGATGGACATTTAGGCTGTTTCCAGTTTCTGGCTATTACGAACACAGCAACAATGAACGTGGATGATCAAGTATTTCTGTAGTGGCGTGCAGAGCCCTCTGAGTGCATACCCGCGATTCCTTACAGCTGGGTCCTGAGGTAGATAATTCCCAGCCTGCTGAGGAACCACCACTGTTTTCCATAGTGGCTGTTAAAGTTTGTACTCAGATTAGCAATGAATAAATGTTCCCCTTTCCCCATGCCCTTGCCTGCATGAGCTATCATTTGTTTAATTGATCTTGGCCATTCTGACTGGGTAAGATGAAATCTTGAAGTAGTTTTATGAACATTTCTTTTAAGTGCTCCTCAGCAGTTTGTATTTTATCCTTTGAGAATTCTGCTTAGTTTTATACCCCATTTTTTAGTTGGTGTTTTTATTAATAGAAATATTTTTTCATATAGTATATTCTGATCACAGTTTCCCCTTCCCCTGTCTTCTCAATTTTTCCCACCTTGCACCCATCCAACTAAACACCTCTTTTCTCTCTTTAGAAAACAAATAGATCAATAAACAAACCAGAAGAAAGCAAAGCAAAGAGAACAACAAAAAGAAAAGCACTTACACATACCGAGGCATGTACATCAAATGGTTGCTTTCTTGATTATTATTATTTTAGTTCTTTAATAGTAACCTTCTGTCAGATGTGTATCTAACTGGTAAAGATCTTTTCCAATTCTGTAGCCTGCTTGCCTTGTTTTTCAGGTTCGTGAGGTCCCATTTATTAATTGTTAGCCTTAGTGCCTGTAATAGCAGTATCCTGTTCAGAAAGTCCTTTCTTGAGCCAATGATGCAGCAGGAGGATAGAGCCTGTTTTCTAATCCAGCCTGTTAGTCTGTGTCCTTTTGTTGGGGAATTGAGAGTATTAATATTGAGAGTTATCACTGGGCAGTGTTTGATTTCTGCTATTTTGTTGTTATTGTGTCTCTCCAATTTATTGGCCAGAGGTTATTTGTTTTTCTTATGATTTCTTGAGTATGATTAACCTCTTGAGACTCAAATTTTCTTACAATGCCTTCTGAATTGGTACTTAGAAATGTTTAATTTGGCTTTATTGCGGAATGCTTTTCTTTCTTTGTCTTCATATAATTGGTAATTTTGCTGAGTATAGTAGTCTGGGTTGATATCTGTGTGCTCTCTCAAAGTTTGTAAGAACATCTATTCAGGACATTCTGGCTTTCAGAGTCTTGAGAAGTCAGATGTTATTCTTTTTTAAAAAAAGACATTTATTTATTATGTATACTGTGCTCTGCCAGCATGACAGAAGAGGGCATTAGATCACATTTATACATGGTTGTGAGCCACCATGTGGTTTCTGGGAATTGAACTCAGGACCTCTGGAGGAGCAGTCAGTCAGAGCTCTTAACCTCTGAGCCATTTCTCTAGCCCCTCAGGTATTACCCTTGTGGGCTTGTCTTTATCTCTTGAGGAATTATGTCAGCATGTTTGGTTTTTGTTTGTTTGCCTCTCAATGTTTAACTTTTGGATATTTGTCTTGATGTTAGGGGTCTGGGGTGGCTCAGAGATTTATCAGTCTGACTATTAAAAAGTTTTAAACAACGATAACAATGCTTTTATTGAGATACTGGTGCTAGGTCTACACAAGTGAGTCCTAAATACAGCAAGCACTTAGCCACTTCTGTCAGGGGTTTATAAAGACAAAGAATACAAAATTACAGTTCTTTTCCAGCAAGCAGAAGTCATTATTTTGCAAAACAAGCTTGTGTATAGAAGCAGAAACAACAGTAAAAAAGTCAACCCATAACAGCCCCTAACATTTGGAGGTATAATTTTGTTTTATAGTTCTCTTGAGAACAGATATTTTAAACTTTTAAACATAACGTTAGTTATCACATTGGTTAGGTGTGTTTTATGGTGACAATAGAGTGTTTTTTGTTTTTTTGTTTTTTGTTTTTAGATAGGGTTTTTCTGAGTAGCCTTGGCTGTCTTGGACTCGCTTTGTAGACCAGGCTGGCCTTGAACTCATAGTGATCCACCTGCCTCTGCCTCCCGAGTGCTGGGATTACAGTTGTGCACGACTGTACTTGACCATACAGTTTCTTTTTTTTTGTTTCTTGAGACAGGGTTTCTCAGTGTAGCCTTGGCTGTCCTGGACTCCCTTTGTAGACCAGGCTGGCCTTGAACTCACAGAGATCCGCTTGCCTCTGCCTCCTGAGTGCTGGGATTAAAGGTGTGCACCACCACCGCCCGGCTCAGCTATACAGTTTCTAATCTAGACTGTATACATCTTTTCATGAGTCGTAGCCATTTATATTTATTTGAGGCTAATACTGAGAGAGTTTAGTGTTCCCTATCATTCTGTAGATTGTTGATCTGGCAAGCGGCAACCTGACCCCAATTTGTATTAGGATTTTGTTTGCAGTTTCTCACTGTATCTCCTTTGTAATGCATGTGTTCCTCTGAGCCAATGTCTTTCCTGTGCTCTGGTCCATGACCCTGTTTTCCATGTAGATTCCTTATTTCTCCAGTATGGGCTTGTTGTGATAAATTGTCTTAATTTATGCTTCTCTCAAAATGTTATTCCTATTGATTTGAAGATTTAATTTTGCAGGGCTAGAGAGATGACTCATTGGTTAAGAGTTACACTTGCCAAGGACTAGTTCAGTTTCCAGTCAAGTTCCTAGCACCCACATCGTGGTTTATAACAATCCATAACACTATTTCCAGGAGATCTGATTCTCTTCCACCCTCCTTGGGCTCTAGAAACACATGGTGCACATACGTATAAGCAGACATGATACTAAACGAATTGGTGATTTTTTTTGGTTTTGTTTTTTGAGACAGGGGTTCTCTGTGTAGCCCTGGCTGTCCTGGAACTGCATGTGTAGACCAGATTGGCTTCTAATTTATAGAGATCTACCAGTCTCTGCCTCTTGAGTACTGGGATTAAAGGCATGTGCCACCATGCCTACCTGAAGTATTCTTAAAAATCTTTTTTTTTTTTTTAAAGACAACCTCTTTTTTGGGGGGAGCGGTGTCTGTTTGCTTATTTGTTTGTTTGTTTATTTATTATGCCCGCATGTACACCTGCAGGTCAGAAGAGGGCATCAGATCACATTATAGATGGCTGTGAGCCACCATGTGGTTGCTGGGAATTGAACTCAGGACCTTTGGAAGAGCAGACAGTGCTTTTAACCTCTGAACCATCTCTCCAACCCTTTAAAAATCTTTTAAAATATCTTAATTTTGGTTGCTTTCTTTATATCTAGGACTTAAAATATGTCATTCCGTGCTTTCTTGACCTTTTAGGGCTGCTGATAATCTGTTACTTGATGTGACTGCCTTTGTATGAGTTGTTACTACAGCTCTCCAGCCATTTTATTTCTTAAGACAATGTTTCATGTAATTCAGGTGTTTTTCAGAGTCATCCCTTGAACTTCTCTGCCTCCTAAGTGTTTTGATTGTATGACTACCTTGTGTGTGTGCATGCATGTGTGGGTACTATGTGTACATGGAAGGTACTTGTGTGGAGGTCAGAGAATGGTAACCTTGAGAGTTTGTCTTCAAGCCCCTCTACCTTTTGTTTGAGTGCAGGTGAGTCTTAATATACTTGCTGTGTGACAGACTTTTCCTGAGAATATGCCACATACATCTATCTACTTAACCCAGAAAGGGTAAATCAAAGTAAAGATTGTATTAATGTCCAGTTTGATGAGCCAGTGAGTTTTAGTTGGGGTGACTGTGGTGTTTCAAATGAGACTGTCCCCATAGGCTCATGTATTTTAATATATGGTCCCCACTTGGTAGATCTGTTTGGGAAGGGCTCGGAGATGTGTCACTGGGGTAAGCTTTAAAGCATAAGCCATTTCCTTTGTGCTCTCTGCCTGATGATTGTCTCAACATGTAAGTTTATAGCTACTGCTCAATACCATGCCTACCTGCTGCCATGCTCTCTTGACCGTGATGTTCATTGTGGTAGTTTGAGTAAAAATGGCCCCCATAGAGAGTGGCACTATTAGGATGTGTGGCCTTGTTGGAGGGGCATGGGCATTGAAGTCTCAGAAATTTAAGCCAGGCCTAGTGGTTCACTGCTCTTCCTGCTGCCTGCTGATCAAGATGTAGAACTCGGAGCTCTTTCTCCAGCACTGTGTCTGCTTGCACATTGCCATGCTCCCCACCATGATGTTAATGGACTAAACCTCTGAAACTAAGCCAACCCCAATGAAATGTTTTCCTTTATAAGACTTGCTGTGGTCATGATGTCTCTACACAGCAATAGAAACCCCAACTAAGACAGTAATATACTGTAACTGTAAGCAAGCCCCTAATAAACTCTTCTGTAAGTTGCTTTGATCATGGTGTCTTTTGACAGTAATAGAAAAGTAACCAAGGCATTGTGGGTAAGGGGTTACTTACTAGGAACTGTGAAGATTCAAAATATAGCTGGTTTACCAAAAACCGACTCCAACTCTGGGCTTTTGAAGACTCCAACCTTGGAGCTCTCTGTGCCTTTCTGGGTCGCTCCACAGTCAGAATACCTCAGCACGTGGGCTAGTCAATCTACGTCCTCAGCAGTTGTTTGCTTTTCCTCTGCTGGGTAGAGGACCCTGAGAATCTGTTTTCTCCTTTTGTTTACCACCCGAGGCTCCTGAGCCTCCCTGTCCTTCCCAGGCAAACGTCTCAATTTGGAAGGAATTTTGCAATTCAGAGGCACACACCATAAACTCACTGATCTCATAGCCTTTGGAAAATATAGGCAGCAGAGAGATTGCTATATGATGTTGGTGATTATAGTTGTAATTTTTTTGTAACATTCAGTTTTCTATAATGGCTGTAGTAACTCAGTTTGGAATTGAAATCCTTGTTTGGCATATTGTTTGCAAATCAGTTAACATTTAGTATGTAGATTTTTTCCCCCTGGGAACTTTGTTGCATTATCCTATGTGTAGCACCTTACCCAACACCTATACTGTTCAGTTTTGCTTTTTATAGTATTGTAGCTTGTCCAAAGCTTCTTCCCCCTGAAAATTCTTTTAACTATTTTGATATTTGTAGTTTATTCTAAAGATAAATGTTTCTTGATGATGGTGACTAATACTTTAAATGTAGCTACTGAGTTGAATTTGCGAGTATTTTGTTGTTTTTGCATTTTTATTAGTTAAACTAATCTACTTGGATTAGTTTTTGACAACTACAGTAATTAAGCCAATTAAAAGCATTTTAAGGGCCGGGCGGGCCGTGGAGGTGCATGCCTTTAATCTCAGCACTCAGGAGGCAGAGGCAGATGGATCTCTGAGTTCAAGGCCAGCCTGGTATACAAAGAGTTCCAGAATAGCCAAGGTTACACAGAGAAAAAGCAAAAAAAAAAAAAAAAAAAAAAAAAAAAGTATTTTAAATTCTTTTATTAGCCTGTGACCTAGAATGGACTTGTTCTAGGTCCATTCTCTTGGTGCCTAAGCACAGGGGTATAGTGTTTTAAAAGACAAAAGCCACAATTACATTGGTCTTTGAGGGAGGTTGGAGCAACATTTGTCTTGCAGAGCTTATTTAGACACCACATGACAATTTTTGACTTGCACTTTCTCTTAGTTTTTTTATTTTTACTTTTTAAAACCTTGTATCAACATCCCTTATTCTGGCTAGTACATCTGGGCCGTGGTCAGAGTCATGGACATTCCCAAAAGGATTGACAAGATAGATGCAGATTGGGTGAGTGAAAGGCCAAGGAGTGTCTCATCAGATGCAAAATAAAGTCAAGACAAGATGGTGTCACCTTAGCCATTTCATAGTCAGGGATACTAGTGGTCTTTATTCATAGAGTTCTGTGTCTAGCTTTGGAAGCACAGTGATGAATTTGGAAGTATTTCTTTCTCTTCTATTTTTTGGAAAGGCACACGCTTTCTTGAGTTATTTAGGTGTTTTTTAGAATGCAGTTGTAAAGACACTATTCTAGATGTTTCCTAGATTAGAGAGTTTTTGTGATTGAGTCATCAGTAGTGTTAGATTATTTTTGGTCCTTTAATCCCAGCACCTGAGAGGCAGAGGCTGGTGGATTTCTGAGTTCAAGGCTAGACTGGCCTACAGATGAGTTTCAGGACAGCCAAAGCTACACAGAGAAACCCTGTCTCAAACACACACACACACACACACACACACACACACACACACACACACACACGCTAGTGCTCTTAGTTGCTGAGCTACCTCTCCAGCTTTTTCTTCTTTTGTTTTAAATTTTAATATTTTTCTTGACCCTAATGACAATTACTAGAATAAGATGCAATAATACATAATTTCAGCGCCATCATTAGAGAAATGATTTCAGAAAGCAGATTTTCTATTTGTACTTTCTTTAATTAGGAAGTTGCAGTTTCACTAACCAGGCAGAGAATTACTTTACCAAGTATAATTATGAATACAGCCAACACTGTTAATTAAATGTAAAATAAAATGTGAAACTGCTAAAGAAAAGCCCAGTGTGAAATGAAACTATTTAAATAGAAAGAAGAAAAAAGGGAGAGATTAATAGATACATGCTTCCATGGAATGAGGGCTCTTGTGCCTCTTTAACAAAGGGAAACATTTTAGAAACCTTTTTGTTATAAGGAGAGGTATTAAAAATGTTGAATGAAGTAAGTAGGGGATAACAGTTACATGGAAGGCTTGGATCATGCTGGGTTTTTAAATTAAATTAAATTAAATTTTTTTTTTTTTGTTACATGATAGAAGCCCTGTCTTCTGAGAAGAGACCTTAGTTGAGAAAATATTTCCATAAAGTTGGCCTATAGGCAAACCTGTGGGGCATTTTCTTGATTGATGGTTACTATGGAATGCAGCCTGCTGTAGGTGGTGTTGTCCCTGGACAGGTTGTCTGTATAAGAAAGCAGGCTGAGCAGGCCAGAGGGGAAGAGGGAAGCTGGTAACACAGCACTCCTCCCTGGCCTCTGCTTCAGTTCCTGCCTCTAGGTTCTTGCCTTGAATTCCTGCCCTGACTTTCCTCAGTGATGAACTGTTAATTGGAAGTGTAATATGAAATAACTCATTTCCTTCTCAAGGTGCTTTTGATTATGGTGTTTTATTACTGCAGTAGAAATCCTAAGACAGTGCTTTGTCTGCATGTGCAAGTCTGTATCATGTATTTATTGATGCCCAAGGATGCCAGAAAAGGGTGTTAGGTCCTTGAGACTAGAGTTTTAGATGGTTGTGAGGGTGTTGGGAGTTGAACCCAGGTCCTGGAGGAGCTATCTTAACCTCTGAGCTGCCTCTCCAGTCCAGAGTGTTATATTTTAAGTAGCTCATGTGCTGACTTTCTTGAGTCTTTATGTGTTGCTTGTTGTGGAGTGTAATAGTCATGCAGAATGACATTTTAGGGACAAAGTTACTCAGATTAACATTCTTGTTCTTCCTATGTCACTACTTAGTACTTGAACAATAATTTATTTTGAGAATATAAATTGTTTTGTTATATAGTGATTGTGATATCTGCTGTCAAGGAGTGTTCAAGTAATTAATTAAATGGAACGATTATTTTATGTGAGTGTACATATATACATATACATATATACACAGAAATACGTTTGTAAAAAGGTTCTAGTATTACTTAGTATTAGTTACTTTTCTGTTGCTGTGATAAGATAATATGAGCAAAGGCACTTAAGGAAGAAAGGAATTTTTTTAGCCTGTGGTTCCCGAGGGATTGAGTTCATAATGGTGGAGAAGGTATAACATGGCAGCAGGAGCCAGGGATCTCATTTTTATCTGCACACAGACGAGAGAACAGGAAGTAGGGTGAGGCTTCTAAAGCCTTAAGGTCGCCCTCGGTGATGTATATTCTTAAGCAAGGATTCACCTCCTTCAGGTGCCATAAGTTTTCTAAACAGGGCTGCCAGCATGTTTAATGGCCAAATAGATGGGCCTATGGAACATGTTTCTCATTCAGACCACAACAGATACATAATTCATCACTCAGTGCAGGTGCTCTGAATGAACCCCTGTTATAGGGTATACATTGTTAGTGGTTTTCATTATCTTACCTTCAGAGAGCTAGTATATAATGTTTGATGACTGCTAAGTGTTGCTTTTTGGTTGATTTCATAGGAATCTAAATCATCCAGATTAAAGGGAAATGAATATCATCATTTTTCACTTTGATGCATAAGTTTCCCTGACGTTTCCTTGGAGTCACAGAAGAATTTGGTCACATATTTTACCATCAGACTAAAAGGATGGACATTACCAGTTTGTCCTGTGGTAAGTCCTATTGCTTCTGTTTTGTAAAGAATCTGCTGTAGGTCCCTCCTACACAGTGTAGAGCCAGAGATCTGCCAGTATGTTATGGACTGCTGAGGTAGGCCAAAGAGGGCTGTTTTGTATATCAGCCGTGTAGTATGTGCTTGGGAGCAGGCACTGCATAGTCCATTACTGATTCTTGTCATCATAGGCAAAATCAGTGTTATATTTCTCAGAACTTAAGTTTCCTTGGCTTTAAAGTGAAACTAACATACTATTTTTGATGGGCAAGACAGTTCACCATCACATTTTTCTGTTATGAGGATTGCTGTGGCTTTGTAGGTTACTGGAGTTTATATTTGCAAGTTATCCTGAGTGAACAAATTATGTTGCAAACAGGTGGTCTCCCATCCTCACAGTGAATGTGGGCTTCTTGGTGGCTTTGATTGTTGTATCTTTTTTCAGGAAGTCAGCTTTCAGAGGACCAAGTCTACAATCAGGGAGAAGAAACAGAGGGAGAAAGCACACTGGTTGATTGCCTGGAAAACTGTAGCAAGGTATGAAAAAGTTCCACAAATTGGCATCATTGCATAGAGAAATATACGTCTTTCCGTGTAGACAGACTTATCTCCAGGGATTATCAAAGAGATTAAATCCCTGACAAAGACAGAGGAGCTTTTTACATTGCTGTAATGTTGTATTATTAGTCATTACTAGGCAGTCTTGACCCTTGTGGTGCCAAATGCCAGTTTGTTTTTTACAGTGCTCTGAAAGATAGTAAAGAAAGTGAAAGTATCATTTTCTTAAAGACTTTCTTTTTCATATTTATCCCATTTATACAATTTGTCCAGGAGTATTTTTTAAAAAGAGCGAAGATGAAAAAGGTCAGGGTGTGATGAGGTTAAAAATGTTTGAAATGTGTCATTAAAGCCACGTAGATGGGCAGAAATGAGTGTGAATACAGAGAAGCCTGGTCTAGGGCCATTGAACCCCCAGGGCATGCAGTGGGAGAACTCGAAGCTCTCTCTGGGCTGAGTGCCCTATTCATGTCCCGAGAGGATTGGTGGTGATAGTAACGTGGTTGAAACAAGCATGTGTGAGTGGTTTAGATTTGATGACCTTTCAGGATGAGGCTGTGGATTTCACTCAAGAGGAGAGGACTACACAGGATCCAACTCAGAACAACATGCCTAGTGATGAGACAGTGGGGGACTACAAAAACCTGGCCACTGTGGGTGAGTTATTCACCTATGATGCTTCATGTGACGCAAGTGCATTTTATGTACTAATGTGTTTAGAAACTTTGTCAAATCCAATGATACAACAATGATAGCAGTTAATCTTTTTTTTTCAATTTTTCTTATTTTATTTTATTTTTAAAAATATTTTATTAATTTATTCATATCACATCTCAATTGTTATCCCATCTCTTGTATCCTCCCATTCCTCCCTCCCTCCCACTTTCTCCCCACTCCCCTCCCCTATGACTGTGACTGAGGGGGGACCTCCTCCCCCTGTATATGCTCATAGAGTATCAAGTCTCTTCTTGGTAGCCTGATAGCAGTTAATCTAATATGTTTAAACTGCTGTGTTAGCTTAATGGGGGCTTACATCAAACTTTAGTTCCTGTATATGCCTCTTTACTGAGCACCACGCCTAGCACACTGTAGGGTTTTTGTTTTGCTTGTTTGTTTTGGTTTTTGAGATTTAGGGTGGCAGTGATGTATACCTTTAATTTCAGCACTAGGGAGGCAGAGTCAGGTTTGCATTCAAGGCTAGCTTGGTTTACAGAGTGAGTTCCAGGATAACCCAAGCCTACTTGGAAAAATCCTGTCTCAAAAAACAAAGAAACAAAAGAGATTTGTTTTCATTGGTGTGTGTGTGTGTGTGTGTGTGTGTGTGTGTGTGTGTGTGTGTGTTTGTGTACTGCACACATGTGGAAATCAGAGGGCAGCTTACTGGGAGTCAGTTTCTGCTCCCACCTTGTAGTTTGAGGAAGGGTCATTCTCATTATTTTTGCCACTGTACTTCTGGCCAGTTATCCTGCTTCTGCCTCTCATCTCACTATAAGAATGCTGGAGCTAGGTTATAGATGTGTGCCATTGCATCTGACTTTTTAATATATTGTGTCCTAGTTTGCTTCCTGTTGCTGTAATACAACCCTGAGTAAATGAGCAACTTGGGGAGGAAAAGGTTTATTTAGCTTAATAGGTTATAGTCCATCATCTAGGGAAGCCAAGGCAGTAACCTGGAGGCAGAACCTGAAACAAAAACCAGGGAGGAACACTGCTTACTGGCCTACTCCCTTTGCCTTACTCAGTCACCTTTCTTATACACACCTGGCCCTTCTACAGCAGTGCGCAGTCAGAGGTTCTGTAGACATGCCCACAGGTTAATCTGATGGAGGCAGTTCTTCAGTTGAGAGGCCCTTTTCCCAAGTGTGGTGTTGACAGTCAAGATGTGGGTTTGGGGAAGCAGATGCCTGTGAGTTTGAGGACAGCTGCTGCTACAACGTGGAAACCCTGTCCCAAAAAAACCAATCAATAAAACAAACAAAAGAAGATGTGGGTTCTGCAGCTTGAACTGAGATTGTTAGTATTATGTGGAAAGCTTGTATACCTGATGAGCTAGTTCTATTGAAATGTGTGTTCTTTTCTCCATCTTTGATAAATTTGAATAGTACTTTTTAGTTAGTGTTTTGTTTGGCTTCTTTGTTTTTTTGTTTGTTTTTTGTTGTTGTTGGTTTTTTTTTTGAGACAAGGTTTCTCTGTGTTAGCCTTGGCTGTCCTGGATTCACTTGGTATACCAGGCTGGCCTTGAACTCACAGAGATCCTCCTGCCTCTGCCTCCGGAGTGCTGGGATTACAGGTGTGAGCCGCTGTGTCCGGATGGTATGTTTTGTTTGGTTTTTGATTATCTGAATTTGATGAACTATAATCTTCATAAGTTAAAGGCTTATTTTGTTGCCTAGCAAATATTGCTGTGATTTACTTAATCAGAAGTAATTGAAAGTAATATGAAATTGGTTAGTATTTCAGTAGTCAGAGATCCTTGGGGTCATGGGATAAAGCTTTGTCTTTTTAGTCCTTTTGAAATAATTACTGCTTCTGTTAGAATTATAGACCAAAAGCCAGGGTTGATTGTGCACTCCTAATATGTTTGCAAATTTGAGTGAGGAGCTAGCAAAAAATGTATTATAGACCTGAATCTTAGAAAAGTTTGTCATCTCTTTTATTAATACAAGTTTGTCTGTGTGTAGGATGTCAGACACTAATCAAACCCAGTACTTTGATTTGCTTGAAAGAAGAATTGGTGACCACACAGAGAGGAGGAGTTCCTCAAGGTGAATGTTTATGAAGAACAGCATTGACTAGTAGTGGCATACATCATTGTCAACTCCCTGTTCTTACTTTCTGTCTCTCTAAAAATTCTGTGATCATCCGGCTTACCCGAGTGCTGGGATTACAGGCGTGCGCCACTGCGCTCAGCTCAGGTTCATTATCTTTTACGTGTGTGTGTGTGTGTGTGTGTGTGTGTGTGTGTGTGTGTGTGTGTGTGTGGCGTGGGGGGGGGCTTGTTTTGTGTTGTGTGGCCCTGACTGGCCTGCGACTCACTCTGTGGACCAGGTTGGCCTTGAACTCACAGAGATTCACTTGCCTCCTGGAGTGCCAGGTTCATTTGTCTGTGTATGTGGGCAGCGGTGAAACATAGAATCAATTATATATATCCTAGGATTTGCCTTGAATGCCCCCCTCCCCAGTGTAGCTTTAAATAGTTGATTCTCCAATCTCAGACTTGTGTGTGTTGGGATTGCTAGTGTGCATACCATTCTGTACTTTCATGATGTTTCTTCCGTTTTCTCTCTGGTGACATGTTTTTATTTTATTATCATGTATTAATTTTGGCAGATTTAATATTTCGTAAAATTTTCTCTAAATCTTCAGTTTGCTCACTAGGTTTATTTAGAAAACCATGGAGACATTTTAAAGAAAACTTTTGCTATAGTGTTATTTAAACCTAATCTTATTTTGTGGGTTTAATTCCAGAATTGGAAAAGCAATTACAAACCAAAGATTTAGCACTAGAGCAGGATTTTTTGACAAGACATACCTTCATGGAGACACAGCAGGTGGTAAGTTCAAGGAAAAGTATATTTCCTATTTTATGTACTTGGCCAAGATTGATAGTTTTAAAAAAATTTTTTTACAGGAAGTCTTGGGGAGAAATGGGTTTCTTGGTAGAAGGAACAATTTCTTATACATACTCTGGAGATGAGTATTAGGGGATCCAAAGTTAGTGTGAAACTGACCAAGAAGGCACAGTTTCTCATAAGTAGACTTGCCCTCACAGCAAAACAAAACAGCAACCCAAAAATCCATGCCATGACTAAAATTCTAATTGATTTTTTTCTGGAAAGGCATGTATCTTATATAGGTGATGGATTATCCTGAAAATTATCTCAGTATTTTAGTAATTATGTGTTTTAACTTCTGTTAGTGATTATTTATTATTTTGTGTTCTGACAAATGAAAAAGATGAACAGTTCCATTTAAAAACAAGTAAATGTCTTTGTAATCACATAACAAGTTTGAAAGTTGAGAGCATGCCACAACATAGGGGAGTAAATGAATAGAGTCCCTTTGTGGTTGTGGTAATGTAAGTTTATTTGTAAGAAGTGGAAAGCCGCTGGGCGCATGTGTGCCTGTAATCCCAGCACTGAGGAGGCAGAGGCAGGAGGATCTTTTGTGAGTTCTAGGCCAGCCTGGTCTACAAGGTGAGTCCAGGACAGCCAAGACTACACAGAGAAACCCTGTCTCGAAAAACAAAAACAAACAAACAAAAAGAGGTAGAAATCCATGAGTATAGAAGGTCTACAGAGTGCCTGTGGATAGAGAGAATTCTAGGGATATTGAGACCTGAGATAGATTATGGAGGGTCTAGTCTCTTTTATAGGCATGGATGTTGCTTCCTCATTCCCCAGTGAGCATAGGTGATGTTTACTTGGCTCAGGCTGGCATTTATGTGATGGTTCAGGATGCAGTGACCTTTGAAGATGTGGCTGTGGACTTTACCCAGGAAGAATGGACGTCACTGGATTCAGTTCAGAGAAACCTCTACAGAGATGTGATGCTGGAGAACTACCAGAACCTGACCACAGTGGGTGAGGCTGCAGTCATTTGTCTGCATAGAAATACTGTTCTAGAATGTGGTATCTGCTCAGAACAGTGGGAATCCCTTATGGTAGTTCTCAACTAAATGGTGATTAGTAGCATCACTATTACTATACCATTAATGTTATTTTGAGTTTTTTGGTTCTCCCCCCCCCCCACCTTTGATTTATTTTTGTTTTGAGGAAAGGTCTCACTCTGTAGCTGAGGCTGGCTTCAAGCTCTTAGCAATTCTCCTGTCTCAGTCTTCTGAGAGCTGGGATAACAGATGTGTGCTATCACACTTGGCTGCTGTTATTTTAACAGCCTTTATGAAGGTAACTGTTTCTAAAGATAACTGGTGCTCTCATATTTTCCTGTAAGAATGAGGAACCATGGCTGGGTGTGTTTCTCTGTTGTAGAGCCCTTGTTTAGGCATATGAGGCTCAGGGTTTGATCTGCATCTCTGGGGGGAGAGGGTGGGACAACTTTATAACATTTGTATTACTTACATTAGATCTTACTGGAAGAAATGCTTTATTGCTTTTTATTTTTTCAAAGCACAGAATTTTCCTTAATATTGAAGGCATAGGAATAGGACATGGCATTAATAGTATTTATTTACTGACAGTAGTAGGGATTTACTTCAGGACATTGTATAGTCTAGACAAGTGCTCCACTACTGAAGTATATCATCAGCCATTTCTGATGTCTTGAGATAGGCCTCCCTGTTTAGCCCTGTAGCCATGACTAGCCGGGAACTCTTGTTCCCCTTGCCTTGTCAGTGTTGAGATTATATCTATGCACAAACAGACTTGGTTCCACCCCCCCACCCTCTCCCCCACCCCACCCTGCCCCCCAGTGTTTTTTAAGTGCGGATTTAGTTCTGTATGTGGATTTGATGGGCCACCAAAAGCATAAGTATTTGTATTCTAAGCTCTTTGTTAATTTTAAGTCAAACTGGACGTGGTGGTGCATACCTTTAATCCCAACATTCAGGAGGCAAGAGGCAGGTGGACCCCCGTGAGTGCCAAGGCTAACCCGCTCTACAAAGTGAGTCCAGGACAGCCAAGGTGCAGAGAAACCCTGTCTCGAAAAACCAAATAATTTTAAGTCTTTCCTGAGAAATGTAGTTTTCTTTCATTGGAGAGTTTACCTGAGCCTTTTCCATTGATGTATCTGTTTCTGTGTCTAGGAGGTCAGCTGTTAAAACCCAGTTTGATCTCTTGGTTGGAGCAGAAAGTAGAGTTGACAGTAATGGAGCAAGGAATTCTCCAAGGTTAGTATTGGTTGAAAACGTTTCTTGTTGTTGTCAAGTTCTGTATGTTTGGAAGTATGGTTTAGAAATGTGTTGAGGGAACTGTTAGAAAGAAGACTACCTTAAATCTGAAGATGGAGGTCTCAGAAACACAATTTAATGTCTGTAGAAAAAGCTAATATATAGTGTCTGTGATACACTAGTTTTTTATTTTCTTTCTCTGGTTATTCTATCATCCCATTTAATTTTAATAGAAAAATGTTTAAATTAATACAACTGTGATGCCATATCTGAGCTTGTCAAATTTTAGCCTTATACAATTGCTTTAATCTCTCTTCATTTATTATTTATTTAGTATATTTTAATATTAAAAAAAAAACCAAACAGAAACATAAGTGAAATTCTGGCCTGGAACTCAACTTTATAGAGAAGACTGGCCTTGAACTCACAGAGGTCTGCTTGTCTCTGGCTTCTAAAGGTGTACACTACCACTCCTGGCCAAATGAAAGGATGGTTTTCAGCTGTTTTTAAAATTTTAACTTTTTGTTTGCTGTGCAAATTCTTTTATATGCTTTTTGGTTCCACTTTAGAATGGGAAATGCACCTTAAGACAAAAAAGACAGCACTTCAGCAGGATATATTTTCATCAGATATGTCAAATGGAATGCAACTGGTAAGACTCATAGAAATGGAATTTACTCTGATGTTTATGGGTACTTTGCCTGCATATAGGTCTTAGTACCATGTTCATTTCTGGTGCCCTTGGAGAACAGACAAGGGCATCTGATTCCCTAGAGCTGGAGTTACTGATAATTGTGAGCTGCCAGGTGGGTGCTGGGAAACTAACCTGTGTCCTTTGGAAGAGCACCAAGTGCTCTTAACCCCTGAGCCATCTCTTCAGCACCAGGATATTTCTTTTTTGTTGTTGTTTGGTGTTTTGGTTTTTCGAGACAAGGTTTCTCTGTTTTGCCCTGGATGTCCTGGACTCACTTTGTAGACCAGGCTGGCTTCAAACTCAGAGAGATCCTTCTGCTTCTGCTTCCCAAGTACTGAGATTAAAGGCATGCACCACCACCGCCCAGATATTTCTTTTTTAAAAATACTTTTATTTGAGAATCTCATATAATGTATTTTGATAATATTCAACTCGCACTACTCCTCATTTCTCCGAGATCCACCTCCGTCTCTCTATCTCTCACAACTCTACTTCCTTTTTTAGAATAAATAATCTATCAGATTTTGCTAGCCAAACTGTTCCTTGGTGCATGTAATATGTAAGGCCAGTCACTGGAGCATGGTTGGTCTACTAGGAGCCATATTCCTAAGTTGACATCTTTTTCTCCCAGAACTCCTCAGTTGTCCTTAGCTCCTTAGTCAGCGGTTGGGAGAAACAAGGAGCCTAATGTCCAAGGTCAGGGAAGATTAGGGATTCACTAATAAAAATAGATGAAATGAAGGATATTTCAGAGAATAGCTATAACAAGTAAGGGGACTCTTATCTTTCCCTTCTTTTCTTTTCTCTTTTTCATTTACTTCTTTTTTCGGGGAGAGGCTCACTAGCACTCAGGGTAGCCTTCATCTGTGACCTTTTGCTTCAGCCTCCAGACTGCTGGGAGTACAGTAGTAAGCCACACAAAATTATGCCGCAAATGCATTGTGAAATGTAGTGCATCAGAATTCCACAATTATATCTCTCTGCACAAGCTTAAAACATCCTAATCATCTTTCCCCCTTTATCAATAGGGAAGAGAAAAAGGAGGCCAGCTCAGTGACTCTGTACAAGTTGGAATGGTTTTTAGTGAAGATTCCTGCCCTCAGACTCACATTAGTACTCCAAATACAGAGAACACTTCAGAGTGTAATGTGTATGGAAAAGACTTTCTGCCACCACTTAAAGAAACTCCTACTGAAGAGAACAATTTTCAGTTGAACCCGTGTGTAAAACCGTTCACTTTGACTCCAGATGTTACCCAGAGAATGTGCCCTCTGGAAAAATCTACTGAATGCAATGACTGTGGGAAAACTCTGGGCAGTCAGTTAGAACTTGAGGCGCATAGTTCTTCTCACAGTGAAGAGAATCTCCACAAATCAGAGCAGTGTGGGCAAGCTCTTACTCGTCCTGTAAGCCATGATGGGCAAGTTGTGCTTCCCACTGGAAAAAAGTACTATGAATGTAAGAAATGTGAAAAATTCTTTACACATCCTGTGTATCTTAATCTCCATATGCAAAGCCACACTGTGGAGAAACCCTATGACTGTAAGGAATGTGGGAAAGCCTTCGCTGAGCGCTCAAGCTTAATTGTACACCTACGACAACACACTCGAGAGAAGTCTTACGAGTGTAAGGAATGTGGGAAAACCTTTATTCAACCCTCACGCCTTACAGAACATATGAGAAGTCATACCGGAGAGAAGCCGTATCAGTGTGACCAGTGTGGGAATGCTTTTGCATCTTCCTCTTACCTTACTACACATTTGAGAACTCATACTGGAGAGAAGCCCTTTGAGTGTAACATATGTGGGAAGGCATTTACCCGTTCCTCTTACCTGCTGGGTCACATACGAACTCATACAGGTGAAAAGCCCTATGAGTGCAAAGTATGTGGGAAAGCATTTAGTGGCCGTTCTTGGCTTACAATACACTTACGAAAACATACTGGAGAGAGGCCCTATCCATGTACAGAATGTGAGAAAGCCTTCACCAGCTTTGCTCAACTAACTGAACATATAAAAACCCACACTGGGGAGAAGCCCTTTCGGTGTAAGGTATGTGCAAGGACCTTTAGAAATTCCTCATGCCTTAAAACCCACTTTCGTATTCACACTGGAATAAAACCATACAAATGTAATTACTGTGGGAAAGACTTCACAGCACGTTCAGGCCTTACTAAGCATGTGCTAATTCACAATGGAGAGAAGCCCTATGAGTGTAAGGAGTGTGGGAAAGCCTTCAGTACATCCTCTGGCCTTGTTGAACATATAAGAATTCATACAGGAGAGAAGCCCTTTGAATGTTATCAGTGTGGGAAAGCCTTGGCTCATTCCTCATCTCTTGTTGGACATTTAAGAACTCACACTGGAGAGAAACCCTTTGAGTGTAACCAGTGTGACAAAACATTTACACGGTCCTCTTATCTTCGTATTCATATGCGAACTCACACCGGAGAGAAACCATATGAATGTAAAGAGTGTGGGAAAACTTTCCCTGAGCGCTCATGCCTTACTAAACACATAAGAACACATACTGGTGAAAGGCCCTATGAATGTAAGGAATGTGGGAAAGGCTTTATTAGCTTTGCTCAACTTACTGTACACATAAAAACTCACAGTTCTGAGAGACCTTTTCAGTGTAAGGTGTGTACAAAATCCTTTAGAAACTCTTCATCCCTTGAGACCCACTTTCGAATTCACACTGGAGTAAAACCGTATAAATGCACTTACTGCGGGAAAGACTTCACTGCTCGGTCAGGCCTTACTATACATTTACGAAACCACACTGGGGAGAAGTCCTATGCATGCCAAGAATGTGGAAAAGCCTTTAGCACTTCCTCAGGCCTTATTGCACATATACGAAGTCACAAAGGAGAGAAGCCCTTCGAATGCGACCACTGTGGGAAAGCCTTTGCTTCTTCCTCGTATCTTAATGTACATTTGAAAATTCACACTGGAGAGAAGCCCTTTCAGTGTACAGTATGTGGGAAGACATTTACCTGTTCTTCTTACCTTCCTGTTCACATGCGGACTCACACTGGAGAGAAGCCCTTTCAGTGTATAATATGTGGAAAGTCATTTTTGTGGTCCTCATACCTTCGAGTTCACATGCGAATTCACACTGGAGAGAAGCCCTATGTGTGTCAGTACTGTGGAAAAGCCTTCACAGAGCACTCAGGCCTTAACAAACATTTACGGAAACACACAGGAGAGAAACCGTATGAATATAAGGAATGTGGGGAAGCCTTCACCACTACTGCTGATGCTAATGAACATGAGAACCCCCACTGGGGGGAGAACCTTGGAGTGTAAGGAATCGGAAAATTGGAAGCCCTTGACATCCTTTGCAGCCAGAACTCAGTTTATACAAATCTTACTAATACAATGAGCAATGTATAAAAACATTCAGGTGTTGCTATTTGCTGTAAGAAACAACTCATTCTGAGGATGCTCTGAGTTTAAGGATTGTGGGAGAGATCAAAATCTCATGATCTATGAATTCAAGGTTTGTAGTATAGGAAACAAAAATCTTTAGTGTTTCCATGTGTATTAATGCAAGCAAGACATGTAGAAATGTCATAGATTTTAACTTTTCTTTGTTTGCTTACGATCTCACAGTTGAGAAAATTCTTATTGCAGTTTGGGAAGTAACTTTTTATATTGACTTTATATAGTATTTACAGACTGAACATGTGTGTACATACATTACTACATGTATGTAATAGGGGATTTCTTTCAGTGTCTTGAAGTCTTGGATGGGTAACACACGGATTTCCTGGGTGCTTCTAGATGAACTTGGAATATTTCTACATTTGTGTATTTTTCTGACTTCAATTATATGTTTTCTTTTTTATAGGTTTTCTTTTTAGAAATATTCCTGTTTGATATGATTGAAACTATTGTTTATACCTAGTGTTTATTATGTTTCATGTCAGCATTGTGAGGTAATGAACACAAACTCCTATCTATCCTGTCTACTCACTCACTAATTGTTAGTTTGTTATCATGCACCCCGTATGCACTGTCTGTCTCTCTCCCCTTTGTCATCGTCGTCGTCATCTCCTTTTTTACTTTTGAGACAGTCTCACTTTGTGGCCTAGGCTAGTATGAAAATCAATAGCCTATAGTGAGGTCTAGCTCCTGGCAGCCCTGGCCCAGCCTCCTAGTGCTTAGATTACAGGTGCAAGCCACCATCCCTTGCTCATTGTATTGTCTTAACTGTTTACTTTACTAGCACTGAAATCACCATGTTTTGCATAGTGTTCAAGTACTTAAAACAAATAGGTTTGATTTGACCAATGTAATCCCTTTCTCTGAGTTTCAAGTCCCTGTTAGTTATTATTCCATTCTCATATTGGAGTTTAACTTTTCTTTAGCCTGTCCTCCCTAGGTCATGTAGTATTTGTATTCTACCTAGCTTTTAAATTTTTCTGACAGGGTCTTGATGTAGCTCAAACTGACCTCAAACTCCCAACTTTTCTGCCTCAGACTTTACTGCTGGAGTTACAGGCATGTGCCAACATGTCTAACTGTTTATGTAGCTTATATCAGTTTACGTGATGTTCTCAATGTGGCACTGTGTTGTGGTCATTTTTTCTGAAGACATTTAGTTATCCTTTCACCTGCCTAAGGATACTTAGTTTCCATACCTTAGTTGTTAGGAGTATCACTGCATTGAATGTGGGTGTAACTATCTCTTTAAATTGATGATCTTATGTCCTCAGATACAGTCCCAAAAGTGGGTTTGTTACAGTAATGATAGATGTAATTCAGTGTTGTCTGTACTATTCTTTAATGGCTATCAATTTATATTCCCAGTGTTATACCTAGTCTTTTTATTGCTTATCTTTTTCTCTGTCACTTAAAAATGTGAGATAGTATCTTCATAGTTTTGATTTGCATTTTCTAATCTATAAGGCATTTGTATGTCTTTGCTAAAATTGACTTCATTTATTTATCAATTTTAACATTAAGATACATGTATTTTGCTGTGAAGTTAACTGATTTACTATGATTTAGACATAGACCCATTGTAATATATATGGTTTACAGGTATTTTTTCTGTCTGTATACATGCCACATCAGATTTGTTTTGCAAATTTTTAATTTGATATGCCCTTAATTGTTTATTTTTGCCTTTAATGCTCATGCTTTTCATGTCAGCTCCAAAATTTTTTTTGGTGTGACTGGAAGCATTCTTCTTGGACTTTTATTGTGTCACAGTTTTAGGTTTTACTTTCAGGGTTTTGTTTGTTCGGAGTGATCTCACTATGTAATACAAGATAGTATGGAACTTACTGTGTAGACCAGGATGGCCTTAATTTGTATTAGTGTTTCTTCCTTAGGCCTTCTGAGTGCTGAGAGTTTGGGGTTGAGCCAGCCTACCCCACTTAACTGTATTTCTTTTACTATTATTTAATTCTATTTACACACACACACACACACACACACACACACACACACACACACACACAGGTGTACTTATTTTGCTTGCACATGCATTTTTGTCAGTTTCATTTGTTTAGCTATCCTTTTCATATGATAGTTTTGTTGAAAATTTGTTTATATGCATTTCTTTGTTCTTGTTTTGTTTCTGTTTTGGTGCTAGGAATTAAACTTGTGGCCTCACAAGTGCTAGACAAGTGCTCTACCATCAAACTATGGAGTTCTAAACTCATTGTTGAAATTATGTTGACTGTAGAGTTTTTCTTTTTTCCTCTGATTTTGAGATAATCTCTTTGTAGATCTATGTAGATCAGGTTAGCCTCAAACTCACAGAGATCCACCTGTCTCTCTGCCTTCCAGAGTGCTGGAATTAATGGTATGTGCCCCTACACCTAGCCATTGCAATAAGTTTATTTCTAAACAATTTTGTTATGTAGTCTGTATCAGTAGTGTACTGTTTGATTTTTACCTATGTAATGGATTTTGTTTGTTTTGCTCTTATTCCTTGAGACAAGGTCTCTTGGAGCTTAGACTGGCTTTGAAATTAACTAATAATGATCTTCTGGCCTCTGTCTCACCAGTGGTAAATTACAGGCAAGCACAGCCACACTCTTTCATTTTTGTGCAGTGCTTGGGTGTCAGACTTCATGCTAAGTGAACACTACCAATGAGCTTCATCTCCAGCCCTGCACTACATCAATAAGCCTAAAAAAGTTTTTATTTATGTCTTTGGGCTCATCTGAAAGGTTTTGGTTTCTTATGACTTTGGAATTTTTTTTTTTATAATCCTGTAAAAAAAATCTCATTAGAATTGTTAATACAGTGGCAATAAATCTACAAGGTTCTTTGGGTAGGACGGACATTTTAACTATGGTAATTCTCAGTGTGCATGGGATACTTGCCATTTGTTTTTAGTCTTGTCTTGTTCATAGTTGTTTAGATTTTTCCTGCTTAAAATTTTGTTCTCTATCATTTTATGTAGTGTAATTTTCTATATTGACACCCTGTCACCTGAAACAATTTTACTTTACTTACTTGGGTGACTTTCTTTGCCTATCCTAATTGCTCCAGCTAAGCTTTTCCCAGTATTTGCTAAACGAAGGTAGGAAAGATAGGCATGCCTGTCCTTGACAAGTTTGAGCTTTGTAACACTGAAGGATAACTGTATTTTTTATGTACTGCCATTATGACTAAGTACATTTCTATCTAACTTATTGACTGTGGTCGCTATCACTTTATATCCTATGTTAATTTTTCTATACATTTTCTGCAATACAGATTTTTCTTTCATTTTGCTTATGCAGTGTATCACACTTATTTACATAAAGTATCTTTGCATCCCACTGATAAAAATCATTCTTGATCACAGTTTGTGTGGCCCTTTTAAAAGTTATTTTATGAAGTGACCAGGAGATTGAAATTGTCTTAATATTTTTTCTTTTTTGTTTTATTATTTGTTTTTGAGACAGGATCTTGCTATGTAGTCCATACTTGGCCTTGAACTCACTGTGTAACCCAAACTGACCTCAAACTAATGATCCTCCTGCACTAACCTCTCAAGTACAGTGATGGCTCGCTGTGCCTGGCTCTTAATGTTTAGACAGTCTTTCCCGTGTTGCCAGTAAGTGACTCATTTGTTAGGGCATAAATTGACTGCAAGAGGTAAGATGGTTACTTTCTTGTAAGGTTGTCGTGGTTGTAAAGATATCTTAGAACTAGAATACTCAAATGTGCAAAGCAGACAGTTTATTTGTAGAGAGAAATAGCATTATGATGAGAAATAAGACTATTTTAGTACTCTTTGACGATTAATTAATAGTAACATTGACTCTTTTTTAAAAGTTGATTTTACTTAGGAGTGCTCTATCTGCATGCACACCTGCATGCTAGAAGAGGGCATCGGATCCCAGTATAGAAGGTTATGAGCCATCGTGTGGTTGCCAGGAATCAAACTTAGGACTCTGCAAGAGCAGACCGTGCTCTTCACCACTGTCTCCAGCTCCAGCATTGAGTCTTAAAACCCCTAAGGAAACTGCTTGAACTAGACTTGAGATCAAATAGATCTAATAGTTCTATATATAACATTCTACATAAGAGCCAGGGAATACTTTGTATTTAATTTCACAGGGCACAATATAAGAAATCTCACAGTAGACTTACCAAGCTTTACTTTTAAAATAATTTTTAGAATAGAGTTTATTTAGTTTTTGAGAGAAGGTCTCATTGTGTAGTACAGACATCTCCATCTTACAATTCTGCCTCAAAGATAAAATGCTAACATTTTATTTTGTTTTTATATTACATTTATTTATTTGAGGTGAGGGGGTGCACAACATGAGATACTATATGTGTGAGGAGATCAGAGGACAACTCAGGAATTGGCTTTCTCCTTCCACCTAGTGGGTCCTGGGAACTGAACTTAGGTGTTTAGGCTTGGAGGTAAGGCCCTCTACCTGCTGAGCCAACTTGCTGGGCTACATAGTTACATTTGATATGAAAACACTTAATGTCTTAGCAAATTAGAAAATGCATCATTGCATCCTGGAAATGGATGCTTGTATGTACCTTAGAGAGTGGTGACTGATGTGTCAGGGCCAGGGAGGATAACTAGCAGAGTCCATCTTAGGCTTCACAGAGTCTTTGTCAGGAACGAAAGCAGGCTACTTTTTTTTCTTTTTCTCTTATTCATTCATTCAATATTCATTCATTCATTTTACATCTCAATTGTTATCCCATCCCTTGTATCCTCCCCTTCCTCCCTCCCTCCCATTTTCCCCTACTCCCTTCCCCTATGACTGTGACTGAGGGGGATCTCCTCCCCCTGTATATGCTCATAGGGTATCAAGTCTCTTCTTGGTAGCCTGCTGTCCTTCCTCTGAGTGCCACCAGCCCTCCCCATCCAGGGGACATGGTCAAATATGGGGCACCAGAGTACGTGAGAAAGTCAGTCCCCACTCTCCACTCCACTGTGGAGAGTGTCCTAAAACAGGTCACTTTACCAACACCTAATGTCTTAGCTAGTTTTCAGTGGACGGTAGACTATTGTTCACTGTTGTCACAAGCATGACAGAACAGAAAGTCTGTACTCTGAAATGGTCATCTCCTTATTCCTCCAAACCTTAATCATTGGCAGCCATTGTTGTGGTTTACTTTTGTGACTTCATTTTTGCCCCTAAATTCCAAGAGTGAGATAATGCAGTTTTGTTGTGTGTGTGTGTGGCGGGTGAGGTGGGGTGGGGTGGGGTGGGAGGGTGGCCAGCTATGTGTCTGGTGCTCAAAAAGATGAGAAGAGGACATTGGGTTTTTCTGAGACTGGAGTTACTAGGCACTTAAGAGCCTCCATGTGGCTGCTGGGGATTAAACCCAGGTCCTCTGGAAGAGCAGATAGCATAGTATAGTTGAAGCCAGATTGAATTTTGTTTGACACCAATTTGGTTCGGAAGTGAAATGTCCCCTACAAGCCTATGTGCTTGGACACGTGGTCTCCCCTACCTGGTGGCGCTTGCTTTTGAAGGCTGTGAGTAGGGGTTGGTCTTTGAGGTTGTACCCGCCAGCAGTTTTGGTCCACTTCTCTACTTGTGATCCGTCAAGATGTGAACAGTGTGCCCCACAAGCTCCTGCTGCCACATAGCCACTCTCTGGCTACCATGCCCTGCCTGCCCTCTGAACCCATGGTCCATGACCTCAGACGGTTTTAGTCTTTTTTTTTTTCTTTTGAGACATGTTTCTCTGTGTAGCCCTGGCTGTCCTGAACTTACTTTGTAGATCAGGCTGGCCTCGAAATCACAGGAGGCAACCTGTCTCTGCCTCCTCAGTGCTGAGATTACAGGCCTGCACCACTGCACTGGGATTAAATCCTTTTCTCCCCATACAGGGTTTCTCTGTGTAGCCGTGGTTGTCCTGGACTCACTTTGTAGACCCGGCTGGCTTCGAACTCAGATTGATCGCTTGCCTCTGCCTCCCAAGTGCTGGGATTACTGGTGTTTGCCACCACACCTTGCTAACTTTTCCTTTCTTAACTATTGCTTCTGTCAGGAGTTTTGACAAGTAAACCCACATGACTATACTTAATACGTGTGTGTGTGCATGCTTGTGCATATGTGCAAGTGCATACAGGTGTGTGAGGTAGTCAGGTGGAAGATGTAATTACAGGATGTGAGCTAATTAACCTGAGAACTTGCAGTTAAACTTGAGCCCTTTGCAAGAACAGTAAAGTGCTCTTAATTACTGAGCCATCTCTCCAGCTTCTCTTATTATATACTTACTGGCCACTTGCATGTTTCAGTAAAGTATCTAGGTTTCTTTCACGTTTGGTGTGTGTGTGTGTCTGTCTGTCTGTCTGTCTGTCTGTCTGTCTGTCTGTGGTGTCTGTGTCTGTCTTTGTGAAATAGGCTCTTATATATTCCAGACTGTCCTCAAACTTGTTATGTGGTCAATGACGACCTTGAACTTTTAGTTCTGTCTCTAAATGTATGTGTATGCTGTTGAGGATTGAACCTGGAACCTCATGCATGTTAGGCAAGAACAGTATTTTCAGAGCTACACTGACATTTTCAGATGTGTATAAAGTATACTTTTTAAATACATACCTTTACCTTTTTTTTTTTTATTCTAATCTCCTTCCCCTAAAGCCCCCATCTTCTCTACTTTCATGTCTTAATTTTTGTTTTTGATTTTGTTCACAAGAGAAAATAGTTATTTGTCATTCTAGATCTGGCTTATTTCACTCAGTAAGCTTTTTGGTTCCATCACTTTCCCTACAAATTACCTAGTCTTTTTTTTTTCTTTATGACTGAGTAAAACTCCATTCTGATTATCATATTTTTCATTTTATTATTGTATCTGTGTTTTCCATGTATTTGGGTGCCCAAGGAGCCTAGAAGAGGATATTGAATCTCCTAGAGTTGTCATTAATAGGTTATGAGCGACCCAACAGTGGTGCTAGGAACAAAACTCTGATCCTTTGGAAGAGCAGTCTTATCTGCTGAGCTGACTCTCCATCCATTTTTTAAAAATTTCTTTGAGACAGGGTTTCTCTGGCTGTCCTGGAACTTGCTCTGTAGACCAGGCTAGCCTTGAACTCTTCTAACTCCTGAGTGCTGGGATTAAAGGTGTGTGCCACCACCACCAAGCTGTCAATCCATTTATTAGTGAAAACCTAGGCTGTTTGGTTTGTTGGTTTTGGTTTTTTGAGACAGGGTTTCTCTGTGTAGCCTTGGCTGCCCTGGACTCACTTTGTAGAGCAGGCTGGGTTCAAACTCACAGCGATCCCCCTCCTCTGCCTCCCGAGTGCTGGGATTAAAGGCGTGCACCACCCTGCCTGGCCACCTAGGCTAAGTTTTTAACTTTGCTACTTTGAGTAGTGTAACTGTTAATGTGGGTGTACAGACATTTGTTTTAGATGCTGATTTGCTTCCTTTGGTATATACCCAGGAATGGTACAGTTGAGTCTCACCCAGTTCTGCTCTCAGTTGTGTGGGCAGCCTTTTTCTGATAGCCATTCTCAGCATGTCACCCACACCAGCACTCCCTACCTGAAAGGGGGCAGGTGGAATATCAGTTGTTTTATTTCCTTGATAGTTAAGGATTTTAGACTTTTTAAAATGTATTTATTGGCCATTATGTTTTGAGAACTGATTATTATTTTTGGTAATGCTTGTAAATAGAAAATGCTTAAGGAATATTCTAAAGCAAAGGAAAGTTATTCAACAAAGGAAAGCACCAACAATTTGAAGCGTATGTGAACATATTTCAAGGAGTGGGCCAGGCTCCCCAGCCCAAACAATTTCGCAGCATCAGCTAGCTGGTTCTGGATTTAGAGTCATGAAGGATGCAGGAGAAGGGGTTGTGGAATCTTTCTCTCTGGTTAAGGAAAGCCACAGAAACCACAGGAGTTCTTTTATGGAGGCCCAAAGAGGCCATTTTGTGAAGCCGTGTAAATGAAGCGTGAATTGTGTTAGAGACCTGAGGGTTTTGGAGATGCCAGAGCTGTAGAGTATGTGTTGAGGAGAGCTGCACATGGACTAGAACCAGCTCAAGAAGGGCGTGTTGCAGTCAGCTGCTCCAAGGATTGGCAGACCCAAAGAACCATTCATCTACGTCCTTTGCTATAGGACATAGAGCTATGGGATTGGAGCTCGTCCTGCTAGGTCTCAGTTTTGCTTTGATTAGTATTTCCCCACTATGCCTCCATTCCTCCTTTTTGGAATGGTAATGCATATTCTATGCCATTGTATATTGGAAATAATTTTTATTTTACAGGAGAGATAGCCTTGAAGCTGTAAGGTCTATGGGGCATTTGAAGTTGGGTTAAATGCATTTTTCCATGATGAGACAGCTACAAGACTTTAGGGGCTAGGGAATGGAATGTGGTGGTTTGGAAATGTCCACCATAGGCTCATATATTTGAGTACTTGGTTCTCTATTTTGTGGAGCCGTTTCGGTAAGGATTAGGAGTTACGGCCTTGTTGGAGGAAGTGTCTCACTTGGAGGTGGGCCTTGAGGTATCAGTATCCCATGCCAGGCCCAGTGTTGATGCTTCTTGGTTGTCTTTATACGTAAACTTTCAGCGACTGCTCCAGTGCCATGCCTGCCTACCTGCCACCATGCTCCCTGCTGCCAGGGTTTTATATATCCAACCTCTGAAACTGTAATCAAAGCCCAGAATTAAATGCTTTCCTTTAAAGGTTGTTTTGGTCATGGTGTTTCTTTACAGCAATAGAAAAGAAACTCAAGACAAGATTTAAAAACACAGACTTTATTTGTTGAGATATGGTTTGGCCTGGAACTCACTATGTAGACAGGCTGCTCTCAAACCCAGAGAAATCTGCTGTATGCTGGGATTAAAGTTGTCACTGTCACACCCAGCTAAATCTTTTTAAAAAATAATTTATCTTTTAATATACATTGGTGTTTTGCAGGCATGTGGGTTTGTGGCGGCACAGACAGCTGGGAGCTCCCCATGCGGGTGCTGGGAACTGAACTCTGCAGTCCCACCTCTGAGTCATCTCTCCAGCCCCTAGCAAAATCTCTTAAAAATCAAAATAAAACCTGGTAACTCCAGCACAGGACCTAACGCCCTCGTATGGCATGCATGTGATACACAAGGTTTGAGCAGCCATTTCATCTTCGTCTCATACACAAAAACTAGAAAAAAAAAAAGTGGCGGCGGCACACACTTTCATTTAGCACCAGCAATGAGGGAGGCAGAGGCAGGCTGATGGGGCCTGACCAAGCTGTGGAATTCAAGGAAACAAAAGCCTATGCTGATAGCAACCGCGTACTGTTTGTGCAGACTGCCAAAGACTGCTGAGGCCATGGATTCGTGACAGTCGCTAAGACTGAATGAGCCCCACAACGAGCCGTTCCTACCTTTTTAGTGGGTGCTGGGGATCCCAGGCCTTCATTCTTTCAGAGCAGGCACTGAGCTTTCCCCACCCTCACCGCCTTTTGTTTGCTGCTTCATTTGTTTTTTGAGAGAGGCTCTTCCTAGCTCTGGCTGGCCTCGAGCTCACTGTGAGATTTTAAGATTAACTATCTCAGAGTAAGCTGCCTTCTTAAAACTCTTCTCAAAAATAACCCGGACAACTGACCCGGACACCTGCTATAAATGGAGCCGTCGTCCCCCCCCCCAAAAAAGGGGGTGATCATTATGTTTTGCTCTCGGATAATTTGCTTACTTTCTGTGTATGTTTCTTTTTAAATTTGCATCTCTTTATATCCATTTTTGTTTGTGATCTCAACCTTGTGGGTCTGTTTTTGCTTCTCTTCCCTGGTGTGAGTCCATTGAGGGCCAACTGCACTTTCGTGGGAGGAAATTCTAGTTTCTTTGATAGGATTTCAAACTGTCAGAGCCATAACCAGTCCTGCAGGCCTAGGCCGGAAGCGGAAGTGCTGTCATTGCTTTCCGTCTCCTCTGAAGCGGCCCGGGACTTGTAGTTCCTTAGCGCCTCAGAGGCGGTGACCTGCAGGCGGCCGGGCTGAAGCGGGTCTCGGCCAAGGCGGCGCTTGCTCAGGCTGAGCGGGCCAGCGCGACGGGATCCATTTTCTTCCAAAGGGAAAAGAATTTGCGCCGTTGGTTTCTGGTCTTAAGTCCTCTTCAGGAGTTGGAAGGTCGGAAGTGCTGATGCGGTTGAAGTGAGCACCTTTTCGGATTAAGGCGGTTGTGAAAGCTAACCTGGGTCATCTGCAAGAGCAGTGCGTACACACGCTGAGTCAGCTGCAGCCCCTGCAGCACTTCTCTTAAAGTAAGAAAAATGCGTTATTGTTGGAGGTGGTGGAGCACGGGGGCAAGAGGATCAGGAGTTTGAGGCTAGCCTGGGCGTCACTACAAAATCTTGTCTCAACAATGTTGCTAATAAGTAGCCCTAGTAAAACTGAACGGTTCCACATTCTTCCCAAAATACACCCTTTAAAAAAATTGTTTTCTTGTGAATATAGGTTTTTTTTTTTTTTTTTCTGCATACATATTTTTCACCACATACCTGTGGTGGCCAGAAGAGGCCAGAAGAGAGCATTGGATCCTCTGGAACTGGAGTTAACAAATGCTTATAGTTTCCATGTGAGTGCTAGGAACTGAATTAAGGTCCTTCAGAAGGGCGGCCAAGTGCTTTTAACCACTGAGCTATTTTCCACTCCCCCCACCCCAACGTATACGCTCTTGTTTATTAAACCCTGTAACTAAGGAGTTACGTTAATTATTACAATTTGATTAGGATGCAGAAGTAGAGACGGTATTATTTTGCCTTTAAATGGAAGTAGTGAACACAAGAAAAAGGTATGTTTAAACTGACACCAAAAATATAAGTAGGAGGGTGCTGAAGAGATGGTTTGGTTATTAAGAGCAGTTATTGTTTTTGCAGAGAACAAATGCTTCAATTTGTAACTTACAGAAGCAATAAATGGTATTCAAATGATGGAAATCAGGAGAAAATAGTAAAGCAAGACTGTGTTTGAATTTTCCGTAGATAGGAAATTAAGAAATTAGAGTCTTTTTTCTTCTTCTTCTTTTTCTTTTTCTTGACAGGGTTTCTTTGTGTGTATCCCTGGCTGTCCTAGACTCACTTTGTAGACAAGGCTGGCCTTGAACTTACAGGGATCCACCTGCCTGCCTCCCAAATGGTGGGATTAAAGGTGAGCGCCATCACACCCCACAAATTAGAATCTTTTAACTGCATTAATAAATACGCTCAGTTTGAGTGTACCAGTAACAAGAAATGTTCTGACAAGTCCTTCTTTTGTATAAATAGAAATGTGTGATTTTTAAAAAATAGATATTTTTGTTATCAGTCAAGAAGAATTCCAAGAGAGTGTGTATGTGCATTTATCTTGAAGGGGACAGGTTCTTTAATTTTTTGTTCCCTTTGTGTCGTGTGTTGGCCATGTGTGTGAGTGGGTGCTTGAGAAGCCCAGAGGAAAGCCTTACGTCTCCTAGAGCAGTTACAGGCACCTGTGACCTGCCTGAGGAACCGAAGTTGGATCCGTTACAATTAACCACTGACCCATCTCTCCCACCCCTGAGGAGTATATATTTTTATTTTGTTTAATTTTATTGTTTTAAGACAAGCTATCACTTTTGGCCTGACTCACTATATAAGTTAGCTCAGCTTCAAACATACAGTGATTTGCTTGCCCCTGTCTCTCAAGTGTTGGGATTATAGACATATACCACCACACAGGCTTTGAAGGAGAGAGTTTTAAAGTAATTGTCCAGTAACTCATAAATCAAAAATTGAGACAATCTGCCGACATCAGCCCGATGATGCCGGCTTGACAACTGGCCGCGTCTTTTGTGTTCTGCGTTCTGTCCTTTACTGTGGATGTCCTTGTTAATGAGTGGGAAGAACAGAAGGCCATTGGGCTCCATTTCCCATGGTGCCCAGCAGTACCACAGTCTACACATTCCCATTATTCACGCAGTTAGTCTTAAGGGACAAGAGACATTCTAAGAAGTTAAATTTCAAGGGTAGAAGTTGTCTTCAGTAGCTGGAAAATGTCAAGGGACTGAGGGCAGACAAACTCCTGCCTAACTTGAGGTGGAATATATCAAAGGACCCAAGTTTGAGTTCCATTCTCTCAGTTTCTTACCAAATTTAGCTGTTGATTCTGTGTCCCAGAGTATAGTGGGCAGTGGGGTATGGAGGGTCAGACTCAGGGTCTGTGAGATCCTCTGTTTCCAGTAAAGCTTCACAGTGTGCCGGTGCTGTGTTGTCCAGATGGTGAACAGTAGGCCAGTAGTGACAAGGTCTGGCCTCATGAATCAGTCATGTTTCTTGCAAAATGTATTCTGTTGCCGCAGGACTTTTACAAGCCTGGCGATTAAAGATTACGCTGAGGATGTTGCTAGCTTACAATGAAAATGGCAAAACCAAGAAGGGCTACATCTTTATATAAAATGGAACAAAGACAATACTCCAAGGAGAACAACATTTCAGTTTTCATTTTTAAATATCTCTTTATTACTTTATGTGTGTGCATGTGCCATGGTGCACATGTGGAAGTCAGAGGACAATTTGCAGGGGCCATGCACAGTTCTCTTTCTCTTTATCCTGTGGTCTCTAGAGAATTAGACGATCAGACTTGGCAGCAAGTGTCTTTACTTGCTGAGCCATCTTGATGCCCTGCCTCCCTTTAATTTTTTTTTTGAAATGGGGGTCTTGCTGTTTGAGGCTGGCCTCAAACTGCTGATCCTCCTGTGTCCACCTCCAGTGCTGGAAGGACATGCAAGCCTGTGTCGCTCTGCCTGGTTAAGTTTTAGTTTTTTGTCTGGCTCTCATCTCTGTAGTTTAGTCTTTGTCTCCTGCTGCTTGTCTCTTGTCTCTGAGTCTACGTCATTGGATGCTTCTCTTGAAGTCACAGTTTGGAGCAAGTTATTTGCTACACAAACTACTTAAAGGAGAAATTTTCATCTTTGCTTTCTCCAAAAGAGAACTCACTATTTCATTTCTGTACTATATGAAAAGAAAGATCTGTGTGCTTCTCCAGTTTTAAAAGACAGGTCGTGGTCAGAATGGTAAGCAGATGGAAGTGAGAAGGTTACTTAAATGTCAGGGTGATAGCCCTCCCCTGGAGTGCTGGCAAGTCATCAGAGAGCCTGCCATGCTGCCCTGACTTCCTTCTATTGAATCCAAAGAGCCTGAAACTAATTCTCCCAGGACAAGACTTGCTGTTCTGAGCCAGGGGAGGGTTCTAACTGTGCTGTTGTCTGCAACTTACTGTATATGTAAATAACACCCTGGAAGGCCATTAGTCACCAGCAATGTGGTATCTGGCATGTGCTTTAAGTCAAAGACAGATCCATCTGAAAACCCTTGATGTAAAATCCCTTTTTGGGAATAAGACCTGTTTTTTTTCTTTCAGAGAGTCTGGAGAGGTATTAGCAAAAAAAAAAAAAAAAACTCAAAACCAAAACCAACCAACCAACCAAACAAACAAACAAAAAACAAAAACACAGAAAAATAAACCCTCTTTCTTTCTTCCTTCCTTTCTTTCTTTCTTTTTCTTTCTTTCTTTCATGTAACAGAGACTCCTTCGTTACCAGTCCACAGAAGGACTCCAGTGGCTCCTGAGGCATCAGGTACATGGAAATCTTGGTTCAAGCACAAAGACTCCACCAGCTGGCCCTTTACAAACTATGGCAACTGTTGCCTTTGTTTCCTCCCTCCCTTTCTTCCTACCTTCTTTTCTTCCTATTTTTTTTCCTTTCTAATGTATCTGCTGTAGTCCCACTCCAGGGTCTCCCTATTTAGCCCTGACTGGTCTGCAACTTTCTTTGTAGACCATGCTGGCATCAAACTCACAGAGATCTGCCTGCTGCTGCCTCCAGAACACTGGGATTTAAAGCGTGTACTGCTATGCATGGCCTCACTGCTATAGCTAATCAGCTTGCTCTAGTCTCTGTCTCTGTTGCTTCTACCCATTGGGATTACAAGTGGCTGCCATATCCACTGTCCCAGTGTGCTGTTGCTGTATAGAGACACCATGACCACGGCAATTCTTACAAAGGAAAGCACTTAATTTGGGCTAGTTTACAGTTTCAGAGTTTTAGTTTATTATGGCCATGGCAGGAAGCATGGCGGCATGCAGGCAGTCAGGGTGCTAGAAAGGTAGCTGAGAGTTCTACATCTAGATCAGCAGGCAGCAGGAAGAGTGAGTGACATTGGGCCTGGCTTGAGCTTCTGAGACCTCAAAGCCCACCAGCCCTGGTGACACACTTCCTCTAACATGGTCACTCCTACTCTAACAAGGCCACACCCACTCCAACCGGGCCACACCTCCTAATAGTGCCCCTCTCTATGAGCCTAAAGAGGCCATTTTCTTTAAAACCACCACACTTGGCCCTAAACTTTTTCTTTAATTCCTTTTCACAAGTTGCAGACTTAGCTGGGTGTGGTCTTGCTCTGAGGTTACCACTCCCTTTATTCCCTTTATTCTAATTAATCTGTTTACATTTCCTGGTGCCCCCTCTTTTCACAAAACACATTTTGTATCTTTCCTTGCTCAGCTCGCTCCTTTTCATTATAGATCTGCATGGGACTAGCCAGTAATAACCACAGGGCACAGTCAACATTAGGCTGTCTGGAAATCTCTGCTAAAGCTGTTAATCCGTAACTCTTCAATTTAGTCTCAGGCAGATTTTTTGGGCAAGGCAGAAAGCAGCCATATTCTTGGACAAAATATCATAAGCATGGTCTCTAGGCCACTTACTAATATTCTTGCCTGTGGAAACCTCTTGAGCCAGGCCCCTTCGGTTCAAATCACTCGGCACCACTGTCTTCAGTGCTCATATGGTCTATTAAGCCCCACTTAAAGCATTCAACTGCTTTTCTAATCTACAGTTCCACATTCCACATTCCTACGGCCTGTCACAGCAATAACTCACCCAGTACAAACTTAGATTTTACTATTGTGAGGAGAGGCCATGGCCACAGCAACTCTTATAAAGGTTTAGTCCCTTATGGTCATGGCAGGTGTTGGGTCTCAGACTGCTGCTGAGGTGCCTAGTTAAGATAACAAAGCTGACCCAGCCTCCAGGTTCTTGCAGCATCCCTCAGGCCCTACCCACTACAGAGGAAGGCTGGCGTATGCTACCCATTGCCCTTTTTATCTGGTGCTGAAACCCAGCGCGGAGTAGGTCCTCCAGCCCCGCCACTTTTATCCCCTTCCTTTGCTCTGCTTGATGCTATTGATTTTGGACTTGGTGAGTAACCATGTTCCAGCAGCCCTGAAGCACCAGGTGCTTCTTCCATGTCTAATGACCTCTAGGATACCCTGCCAAGTTGGCAGGCCAGGGCAAGCCCTCCGTTCTGGAACAAAGACAGTCTTTGTTCCCACTGGGAGCTTTAGGAATTTGGAGATGTCCTTTCCAAGGTAGCCCTTCCCCTACCACACGCTGTATGACTCCAGGCAGGACGCTGCATGTCTGGCAAAAGCTGGGAAAATGGGCACCACCAATTTACAGATACCCAGGGGGTACCTGCTGGGAAATTTATCTAAATTGGGACTATCTCAGACCTTGTGCCTGAAAACACCTACTTTTTTCTTTGTTCTGTGGCCTTGTAAGACTCTCATCGGGAGAGTCTATGCCGGGAAGCACCAAATGAGAGAGACAGAGACCTGGTCGATGCAAAAGCAAGAGGTTTATTGTTCCAGCGCACTGGGGTCCACCTGCACACAGGAGTGAGGCGACCACGAACAGACGAATCGTAGGGTTTTTATATTCTTAGGCTGGGCAGATTTTGGTCACAGTTCCTGGAGGGGAGGGGGAAGATGAGGTTGTGGAAACTTCACAGTTCCTTAGGCAGGTTGGGTGGAGACTGAGTCCCTAGGGAGGTTTTATCTCAGCTAATCGCTCCAGTGGAGTTTCTGGAAACTGCTAGCAGGTCTAGTTTATGGCAGTGTGTGGAAGTGAACTCCCCTGGAGGACAAGTTCTCATACAGAACATGGTATTAAATGCAGAATATAAATTACATATAGGATATGGCATTGATTTTGCCCCTGCAACCTAGCCTAGCCTATCATGAAAATTCCTGACAGTGTATAACCAATTGATCTGAACTCCCCTGTTTTTTTTTTTAAAGAACCTTATTCTTGCCCACGCCGCCCGCCCCCACCCCCCCCACCCCCCGTTTGCCAAAACACAACTACAGCTGCTGCTCTGAGATCCACCCCACGTATATCTCCACTCCAACGTATGGATGAACATGGCTCAGTTTGGTTGTCTGCTTTATGTGTGTGAATGTATGTGACCACTGCATGGCTGTTTCTTGTCTTCAATTTGTGAATAAATGTTGTTTCTCTTTTCCTGCTGCCAGCTGCCTGGGCTCAGTGTTCACCTCTGGGCTTTCTGGCCCTGAGTTTAGTATAATAGAGATTCAGATGTTATTTAAATATGCTGTTCTACTTTATTGTTGGCTGCGTTATGACTTTTTTCAGGTCCAGGCATGTATTTATACTTAAGTAATCTTAAACCATGTGGCATGATTCCATTCTGGGATATAAACAACACATTGCTGGCCGCCATCTTGACTACAGGATAAAGAAGGTGGAACCATGGCTTCACCACTATCTTGATTAAGGGCAGCCACATGATTGGCAGCCATCTCTTTATGAGTTGGAAGAAAAAGAAGATATGGCTTCATTGTCATCTTAACTAAGGGCTGCCACATGATTTGTATAATTTCTATCCTATCTTTAAAACCAATTTTGTAAAAGATAGGATTTAAAGCAATGCTTCATTAATGAGGTATTAAAGCTGCAACATACCTTTCTTGGTGGCCCTGATAGCCAAACCTTGTAACACAGTACTGACCTACTTGGTATTAATTTTAGAGACATTAAATTGTTTGTATTGTTACAACTTGGTTCTGCCTTCTGAAAATTACAGTTATGATCTATGTCTTTATTCTTTAAAAAGGTACTTTATTTTCATATTACAACAACACAAATTGAGAGATTTTAAACGTTTTTTTTTTTTTTAAATTGGAGGTTTACAACATTAAAAAAAGTTAAAAATCATTGGCTTAAAATATTTACCCTCGTTTTTGTTAATATTATTAAGCTATAGATGTTGGAGGTTGGTCTGATGTATTTTGATGCTAATGACTGCTTGCTGTCTCTGTGACCCACCAGTACCTTGGCTAGAGCCTAACCTATCTGACCAATAAGAGGCCATCACACCTGGGCAGGGCAGATGGGATAGGCGTGGCTAAGGTTCCTGGGCTTGGGGAGACAGAGAGAATCTTGGGAAGAAGAGAGACCAGAGAGGAGGAGAGAAGAAGAAGGTTGTGCCATCATGGGTTAGGTGGAGGAGAAGCACATGGCCTGTGTGGATGGAGATTTGGCCCAGATGAAGAACTTTAGCAAGCATTTGGGATTATGGATGGGAGGTAATTATTGATAGAAATTATTAGATAATTGATAGATAATTGATAGGTAATTGATAGAAATTATTAGAAACAGATGGCATGGGATTGGGACAGGTGTGGGATACCTCACTGTCCCACTATGGGAAGTAGTTTAGGAGATTAATGTCTGCCCTGCCCCAGGTTAACTAAGGCTATTTTAAAATATAACAGGTGTCTGTGTCTTGATTGATTGCTAGCGGGTTAGAAAATACAGTCGTGATAATAAGTATAATATTAAACATTATTAGGCCATACTGGAAAATTAACGGCAACATATAGATATTTTTATGCTTATGGGCCAGAAGCTTTTGTTTGGATGCGGAGAAGGCTCCAATTTAAAATTGTTATTTTGAATCTAAACCTAAATGGGACAAAACATACCATCCTAGTCTATGAAAGCTACTAGATTATTGTGAACTCCAAGGATAGCTAAGAAATACAAGTTGGTAGTCAGTAACCTTATAAATGATCAAATCCTTTAATGTGTTCAGAAATATATTTGAAGTCATGCTAAGAACTGATGTAATTAATTACAAGATTAAGCTTCATTTAGCCTCCTGTTTTTTTTGTTTGCAAGATATAGTTTAAAGCAAATAACTAAAAACAAAGATTGTTTAACTCAGATATGCTTGGTAGATACTAGCTCTCAAAGCTGCCAGAGACCTACTGAATATGGCATTTAAGATGTTTAAACCTACTGTGACAGACAGAGACTCCCAAATCCTAACAGTGACCACCCCTGCAAGGTCTCTAAGATACGGGTACAATGACAAAGGACTCCACTGGGATGATGTATGCTGACCAAGACTGCCCCAGTGAATGCCTCACCCCCAGCTAAGGCCCAGCCTACATTGCGACTAGCAGGCAGCAGGAAGAGAGAGGACATTAAACCTGGCTTGAGCTTTAGAGACCTTAAAGCTCTGGCGACACACTTCTTTTAGCAAGGCCACACCTATTCCAACAATGCCACACCTCCTAATAGTGCCACTCCCCATGGGCCTATGGAGGCCATTTTCACTCAAACAGCTTTTACATGCGTTCTGGGTAATTAGAGTCCTCACTCTTGAGCATCAAGCACTTCACCAGCTGAGCCTCTGAAGTCTATTCACTTATTTTTTTATATTAGAGTTTGGTGCCTAGTATGTTAGGAAAACGGATTCTGTGTAAACAGTACTGCAACTAAAGTGAGGCATACCTTTTTTTATATTTCTTTAAGATTCCTGGGGATACAATGTTTAAATTTAGTGAGGCCCTGATATAATTGTAATTTGAGTCAGATATTGAGTAAGTCCATGCTGTTTGGCTAATCGGCATAAAAGTTGCAGTTTTCTTGCTTTTACCTCCCATGTGCTTGAATTACAAGTGTGAGCCACCATGCCCTGTTGTGGTTAATTTAGAAGTATGGCCTAATAAATGTTTATATTAGGCTAATTATTATTACGGTGGTATTTCTAACCCACTAGCAGAAAACACAGACACCTGTTATATTTGAAAATAGTCTTGATTCACCTGGGGCAGGGCAGATACTAATCCCCTAAACTACCTCCCTTATTGGGGCAGGTATCCCATACTCTGCTCCGATCCCACGCCATCCGCTTCTAATAATTTCTATTGAGCTATATCCCATCCATATTCCCAAATACTTGCTAATGTTCTTCATCTGGGCCTAGTCCTCCATCCATGCTGCCCATGGCCATCTCTTTCTCCTCCTCCTCCTCCTCTTCCTCTCTCCTGTTCTCTCCTACCCCGGATCCTCTTTTGGTCCCTGACTGCTTCCTTTCCCAAGAATCTCTCTGCCCTAAAAGCCCAGGAATCTTAGCCTTGCTTATCCTATTTACCCTGACTGGATGTGTTGGCTTTTTGTTGGTCAAACAGGAATAAGGTTTTAGGCAAGTTTACAAACATTTTGGGGTATGTGAGTCTGCTCATTTGGGCAGCAGCCAGACCAAACCCCAACAATGCCTGGCTCTTAAAAATCACCAAGTAATCTAATGCTAGCAACACTGTTATTAGGCTTACATTTTCTTTATCAAATTTTAAAGTTTAATCCAGTCTGATATCTTGGGAATAAAACAATTACACGGATAGTGTGATGGGTTAGTGGGTAAGGGTACTTGCTGCTTATCCAAACAACTTGAATTCCATTTCCACTGCTAAATGTAATAAAAGAAAATAACAGAAAGAACAGAATGAGGGGGCAGAACTGGTCATTGATAAGTTCAGTGTAGTTGGAGGCACAATGAGTGTGTGTGTGAGTGTGTGTGTGTAAGTGTGTGTGTACCACAGTATACGGGCATGTAGAAGATAACGTTCAGACTGTGTGTGTATGCCACAGTATACAGGCATGTAGAAGATAACGTTCAGAAGTCTGGTCTCGTTCTACAGTGTGGTCTTGGGTGTCCGGTCTTTGGGCATCAGTCTTCGAGGCCAGGACCTCTGCCCTATCATTGCCCTCACTGGGTTTGCACCTATTTTGAAAACAACAGCAAATAGGACTACAGTTTTTGCCTCCCCCTAATTTTTAATTTCTTTACTTCTTCTGTCCTCAAGCTGAAATTTGTTTTTTGTTTGTTAGTTTCAGAACAGGAAAATGCTTTAAAAAAAAAAAAGCCCCAAAGATTTAATATATCATCAGGATTTACTAAGAGGACATATTTCCTGTGAGATACAAATGGTAAGTTAACAAAGGACCTCTTTCTTTCTGTGTGTTGCCGTTGAGCTCCTTGCCAGCACCTAATGTCCTTTCTTTTTGAATGCATTTCTTTTTGCTTATAATACAGGGTTTCACTATGTAGCTTTACTAAGCCTAGAACTCGCTACATACACAAGATTGGCCTTGAGTTCATAAAACTCTGCCTCTGCTTCCTAAGTGCTTGGATTAAAGATTGACTCACTAGGATAGTTTTTTATTTTGTATATTCACAGAAAACTAAGAACTCCATTATAGAAAATTGAGACATAGAAAGTTACTTGAAATAAAATTCATATAACATGGAGTGATGTCTCTGAAGAGGTATCCATATAGAGGTTATCTAAAGATAGCTGCATTATTTTTTAGTATCTTTCTAAAAGATATGATAATTGGATCAACCGAGAAGACATTTCCTTTTAAGTAGAACTGTTCCCAAAAGTTATCAGAACAATGACAACAAAGAGCATGTCAAAAGTCAGTACTTAGGGGCTGGAGAGATGGCTCAGAGGTTAAGAGCACTGGCTGCTCTTCTAAAGGTCCTGAGTTCAATTCCCAGCAACCACATGGTGGCTCACAATCATCTATAGTGAGACCTGGTGCCCTCTTCTGGTCTGAAGATGTACATGCTGGCAGAATACTGTATCTGTAAAAAAAAAAAAAAAAAAAAAAGTCAGTACTTAGTTGAATTTTCCTGTGAAGGTGTGTGTCTCACATCGGCGAAAGATTACTCTCTAAATTACCTTAGTATTTTAGTAAACATGCTATTCTTAACTTCCCTGGTACTGATAGCCTAATTTATTTTTCTAAGTGTTATAGCAGATGATGAGGAAGATGCAGGTGTCTTGTTCCAAGAATGTGTTTATACATCATTACCTTTTTTTTGGGGGGGGGAGGAAAGGGTTTATTTAGCTTACACTTCCATATCACTGTTTATCATCAAAGGAGGTCAGGGCAGGAACCTGGAGGCAGGAGCTGATGCTGAAGCCATGGAGGAGTGCTGCTTATTGCCTTGTTCCTCGTGGCTTGCTCAGCCTGCTTTCTTACAGAATCCAGGACATTAACATTTTTTTTTTTATTTTTAGATTTTAATTTTTTTGTTTGTTTTTTGAAACAGGGTTTTTCTGTGTAGCCTTGGGTGGCCTAGACTCTCTTTGTAGACTAGGTTGGCCTAGAACTCACAGAGATCCACTTGCCTCTCTGAGTGCTGGGATTACAGGAGTGTGCCACTGTGCCTGGCTCTAGATTTTAATTTTATGTGTATAAGTGTTTTGCCTACATGTATGTATTTATATTATATACATGCCTAGTGCCTACAGAAGTCAGGATGCATTCTCTAGAACTGGAGAGCCACTTTGTGGGTTTTTGGGGAACCAAACCCAAGTACTTTGCAAGAACAAGTACTCTTAACTGATAAGCCAGCTCTTGCCTCTGTATTTATCAAGTCTTTGTACTGTGCTCATGAGTATCTATAGTATAGAGAAATAGGGTGAGACGAACTCCCTTTGTAAGTTATAGAAGTAGAACTTCATGAGTAAGAGGTCCCAAAAGGCTTATGATCAATTATATGAGGTCCTCAGAATGAGTGTATTCTCCAGTGAACATAGGTGATATCTCTTTGCTCAAACTGGCATGCATATGATGGTTTAGGACTCGGTGACCTTTGAGGATGTGGCTGTGTACTTTGCCAAAGAAGAGTGGAACTTACTGGATGCATATCAGAGAAACCTCTACAGAGACGTGATGCTGGAGAACTACCAGAACCTGACCACAGTGGGTAAGACTGCCATTATATCCTGCAGCCTGTAAAGGAAGAAAAATACTTATTTTTCAAGGTTGTTGGTGTTAACTCTGAACATAATGGGAAACAATGGAGACATTGTCCTAGCACATTTTAATGTTATTTGCAGTTGTCAATAAACGTGGCTTGAGGATTAGTAGCATCCCTCTCAGTTCCTTAGAAATGCACAACCTTATACTCTATCTTTGACATACTGAACGTAAAAGTCTCCATATGTGTTCCTGTCACCTCTGTCTACAATACTCACATTTGCATGTTTCACTCTAAAGACAACGACTAGCTGAGCGCGACGTTGCACACTTATAATCCCAGCATACAGCAGGTTTGCCACAAGCTCAAGGCTAGCCTGAGCTATATAGCAAGTACAAGGTCAGCCAGGGCTGCGTATCAAGACCCCGTGTCAACACCATCAAAACAAACAGAAAAACAACTCTTGGTATAGTTGTTTCCCATGAGATTGAAGATGGGTCTCCATTTCTGTATTATCCAATTTGAAGAAAAAATTTAAGTGGTGTTTACATCTATGGTTTTTGTTTTTTTGAGACAGTGTTTCTCTGTGTCGTCCTGCCAGTCCTACAATCTACTCTGTAGACCAGGCTGGTCTTGAACTGAGAGATCTGCCTGCCTCTGCCTCCTGAGTGTTGGGATAAAGGTGTGCACCACTACCACCTGGCTAATACAGGTTTTAAAAATAATGTAATACAATACAACATTATATTATAATATTACATATTTATATTATCTTATAAAGGTTTATACCACCACTGCCTGGTCCTAATCCATGTTTAGGCCTGAGTATAATACTAAGAGTCAAAGATATTTTTATTTTGAACTATTTAAAGCTAATTCTAGAAGCTGGAGAGATGGCTCAGTGGTTAAGGGCACTTGCTGCTCTTGCAGGGGACTCAGCTTCAGTTCCAAGCATGGCCACTTCCAACTGTCTGTAACTCCAACTTCAGAGCATCTGACACCTTCTTCTGGTCTCCTCGGCATCTGCATACATATGCTACACATATACATACATGCAGGCAAACATTAACACACATGAAGTAAATTGTTATAAAAAAAGGTTATAGGGGCTGGGAATATAGCAATATTTATAGAATGATTGCCTAACATATGCAGAGCCCTGGATTCAGTCCCCAGTACTGCATAAAACTAAGCATAGTGTTGCATGCCTATAATTTCAGTTCTCGAGTGAAAGAGGCAGGGATCAGATATTCAGGGGCATCCTTGGCTACTTAGTGAGTTCAAGGCCAGCCTGAACTACCTGAGACCCTATCTCAAAAAAAGAGGTAATTCTTATGTTTTATTAGAAATGTAATTTCTCTTTCATGGCAAGTTTTTTTTTTTTTTTTTAATCTCTTCTGTGAGCCTCTGCCATTGATATATCTTTTCTGTGTATAGGAGTTCAGCCTGTCAAACCCAGCCTGATTTCTTGGTTGCAGGGCATAAATTTGTTGACTATAATGGAAGAAGGCATCCTCCAAGGTGAGCATGGGTTAAAATCATTTCTTATTGAAAAGTTCAGCATGTTTTGAAGTATGAGGAAGCTTTTTTGAAAAAAGTTTTTATTTTATTTTTATTTTCTATCTATGAGTGTTTTGTCCACATATGTATTTGTGCACCATGTGTATGCTGTGCCATGCTATGTTGATGGAACCTGGGACTGGAGTTACTGAAAGCTTTGAGCTCTCATGTGGGTGCTGGGCATTGGACCCAGGTTTTATGCTCTTAATTGCTAAGCCATCTCTCCAGTCATAGGAAAGTTTTTTTTTTCCCTATATTGAGTACATTTTATTTTGATCAAATCCATTCTCAATGGCACCCATGAATATATTTTTAAAAAGACTGACATGAGGGCCAATGAAATGACTCAGGAGAGAAAGAAACTTGGTGCCAAACCTGACTGCCTGAGTTGGATCCCCTCAGCCCACATCATGCAGGCCTATATGTGTGTACAGATGCACACACAAATGCATAGAAAATAAATACATGTTAAAACAAAAAGACCAACTTTAACCTGAACACCGAAGCCCTTGGACTGTAGATTTTGAGATATTTTCAGCATCTCTTGCAGTATTATTTGGTCTATTCAGATTTACTTTCTTTAAAGTTAAAAAAAATATTTAAAATGTTTATGTGTATAGGTGTTTTGCCTGCATGTCAGTCTGTATACAGTTTATGTGGTTGGTTCCTACAGAGGCAAGAAGAGAGGGCATCAGATCCCTTGGAACTGAAGTTGCAGACAGTTGTGAGCCATTGTGTGGATGTGGGAATTTAAACTTACAGTCTTCTGAAATAGCAACTAGTCCTCCTAACTAACCACTGACTCATTTCTCCGGCCCTTATCCAGACTTTCTTATGATTTCAGCAGTGATCTGCTCTTTTACACCAAGTTCATGATTGTGTTTTTGCAGCTGCATGCTTCTTTCTTCTCCAAATTATATTATTTTTGTTTACCATACCATGTAGTTTTTACATACAAAAAAAATGTCTTGAGGCTCCTGAGCTGGCTTAGTGGATAGAGATGCTTTCTTTCAAGCCTATTGATTTGCATTTGATTCCTGTAACTCACAGCGTAGAAGGAGAGAATCAACTCTAGTTTTTTTTTTCTAACCTCTATACTTGTACCATGCCATGAATGCATGTCCACACATACATAATAAATACACTTAAAGTTTTTATTTACAGTAAATAAGTGTTAATTTTATTTTGTTCCCAGATTCTTATGACTGCCAAATTATAGAGTTATATAATTAAGTTCAATTATATAATCAATCTGTTTGATTCTATCTTTGCTTTATTAACTTAGCATGTAATATCAGAACAAATACTTAACATCCCATTTTGTTGTCTAAATATTTGTATATATAGTTTTCAATGTTTTGTTTCAGAGTGGAAAATGGACTTTGAGACAAAAGAGACAGAACTTCAGCTGGATAGTTTTTGGTCAGATATATCAAATGAGATACAGCGGAGAAGATTAATAAAGGTATTTCTTAGTTGTCTAAGTCAGAGATTATTTGAAATTCTGTGATAATTCTATTCATGAACAAAGATGTTTAAGAGAAGTAGCCTTGCACACAGGGACATATTTTTCTGAACTAGTTTTCTAGCATTGGAACTTTCTGCTTCATAGTTACCTCAAGAACGCCCTGCGTAAGCCTCAAGAGTTCTTTACCACTCATTCATCTCTGTACCAACAGGCAGGAATCCACCATGGAGGGGAGCTCTATGACTCTAAGAAGGTTGGAGAATTCTTCAGTAGACATCAGTGCCTTCACACACACAGGAATATTCAAAACACAGAGAAGGTTTCTGAATATAATTGGTGTAGAAAAGACTTACTTCCTTCAGCCAAGAAAGCCTCTTCTGAAGAGAAACTTTCAGTGTTGACTCAATGTAAAGAAGCCTTTGCCGTGATGTCAAGCATTCCATACCAGAGGACATGCATTCCAGAGAATTCCTTTGAAAGGAGTGATTGTGGGAAAGCCTTTGTTAGTCAGTTGCAACTTCAGGCACATAGCAGAGCCCAGAGTAAAGAAAATTTCTATGAATTGGAGCAAAGTAAGAAAGCCTTTACTCAATCCACAAATTATTCTGCTTTAGAGAAACACTATGAAGGTAAGGAATGTGGAAAAGCCTTCACTGTTCATTCTGGCTTTACTACACATGTACAGAGTCGCAAACAGCAGAAGTCTTATGAGTGCACAGAGTGCCGGAAAGTGTTTGGTAAATGCTCAGGACTTATTGAGCATATGAGAAGTCACACAGGAGAAAAACCTTTCAAATGTAACCAGTGTGGAAAGGCTTTTGCTTCTTCGTCCTACCTTACTGCACATTTGAGAACTCACACTGGAGAGAAGCCCTTTGGGTGTACGGTGTGTGGGAAAGCGTTTACGCGTTCCTCCTACCTTCGAATTCACATGCGGACTCACACTGGAGAGAAGCCCTATAAGTGTAAGGAGTGTGGGAAAGCCTTCGCTGTGCGCTCATGCCTTAATAAACATTCACGAACACACACTGGGGAGAAGCCTTATGATTGTAAGGAATGTGAGAAGGCCTTCACTAGCTTTTATCAACTGACTGAACATATGAAGATTCACACTGGTGAGAAACCCTTTGAATGTCAGGTGTGTGCAAAATCATTTAGGAGTTCCTCATGCCTTAAGAAGCACTTCCAAATTCACACTGGAGTAAAACCGTATCAATGTAAGGACTGTGGGAAAGCCTTCAGCGGACGGACTAGCTTTACTACACACGTATTGACTCATACTGGGGAGAAGCCCTATGAGTGTAAGGAGTGTGGGAAAGCCTTCAGTACATCCTCAGGCCTTGTTGAACACATAAGAAGTCATACAGGAGAGAAGCCCTTTGAATGCTGTCAGTGTGGGAAGGCCTTTGCATCTTCCTCATATCTTACTGCTCATTTGAGAACTCACACCGGAGAGAAGCCATTTGAGTGTGCAATGTGTAGTAAAGCATTTACGCGTTCCTCCTACCTTTGTAGACACATGAAAACTCACACTGGAGAGAAACCCTTTGTATGTAAGGATTGTGGGAAAGCCTTTAGTGGGTGCTCATGCCTTAACAGACACATAAGAATGTACACTCGGGAGAAGCCCTAACCGTGTTAATAATGTGGGAGAGTATTCGCTAGCTTTTCTTAACTCACTGAACATATGAAAACTGATACTGATGAGAAGCCCTTTTTTTAAAGTAAAGAATTAAAAAAAAAGATTTATTTATTTATTATGTATACATTGCTCTGCCAGAAGAGGCCATCAGATCACATTACAGATGGTTGTGAGCCACCATGTAGTTGCTGGGAATTAAACTCAGGACCTCTGGAAGAGCAGTCAGTGCTCTTAACCTCTGAGCCATCTCTCCAGCCCCGAGAAGCCTTTTGAGTGTTTAATCCTTTAGAAATTCTGCATGCCTTACGTTGTACTTCTGAATTCATACTGGATTAAAATTATATCAGTGTAAGGACTGTGGTAAAGCCTTTAGTGGCCATCCTGGCTTTACTACACATGTACGGACTCACACTGGGGAAAAGCCATACGAATGCAGAGAATGTCAGAATGCCTTCAACTCCTTCCTCACATCTTTAACACTTACGAAGCCACACAGGAGAGAAACCGAGAAACCCTTTGAACGTGACCAGTGTGGGAAGGCATTTGTTTTCTCATTTCTTTATGTTCATTGAGAACTCACTCTGGAACAGAGCCTGTTGAGTGTACAGGGTGTGGCAAGGCACTAGGCATTCTTCCAACTTTTGTAGTCACATGAGAGTGTACCCTGGAGAGCTACCTTTTTTTTTGTATGTAAGAACTATGGGAAAATCTTTCCTGAGTACTAAACGCTTAAAAACCAAAACCAAACCAAACCAAACCAAAGAAACAAAAAACACCACCACCACCACCACACATACTGTAGAGAAACCCTATGGTTGTAAGCAATTGAGAAAGCTTCCACTGTCCATACTTGAGTTGATATGACCTCTAGATGGAAAGAATATGAGAAAGGCTTCACTTATTATTCTGATCATGTGCAACATAAATAATCACAGAGTGAAACTCATGTAAAGAATGAGGAAGGTTCATTAAGAAGTGTGTACATTTTTGCATCCATGTTATCAAGCTCAGTCTGTTTTCCTAGAAGTGGCTTACCAGGCAGATGCACTGCTCTTCCTGAGTGTGGTTCCCAGTGCCCATATTGGGCCGCTCATAACTATCTGTGACTCCGGCTCTGGGGAGATCTGATTGCATTCATATGCACATGCCTCATACACAGACGTACACATAATTTAAAATAAATCTTAAAAATACATGAAGGCCTCACACTCAAGATGCCCCATGAAAATGATAAACTTGGAAAAGTAATTGGAGTCTATTCAGAATCTGGCAAGTAGACCATACAATGTAACATGGAAACCCCATTATTTCCTCAGGTTTTGCTAAGTATGTGAACAATTGCAATAGGGCAAAGCACTATTGATATGTGATATGTGTTATATGTCTGCTAAGTAATTTAATGTTCATCTTTGATCTCATAGTTCAGAATAACTATGAAAAGAAATACACATATATTATACACACACACACACACATATATATGTATTATCCATCCCACTACCTTTGCTAAATGTGATTCACACTGAAGACAAATTACATGTATGGAATATGGTAAATGCTTCCATATGTTCTTAGATCTTATGTGTGCACAGAGCCATTGACTTCTACATATACTTTTAATGTTTTTAATACTTCAATGTATGTGTATGTGTATTAATGGTTTGTGTTGTGTTAGCTTTTTGGGGGCAAATTGGAATAAACATGTATTTTCCCCAGAAAGGGCACTGATAACAGATCAAAAAATGATTCCATCCCAATAGAGCCTGGTGGACCACTGAACTCTCTGGGGTTACTTACAGGAATGGGAGGTGGAGATTTCTGGTGGTTTGAATAATAAGCCCCCATAGGCACATATACTTGAATGCTTAGTCGCCATGGAGTGGCACTATTTGAGGATTAGAAGTTGTGACCTTGTTGAAGGAAGTGTGTCATTGGTGAGTGGGGTTTGAGATTCACTCTGCCTGTGGATCAGGGTGTATAATTCTGAGCTAATTCTTCAACACCATGCCCACCTGAGCGCGGCTATGCTTCTTGACATGCTGATAATGGAGTAACCTCTGAAACTGTAAGGCAGTCAGTCCCCAATTAAATACTTTTATAAGAATTGTCTTTGTCGCATTTCTTCACAGCAATAGAACAGTGACTTGGATAGGGTTATTTTTAGGAGCATGGGTGATTCAAAGGCAGCTGGGCCTTCTGAAAGACCATCCTGGCATGGGTGACGCTTCATGGAAGTTGCATTTTATTTGGTTTCTTTGTGAGTTTCATCATACACCCCAGTCCCGTGCATCTCCCTGTCCGCTCATATCCACCCTTTGTCCTTACCACTGTAAACAACCAAAGCACTGAAAATATCTCATCGTGGGAGCTGTAGCATGTCACAGTGTGTCCACACATCTTACTTGCAGATGTTCACTGCTGTGGTCTCATTCAAGATCTCTGGCTTCTATGACACTATCAATATTGGATCTTCATTGTGACTTTTCCCACTTATCCCGTTGTCGCCCTGTGTCATGGATATCCTGCAGCTTTGGAACTGCAGGACTGGCCCTTTCACATGTCCCAATCATTTGCAGATGATATAAATTTTGGGGTGGGGTCAATTCAGAATCCTGGATCTGGGCGTCAGTGGTAGCTGAGCTTGTCAACCTGCCTGCTCTCCCTTATTCTCGCCACCAGGGTTAGTACTGCTCTGGCTAGGCTGTCCAGTGTTGCTATCAGCCAGAGGCAGGGCCAGCCCTCCTGCTCTTATTATGCCTTCAGTGCTGGTTCACCAGCACCCAGGCATCCAGAGCCAGCTCCATTGTGCTGCCCAGGCAAGATTTGTGGCAACTCTCCCAAGGGCTGCAGCTTGGGAGGGGCTGGGACAGCTCTCCTGCTCTTACACACTCAGGGTTGGCTCACCTGTGCCCCATCAGGACCAGCTGTACTATTTTTTCCAGGAGTTGTACACCAGCCAATACAGGGAAGGGACAACTCACCCTCTCTTATGACCCCGGGGTCTGCTCTCTTGACTGCTGCAGGTGGTGGAGGGTGAGGGTGGGGAGGGCATTACCCCTGGACCCACAACACCTCACAGCAGCTCCCCCTTGATCAGGGCCAGCACTACTGTGCTTCCCAGGCAAGGTGCAGGTCCCACTCTGCTGAGTGCTGCAGCTGCTGAGGGGCAGGGATAGTTAGTTCTCCCGATCTTATGACCCTGGGGTCAGCTCTCTCGATGGTTGCAGGTGGTAAGGAACAAGGGGGAGGACAAGGCCTTACCCATGCACCCACACTACCTCATGGCAGATGAGTGGCAGGGCCAGCTCTCCTGAGCTCCGGTCCTCAGAGCTGGCTCACTTGTTCTTCCCACCACTAGGAGGGTCGGGTCTGCCTCGCTGTCCAGACCAGGGCAGGGCCCACTCTCCTGAGTGCTGCAGGTGGTGAGGGACAGGACTAGCTCTCCTGGGCTCATGACCTTGTTGACAGTTTTCCTGAAAGGGGCAGAGCCCGCTTTCCGGAGTACTGTCACTGGTGAGTGATGGGACCAGCTCTCCTGAGCGCAGCATCCAGTAAGGGGCGGGGCTAGTTGTACGGCCTCTGAATATCCTTCGTGGTCTCCAGGGGATACCCTGACCAGGAATGTCTCCATGTTTGTTAGCGGTAATGTGAGTCATGTTATATGGTCCTTTGCCGCTGTGTAGCTATGACTCAAATGTGGTCCTCAGTGGCAGTTGGGACCTCACCATGGTCTCAGGTTGTGGGGCTGGTCACTCATAACAGGCTACTCCCTGATAAAAGGGACAAAATGGCTACCTATAGTGCCTATTGGTATACCAGGAAAGGTACTTGTTAAAACCAAATAGACTCAAATCTAAGAACATGTAGCTTCATTAGCTGAAATAGTTCTACAATATGATAGGTCACTTTACCTGCTTTATGCAGGACAAAGAGGTTATTATGTAGCTTTAAGAAAAATTGTTGTTTCTATGTATACCACTTAAAAACCATCAGAGAAAATTGGTGAGGGTTAGGTTTACTAACAGTGGAGAAGTGTGGCTTTTGCCTCTTCTTCAAGGAGGAATGTTGCTTCTATGTCAATCAATCAAGTATAATAAAGGACAAAATCCAACAACTCCAGACAGATTTCCAAAAAGCATCAGGAACAGCTTGATGCCTTTAGCCAGTGGATCATAGGTAACTCTATGTGGAATTGGATTCTGCCTTTCTTAACCCCCCTCTTCCTCTTTTTCTTAATCCTACTAATTACTCCCTGTCTTATAAACCCCTTGTCTAGATTTCTTCAACAACAAATTCAAAAGATTTCTGGCTAGACCTTTAACCAGTTTTTATTAAAAGACTATCAGCCCCTAACTATGAAATCAGAGGCCTACAGCCCCTGACTAAGCCCTAATGGTGAAGATGAAGCTGAACCCAAGGACTCTGGGGAAATATATTATTTCCATATAGCAGGAAATAATCAAAATGATGCTACACTCTTTCCTGACCCCCTAATTAGTTATCAATAGTAAACAAAAAGGGAGGAATATAGGGTAACAGGCCAATGGAAAAATCCTCCTTCCTTTGGTCTGTCCCTGATCCTAGGACTAGGAGATCCCCACCCTCATGACTCAGGGTTAATGGCCAAGCCATATTTCCAGCCATGCTGTACTTTTCCACCAGCTCACAGCACATGCTCCAAAGACCCTATAAGCTTGCCCTCCTGCCCAATCTGCTGCTGTCTCTGTTCCCAGTCAGAGGCATCCACCATTCTGTGATTCTCCCCAGCAAACCTCTTCTCTGCAGTTTGTTGAATGGTGTGACTTTCTGTCTGCTGTTTGTTGTGTGGTGTGACTTTCTGTCTGCAGTTTGTTGTGTGGTGTGACTTTTTGGTATTCCTTGGCTCATTATTGCCAAGATACCCTTGTGCCAGAAAACACTTTCATACATGATTCTTTGCTTAAGCAACACACTGAAAAATATGACTCCTTTCCTCCAGCCACCTTGAAGAACCTATAACTTATAGTTCCTCAGGGAGAGGTGTTGGTCTCACGAGCCCTTGTTGTGGGACAGTATTCCCGAGAAGACATGAACAAATGTCTATTCATAGCAGATAGGGAACTGATGACATACCAAAGCACCATTGGTATGTCACCAAAGCACCATTGGTTAACAAGTGAGGTTTACTGGGGTCATTTACAGCAATGTGGGTGAAAGGGATACTTACAGAAGCAGAAATAACTCCAAAGCCCACCCCAGCATAGATGACAACTCACAAACGTTGGGAGCCTGGAGCACACTGCACAGCATGCAGGCGACTCAACAGGCAGCATGGATAATCTCTGTTTCTTCCAGGCTGTTCAGCTGTCCTGAGCCTCTTCTAGGCTGCCCACTTTGCTTGCGAGTTATCGCTCAGCAGTCCTTACTGCTAATATGTGCTTGGAAAAGGAGGACCCTAGCCAATCTGGTCTACTTCAGGGACTTCCTGAGAACACTGAATTGTTTAGTTCCTGAGCTTGAGGAGCGTCCCTGCAGAATAGAATGCTTCACCTCCCAGCAAACATCCTGTGACATAAAAAATTCCCCCTTTAGGACATCCTGTTGTTTTACCTCCCATTTATTTATTTATTTATTTTTTGTTTTTTTTGAGACAGGGTTTCTCTGTGTAGCCTTGGCTGTCCTGGACTCACTTTGTAGATCAGGCTGGCCTTGAACTCACAGCGATCCTCCTGCCTATGTCTCCCGAGTGGGATTAAAGGCCTGTGCCACCATATCCACGGGTTTACCTTCCTTTTTAACATCCTGTGTCTTACCAGCTTTCCTCAACAATGGAAAGTTTTAATCTTGGAGGAAACCACTACACAAAAGTCATCCATGATGGAATATTGATGGGCCCAACCACTGTTCCCAGGAGCTCAGAAGTACATCGGTCATGTCCAGAATATAGTGTTCACAGCACTCCTTTCCAGCCTCCAGCTATATTCATTTTATTTTTTGTTTTATTTTATTTATTTATTTATTTATTTTTTTCAGTATATATTCTTTTAGCTCTCTCTTCCTTGATGTTTCCTGGGCCTTGGAAAGAATGATACTGATTTCTGTTTAAGGCTGAGAAGCAAAGAATCATTTATTTTCAGCACTTTGACCAGTTATAAGTCTCCACATTAACCACTCCCCCACCCCCACCCCCCACTGAAAGGCCAAGGCTGAAAGCAGCATCTTCAATATGCAGGGATTAACATTTAGAAGGCAAATTAACAAGAGGACCATTTAGGAAAGCCACTGTAGTAGGACACTACCCGTCTCCACCAGCCTGCAGGGTGTTTTAATTTTTTCTGAGTCTGTCAGCCGGACAGACAAGGCATACCAATTTTTTCAGGCTTTTCCTCCTCTCATATGCCCCCACATTTTCATCTTTCTATTCTACCTTAGTAGGGCTTTAGAACACAGGTGGTCACCAGAAGAGTTGTGACAGGAGAGACTAGCAAGAAGCTATCCCAATATTAAACATACAAAAGAAGCCTGATGGCAGAAGACAACGTTCTTATTGGGCTTTTATGTAACAAGCGGAGCATATTCAAGAGAAGCGCTCACATTCTTAGGAGAGGCAGGGACTATGTAAGTGTCATAAGGCTCTTGGCTCAGTGCTTTCAGAACAATATGTTCCATTTTTTTCTAGGCTGTCTGCTTTCTGGACCACTCCCATTCTCAGCAGTGGAAACGCCCCTTTAAATTTTTTCTTTCACTTTTGAGAGAGCTTCATTGTGTAGCCTTGACTAGTTTGAAACTCTCTATGCAGGCTGGACTGGACTCAGGGTACATCTGCCTTCCAGAACCCTGGAACTGAAGGTGTGGGGCACTGTGCCTGGCCCCAATTTTCTTTTAGCTAGTACTGTTTTGCATTATGTGTGTGAGAGTTCTGATGCACGTGTGATGGGCAGAAGTCAACTTGTGGGAGTTGGTTCTCCGGGAGTTGAACTCAGGTAGTTAGGCTTGGAGGCATGCTCCTTCACCACTCTGAGCCATCTCATTCACCCTACTTTCTTCTTCTTCTTCTTCTTCTTCTTCTTCTTCTTCTTCTTCTTCTTCTTCTTCTTCTTCTTCTTCTTCTTCTGTAATAAACTGTCTTTACTTCTTTTTTTGTTGTTGTTGTTTGGTTTTTTGTTTATTTATTTATTTATTTTTCTTTCTTTCTTTCTTTTTCTGTCTTTATTTCTAACCATGTGTTTCTCGTCTAATTCTGTGACTAGAGACACAAGTACTTGGATACTTAAGTGGGTGCACTGGTACTCACAAACCTGTAAGAGTAACATTGCGTGTGACACGCGCGTTCTGACAGGTCTGGCTGTGTCCACCCAGCCCTGGCACGGCCCCTCTGGTTGGGGTCATCAGCTGGTTGTAGCCTTAACAAGGCTAATGAGCCCGTTTCAGTGGCCAGGCCAGGTGAGTCTCTAAATCGACTTGGGGCAAACCCCCTCTTGAGGCTTAACTTAATTTCCCTGCCCGAAGGGGGCGTAAACTCAGGGTAACCTGAAGCACCTGAAGCCTGGGTAGACTGTAGTCGAAAGCGGAAGTGACAGTAGCAGCTCTCGGCGGTCTCTTACGCTCCAGCTAAGGGTGGTGGAGTCCTTTTCCGTCTCAGTGATCGTCGGTCCGGACTAGACGTTGGTGATGTCAAAGAACTAATTTCCTTCCCTGAAGGTCTTCCAAACGGCTGCGGCAGGAGCCGGAACGAGTCCAGTCCATCAGCCCCCAGCCCGGAAGCGGAAGTGCCCTTGACATTGCCTTCCGTCTTTCCTGGCGCGGGCTGTGGGATTTGGGGTTCCTTTGCTCCTCAGAGGCGGTACCCCGCAGACCGCCCGGGGAGGCTGGTCCGGCCTCTCGGCGGCTGCGTTTCCTCGGGCTCTGAGGACGGGCGAGCGCTGCCGGGACCTCCGCTGCGCAGTTGGTTCTTCGTCCAGCGTCCTCAGGCATTGGCGGATCCGGCGCGTTCAGGTGAGTGCGAGGTGCATGCTGTGGAGAGGGCGTTGCCACTTTGTATTTACAGACAAATGTGTCATCAGATATAGGGCATCCCCATTGCACGTCCTTTATTTGTTTCCAACACTTAGTTACCTTTGGGTAGGAAGCTGCCTTTTTATTTGTTGCTGTGTATGTAAACTCGAGTATATTGAAAAAAAAAAAGGTACTGCTATTCTGTCCATCTGAACTTATTAGGCCCTGCCCACAGGGATTTAAAACAAAGGGCTGCAGACTATTGAAGCATTTGTATTGATTTGTTTCTGCAGAAACATGTTTGGGTGAACTGTGTTGATGAAAACAAAAACAAAAACAAAAACAAAAACAACAACAACAACAACAAAAACCCCAACAACAACAAAAACCCCAACAACAGCAACAACACAACAACAACAACAACAAACCCCTCTCACCTCAAAGGGAACTAGAGTTGATCCTGAACCAAGTAATGGCCATGACCAGAGTTCTCGGTATGGAAATTCCAGTATGGAAGTGGTTACAGTGCAGCCCTGGCTGGCCTGGAACTCTCAAAGCAGACCAGGCTGCCCTGGCTCTTGCTTCTCAGTGCTAGGATTAAAGGCATAGGTGACTCCACCTGGCAACACGGCCTTTTTATAGTTCCAGACTAAAAGTCATAAATCAAGGCAATTCCAAAAACCTTTGTGTGAACGTCAGGTAAAGTTGGGCAAGAGCCAAGCGGGTGAAAAGGTGCTACAGGATCTTGCCCTTGGGCGTGGTGGAAGCTAGTGGTCTGCTGAGGCGACAGAACAGAGGTTTTACCTGACAGTTTAAATTATGTTAGGAGTCATTAGATAAGGCTGTTAAGGAGACTAAACAAAATCCCAGATAAGTTTGGCTCTGGATCTGCAACAATCATGAAGTTCTAGTTAGCCTAATTAGCCTTATAGAATTTTTGATGTAAATGTGGCCTTTTTAAAAATTTTATTTATTTATTTATTTTTAAACTTCAGTTTTCTACTGCTTTAAAGGAAATAGTTTGAAAATTGCAGTTCTGGTAATTGAGCTTTAAGTGTCTAGTAATACATCGTAAAATAAGAAAATTAGGGACTAGGGAGATGGCTCAGTGGTTAAGACCCCTTGCTGCTCTTACAGAGGACTCAGGTTCTAGTCCCAGCACCTATATGGTAGCACACAGCCACCAATAATCCCAGTCCCAGGGGATCTGACCCCCTTTTCTGATCTCCATGGGCATTGGGCACACACATGGAACACAGACATACATGCAACCAAAACACTCATATACATAAAACACATGACTCAAAAAAGATTGAAAATGTCATTAACATACGCCCTTGTGGAAAAAAAGACTTTCCATGTTGTTTAAAAATATAATTTCAGTTGTTCTTGGTTCTGATACCCAATCAAAGGTGTTTTTTGTTTTTTTACCCTGAGACGTCTTTTATTATATATTTATGTGTTTTTGTCTGTGTGTTTGTATGAGCAAGCGTGTGTGGGTACCTGAAGAGGCCAGAAGAGGGATCCCCTGGAGCTGGGGTTACAGGTGGCTGTAAGCCTATTCCATTGAAGGAGCCTCTGAGCCATCTCCTTAGCTCTCTGATGGTTTGTAGCATTGTCACATGCTGTATTCTATCCTCAAGTCTCCTTGTGCTTACAGCCGTGCTTGTAGTTATTCTTCTGTATTGTTTTGAAACAGTTGCCCATTCTTTCAGAAAGTTATGTATTGTGATAACGATATTTGTAGCACAGGGGTTTGGACTCATAGCCTTGCACATGTGAGGCAAATGTTGTACCGCTGATGTACGTCCCTAGCCTCTTGTTGACACATTTTAGTGTTTTGTTCATCATTTCTTGTATATGTGAATAGTTGGTTATGGCAAAGCCACAAAATTCAGCCGAGGGAGCTTGTAGCAATTGGAGAAGCTTCATATTCAACCAACAAAATAAATATGTAACTGCAAATTGATGAAGACTCAAAGTTAAGGACAATATTTTTTCCCTGTCTTTGCATAGGAAAAATATATGTTATATATGAAAGAATGATGATTTAATCCAAAATACTAGATGTTGGAGTTAGCAATGGTGAAATGGAAAGGAGTGGGAGATAGTGACTTCTCCCTCCTCCCAAAATATTATTAGGTGTTGGGCCTATCTTTTTCAGTGTGTCACCTGAGTCTCTTTGGAGATGGTTGCTACTGTTAGGTCAGGATTGTTGGAGGCAATATGAAAATAGGAAACCATCAGCAGAAGCAGATGGTCCTTCACTGTGGAAGTGGAGAGCGTGTGGGGGCTTGGGGCTTGGGATTTTAGAGGGAAGAGAAAAGGTGGAAAAATTTATCTGTGTGTTTGGTCTTTGTGGTCTCAGGGCTGAGACATGCCCAGTAGTTGTTTTTGTCATATGATGAACTTTAAAAAAAATAATTTATTTATTTTTATTTTATGTGCATTGGTGTTTTGCCTTCATGTATGTTAGATCTTGGAGTTAAAGACAGTTGTGACCTTCCATGTGGGTGCTGGGAATTGAACCCAGGTCCTTTGGAAGAGCAGTCAGTGCTCTTAATCGCTGAGCCATCTCTCCAGCCCCATGATGACCTTTTAAAAGGTTTGTCCTGGCTCCTAACTGCAGATGTTCTCATCACGGTTGGTGTTCTTTCCTGACAGGTGCTCTTATCAGCAGGCTGAGTCAGGAGTTTCTCAGCTCCTCTGATACCCTTTGATTTAGGTTATTAACCCTCCGGTGTAATGTTAAGCTTGTGTTCTTGAAGAGTGTGGGTCTTGTTGAGCTCTTGCTTGATGACAGTTCTGTTAGGTAGCACGGATAATGTGTATTACTTCCCTTTGGAGGTAGAAGCAAACTTCAGCTGTCAAGCTGTAGAAATAGGCATAGAACAGGCTGTTGGGACACTACAAAATTTAATGGAGTCGCGTAATTACTACGCGTTGAGTGGATGGAATCAGGAATCAAGAGCATTGCTTCTAGGGGGCTGAATGGTGGTACCACCAAATTCAGGCTGTAGTTAGCCATTACTAGATGGCTGTTATGTTTGGATTTCAGAAAGCAAGGTGGCCACAAATGGAAAAATAATAGAGGAATCACCCTCCTAGAATTGTTTTTAATATAACATTTAACCCTGAGCCCCTATTTTTACATATTGTCTGTGCTAGGTATTTTAACTGAGGATCTAAGCAACCATTTTATCAAACCAAGAAATGGGAATGTCTTTGATTTTATTTTACTGTTTTTCTGTGTTAGAAGGTTTATGACCAATATGGAGTGTTTTTCTACAATGATAAGTATGACTATGGGAAATCTAAGCAAGGCTAAAATGCAAGTAAATCCTGTTTGTTGTTTTCTTCTGTATTTATTCATTCAATTGAGATTTAAGGGGCATGTTTAAATTTAGTGGGACCCCCTAGGCAAAGCCATAATCTGAAAGCAAGATTGACTGAATTCGTACATTTTTTTTTTTGTTAACTGTTATGTTTTAGCAAGAGTTAAAGTTTAAATACACCCTTGTCCCCTTAATTTAAAATCACTAAGTAATCTGGGTCAAGTGGTGATGCCTGAGACCTGGCACATAAAAAACTACCATGCTAGGAATCAAATGAAGAACTTGAAAATTGAGAACACTGTTGTTGTTCTTGAGGTATATTTTAACCCCCTTCAGGGTGATTGTGTCTGTGTAGAATGGGGGCTTATGTAGGCCATTTAGGAGTTAGTCTTGCTAGTTTAATACCAAAGGGAAAGGAAGGAATTCTTGGTACCAAGAGATACAAGCCATTGTTATTTATTTATTTGAATTATTTGTTAACTTATTTTATTTACTATTTTTTCTTGATACATAGCAACTGTGTATTTTGATACACGGTGTAGTATTTTAGAACCATTTGTACATGTAATGACCAGATGAGGATAATTGGCTTGTCTATAACCTCAAAATTGATACTTGGTGTTAGGAACATTGGAAATCTTTTCTATTTTAGCTGTTTTATGTTTAAAGATTTTATTTATTTTGTATATAAGTGTTTTGTCTGCATGTGTGTATGTGCACCATGTATATGCAGGTGTCCAAGTCAGAAGAGTGAGACACCATGTGAATGTTGAGACCCAACCTCAGTGCTCTGGAAGCACAGCAGGTATTTTAACTGTTGAGCCATTTCTCTAGCCCCTATTAGTTGTTTTGGGCTCTTCAGTTACTGGCTGTCAAACAGTTTTCCTGCAGTACTGTAGAACATTAGGACTCAGTCTTCCTAGTCAACTGTACCCTTGTAACAGTTCATTTAAGAAAGATTCTCATGTGAGAATAAAGAATAGGGTGGGGGTTAAGGCAGGGCCATTCCAGTGAGAGGTTACTCTGAGGCACCAGGCCCATTTCCTTTCTTGTTTTGCCTTATTAGCAAGAGGGAGAAACTGAACACTTAGAGGGTAGATAAAAGCCTAGAACAGAACAATACAAAACAAAAATCAGAAGAGACTAGACTCGTGCTGGCTCCTAGGTGACTGAGATACAAAGGAACTTACTTTATTTATTTATTTTTGGTTTTTCGAGACAGGGTTTCTCTGTTACACAGAGCGCTGGCAGTCCTGGACTCTCTTTGTAGATTAAAGGTGTACACCACCATGCCCAGCCCAAAGGAACTTTAAATACAGTACACATGACGGATTGAGTGAAGATGAGAACCATAAATCAATCCTTCCTTCCTTCCTTCCTTCCTTCCTTCCTTCCTTCTTTTATTCAGTGCTGGTGATGAAACCCAGGTCCTTGAACATGCTGGGCAAGTGCCATACCTCTGAGCTGTACTCCAAGCTGTCCTTAGTAACTTTAATATCATATCCTGAGGCACTAGAGTTGAAAATACAGGGTAATTGAAGATAAGAATATTTTATTATAAATAATACAAGACATATGATTAATTATACATATGAAAAATAAAAGTTAATATAATTTTATTCTAAATAGAAAATTTACTTTTTAGATTGGTGTGTAATAAGAGGGATTCAGAAGGCTGACATATGGGATGACTTCTTCCCAGCTTGGTAACATAGTAAAGAAACTTCTCTCCCTCATCAGGAGGAAAGAAAGATCAAAAGGGCACTGACTGAGTTTGGGGCCTTCATTGACATGCATTAAAAGTAACCAACTGACACAATTCAAGAAATTCATTAATTCTAAGACTCAAATTATATTTATACCTGAGGATTCCATTACTCTTTTTTTTTTTCCTTTTTGAGACAGGGTTTCTCTACATAGCCCTGGCTGTCTTGGGACTTGCTATGTAGACCAAGCTGACTTTAAACTCACAGATCCATCTGCCTCTGCTTCCCAAGAGCTGGGATTAAAGACACATGACACTATGCCTGACTTATCCTATCTAATTTATTTTATCTTAATTTTTTAAACATTTCTTTTTTATTAAATATTTAAAAATTTTTATATATACATTTATACTATTACACACATATACAGTAAACTATCTATAACAAGAAGAGCCGTGGCACAATCAGGAATTATATAAATGTTACATTCTTAGTGTTTCGGCTATTTGTATTTGGCAGCCTTGAAGAAAACATCTTTCCTATCTTAGTGCATCTAAAATTCTGAATGTAAATCAATATTTGTCATATCTCATCATTATCAATTTAAAACATCATAGACCTAAAAACATCTTAGTCTCTAAACAACTAAGCTTCATTGTAAAACTATACTATCTGGTCTTCAACCCCATCAGAGACTTGAGAAGGAATAAACTTGATTACCTGAGTATACCAGAGAGCAGGTTAGTAGCTTTCCAAATAAGATAAGAGACAGTTTGCTATTTGCATAGTCACCCCAAACTCTCTATAACATTGGAGCATCATCTTCAGCCTTCTGGCCCAATATATCTGACAGACATATTTGTGAGGCAGTAACTTTTGAGGACTGCTTACCCTATCTTGGCAGAGTTTGGCCTTTGACTCTGCCTACATCCAAGCTTGCCCTTTTTAGGCAGAATTCTGTCTGTGGTAGAAATGAGGACATTTTGCCCAGTGGCTTGTTGGCCACATTTGAAGCCATCTCCATAAGGAGGATGGTTCTTTGATGCTCATCATCTTTGATGTAGGCTGGGTGTTGCCAGGAGTTAACCTGTCTCATTGCCAGTGAATCTTTAAAGCAATAAAAACATTTTAAAATGCCATATTCTGTATGTATCTGAGGTTTTTGAAGGCCTTATCTATTTTACCTTATCTTTCTATAGAATCATATGTATCTATTGCACCTAAGATATATATTCTTGTGGTAAAAATAGACTAGTAATTGATATGACCATGATTTGATCAACTAACAATTAACTTGTATAACTTACTTATTCTAAACAGCCTGCAATAGCACTTTCAAAGTATTGGAAGTAAACCTTGTATCATAATTGGGTCATATGGGTACAATACCTCATATTAGAGTAGGGCTAGAGTAGTGTAAAGAATAATATTACGTTTGAATTCTATACCACTGTATCTGGAATTAAACTTATTTTGCATCTATATACAAAATTCTATACAAGTGAATTAAAAATAACTTTGTGAGTGACAATTAAGGCACTAAGTTGAGAAGTAGATTCACTAATCTGCTTTTTATTCTATCTCTCTGATTTATTTCTATATCCCCCTTCTTTCTTTGCAACCCTTATCTCGAAACCTAAGAATGGGAGATAAAGGAAAAGAGAGACATCCCTGAGTCCAACCTTGTTGTCTCTCTAAATAAGACCAATAATAACTTATAACCAGCTTCCATTGAAAGTAACCCTCTATAGCCCAAGAAAGCAGCCAAAAACCTATCCGACCTCCCTTAAAGGAAATGGGGCATTGTTTTCTCTTAAGGTTTCTTCTGGCTGATTTGGGATGAATAATACCCAAATAAATTCCCAAATTGCCAAATAAAATTGGAAAAAATAGTTAAACAAGTAGGAATAGCATTTGTGGTCCAGTTTCTAAATGTTGAGAAATTCCAGGCTTAATTAAAGTCCTGTGTGGGACATTCTGAACTGCTGGACCAATTGGGATTGGAAGCTTTCTTAAAAGGTGTTGTGGGCACTGTCTTTTTCTGATGAGGCACAGCAACTGTAGCACTTGGTGTTGGAACATGAAGGATGCAGGATGTCAGTGTCCAGCATGCTAGGAGGAATGAGTCGTGTCAGATCTGATCCAATGTCAGTATCCAGTTGTTTTTTTCTAAAAGCACATAATTTCTCACAAGCATTATACAGTCCTAAAATTATAAATATGTAAGGTGTGTATGATGCACAGAACCATTAAGGCTGGTTTTTTGCTCTTTATATGAGCAGGAAAAAAAGACATCTGTAAATCTTCATTCATGCCATACTAAGAATGGTACCTAATAATAATTCGTAGGGGTTCTGTAGCCAACAAGAAGCATTGTCTATGTCTAGACATTCATGCCTCAGCCAGTCTCAGAGCTATTCCCATATAGTGGGATTAGCAATATAAGTTACCTGCTTGTTCTGCACTTTAAATTCTTCACGTCCTGATTGTATTCCCCTCTCTCATCCCCTCCTGATCCCCCTCCCTCCCTCATCACCTCTCTCTCCCTTCCCTAATCCTCTGAAAGGGGAGCCCTTCTCCCCTATCTCATCTGTACTACCTGTAACCTCTTCCCTTGTAGCCTGGCAAGGCCTCCCTGCCAGGGGGAAGTGGTTATAGTTTGGTGGCCAGAGTACATGCCCAAAGAAGTCCCTACTCTGCACATTGAGGGACTCACAAGGAGACTGTGCTACCACATCTGAGCAGAGGGTCTAGGTCCACATCTTACGTGGTCCATGGTTGATGTATCAGTCTCTGTATTGTAGTGTAATTATCCTGTGTTATGTGGCTAATATCCATTTATGAGTGAGTATATGCCATGTGTGTCTTTCTGGGTCTGGGTTATCTCACTCAGGATGATCTTTTGTAGTTCTATCCATTTGCCTGTAAATTTCAAGATTTCCTTGTTTTTAATAGCTGAATAATATTCTATTGTATAAATGTACCACAGTTTTTTTTATTCATTCTTTAGCTGAGAGACATCTGGGTTGTTTCTAGACTCTGGCTGTTAAGAATAAAAATGCTATGAACATAGTTGAGCAAATGTCCATGTTGTATGGTGGAGCATCTTTCCGGTATATTCCCAGGGCCTTGAGGTAGAATTATTCCCAATTTCCTGAGAAAGAACTAGATTGATTTCCAAAGTGGTTGTACAAGTTTGCACTCCCAACAGCAATGGAGGAGTGTTCCCATTTCTCCACATCATCTCCAGCATGTGCTGTCATCTGAGTTTTTGATCTTAGCTATTTGGATATGTGTAAGACGGAATCTCAGAATTGTTTTGAGTTGCATTTCCCTGATAAATAGGGATGCTGAACATTTCATTAAGTGTTTCGCAGCCATTCAATATTCCTCTGTTGAGAATTCTCTGTTTTTCTGTACTCCATTTCTTAATTGGATTATTTGGTTTGGTGGTGTTTAATTTTGTGATTTATATATTTTGGATATTAGCCCTTTGTCAGATGTAGGGTTGGTGAAGATCTTTTCCCAGTCTGTAGGCTGTCGTTTTGTTCTGTTGACAGTGTCCTTTGCCTAACAGAAGCTTTCACTTCATAAGGTCCCATTTATTAATAGTTGATCTTAGGGCCTGAGCTGTTGGTGTTCTGTTCAGAAAGTTGTCTCCTGTGCCAATGAGCTCAAGGCTCTTCTACACTTTTCCTTTTAACAGATTTAGTGTGTCTGGTTTTATGTTGAGGTCTTTAATCCATTTGGACTTTAGTTTTGTGCAGGGTGATAAATATAGATCTATTTTCATTTTTTCTACATGTAGACATCCAGTTAGACCAGCACCATTTGTTGAAGATGCTATCTTTTCCCCCTATTGTACGGCTTTGGCTTTTTTGTCAAAAAAATCAAGTGTCCATAGGTATGTGGGTTTATTTCTTGGTCCTTAATTCGATTCCATTGATCAACCAGCCTAATTCTATGCCAGTACCATGCTGTTTTTTTTTTTTTTTAATTACTGTTGCTCTATAGCACAGCTTGAGATCTGGGATAGAGATTCTCCCAGAAGATCGTTTATTGAACAGTATTGTTTTAGCTATTCTGTTTGTTTTCTCTCTCCATATGAAGTTGAGAATTGATCTTTCAGGGTTGGTAAAGAATTGTGTGGGTATTTTGATGGGAATTGCATTGAATCTGTAGATTGCTTTCAGTAAGATGGCCATTATTACTATGTTGATTCTCCTGATCCACGAGCATGGGAGATCTTTCCATCTTCTGACATCTTCTTCAAATTTTTTCTTCAGAGACATGAAGTCTTTTTCATATAAATCTTTCACTTTCTTGATCAGAGTTACACCAAGATACTTTATATTATTTGTGGCTATTGTGAAGAGTATAGTTTCCCTAACTTCTTTTTCAGCCTGTTTGTCTTCTGTATACAGGAGGGCCATTGATTTTTTTTTTTGAATTGATTTTGCATCTAGCCACTTTGCTGAATGTGTTTATCACCTGTAGGACTTCTTTGATAGATTTTTTTTGGGTCACTTACATATCCTATTATCATCTGTGAATAGTGATAGCTTGACTTCTTCTTTTCTGATTTGTTTCCCATTGATCTCCTTTAATGTCTTATTGCTCTAGCTAGGACTTAAGTATTATATTGAAGAGATATGGAGAGAGTGGGCAGCCTTGTCTTGTCCCTGATTTCAGTGGGATTGATTTAAGTTTCTCTCCCTTTAGTTTGAGGTCAGCAATAGGCTTGCTGTATGCTGCCTTATTATGTTTAGGTGTGTGCCTTGTATCTCTGCTGTGTCTAGGACTTTTAACACGAATAGGTGTTGGGTTTTGTGGAATGTTTTTTTCGCATCTAAGGAGATGATTATGTAGTTTTTTCTTTCCGTGTATCGATATGATGAATTACATTGATGGATTTTTGTGTATTGAACCACCCCTGCATGACTGAGATAAAGCCTACTTGGTCATGTTAAATCATAGTTTTGAAGTGTTACTGAATTCAGTCTGTGAGTATTTTATTGAGTATTTTCGCATCAATGTTCATAAGAGAAATTGGTCTGACATTCTCTTTCTCTGTTGAAGCTTCCTGTGGTGTAGGTATCAAGGTGACTGTGACTTCATAGAATGAGTTTGATTCTATTTTGTGGAATAGTTTGAAGAGAATTGGTATTAGGTCTTCTCTGAACATCTGGTAGAATTCTGTGCTGAATCCATCTGGTCCTGGGCTATTTTTTTGGGGGGTGGGGGGAGACTTTTGATGACTGTCTCTGTTCCCTTAGGTGTGATAGGACTATCTAATTTGTTTACCTCATCTAGATTCAATTTTAGTAGTTGGCAGCTATCAAGAAAATTGTCCATTTCATTTAGGTTTTCAAATTTTGTGGCATATAGGCTTTTGAAGTAAGACCTGATGATTCTTTGCATTTCCTCAGTGTGTCATTATGTTTCCCTTTTCATTTTTGATTTTGTTGATTTGAATGATCTCCCTCTGCCTTTTAGTTAGTTTGGCTAAATGTTTGTCAAACTTGTTGATTTTCTCAAAGAACCAGCTTTCGGTTTCATTGATTCTTTGAATTGTTTTCTTTGTTTCCAATTTATTGATTTCAGCCCTGAGTTTGATGATTTCTAGCGATCCACTCCTCTTGGGTGTATTTGTTTCTTTTTGTTCTAGAACTTTCAGGTGTGCTGATAAGTTGCTAGTATGGGATCTCTCCAGTTTCTTTATAAAGGCACTTAGTGCTATGAACTTTTCTCTTAGCACTGCTTTCATTGTGTCCCATAAGTTTGGGTATGTTGTGACTTCAGTTTTATTGAATTCTAGGACGTTTTTAATTTCTCTTTTTATTTTGTCAAGGGTAAGGACCCAGATGTCATTGATCAGGAAATTGTTCAGTTTCCATGAGTTTGTAGGGTTCTTTCTTTTAGCTAGGGAAGTTTTCTTCTATGATTTTGTTGAAAATGTTTCTGGGCCTTGGAGCTTGGAGTCTTCTCCTCCTTCTGTTTCTATTGTTGTTAGTTTTGGTCTTTTTATAGTGTCCCAGATTTCTTGGATGTTTTTGTTTTACTTTTTAGTTTTAACCTTTTCTTTGATAGATGTATCGATAACTTCGATCATGTCTTCCACACTTGAGATTCTCTCTTCCATCTCTTACAGGTGGTTGGCGTGGCTTTGTGTCCGTGTCCGTGGTTCCTGTTCTCTTCCCTCTGTTTTCCAACTCTAAGATTGCCTCAACTTGTGTTTTCTTTGTTGCTTCCAATTCCCTCTTTAGGTCTTGAAAAGGCTTACTCATTTCTTTCTCCCATTGGATTGAATTTTCCTCTAATTCTTTATAGGATTTATTCAATTCCTTCATCTCTTTGCATGTATTTCCCTGTAATTCTTTATGGGATTTATTCAATTCCTTAATCTGTTTGAATGTATTTCCCTGTGTTTCTTTGAGTGATTTATTTTCCTCTTTCAAGGCTTCTATCATTTTCACTTCAGATTTAAAGTCTTCTCCTTGTGCTTCATGGATGTTCATCTTTCCAGTGCTTGATGTGTTATGATCACTAGTTTCTGGTGGTGTTATATGACTCAGAGTTTTGTTGCTAGTCTTCTTGTACTGTCCTCTAGGCGTCTGGTTGTCTCTGGTGTTAGCAGGCCTAGAGGCTCCTCCAATGGAGTCACTGTCTGTGTCCCATATGGGCCAGGCAGGTTGGGGGCAAGTAAAGAGAGCTCCAAGCTGAATGTTGTTTGCTAGGGCTCCCCAGAAGCCTCCTTAGGATCTTGGACAGTGCATGTTAGAGCTTGCACCCAGCTCAGCTCAACTGGGTTCCCTGTCTATATTCAGTTGGGTCAGGCAGGACAGGAATGGGCTGATAGATTTCTAAGCCCAAAGCTGTTCTTTTTTGAGATGGCAGGGCTCTGCTTATTTCCTCTGTGTCCCAGTTGGACTATGCCGGTAAGCCGCCGGCAGGGGGAGAGGGATTTGAACCCAAAGCTGCCTTCAGAATGGCAGCTAATCTGGGGTGTGGCCCAGAAGGGTCTTTGCTCAGCCTATGTGCTCTGTGCCCTAGTTGTATCAGAGCAGTGTGCTTCAGGCGGGCCTGTGGATATAGACCCAGGCCTGAATTTGCTCACAGGATGGCAGCTAATGTGGATTGTGGCCCATTTAAGTCTTTGCTCAGCCTGGATGGCAAGCAGCTAGGGGGTCTGAGAGAGATCAGAGCCCCAAGGTGCTTTGGTGCCCCACACTCTTTCTTGGGAGGCAGCTAATGTGGATTGTGGCCAGTGCTGGCACTTAGTTCTGCCTGTCCGCTCCCCGACCTGGATCCTGCAAGCAGTAGACAGGTGGTGAGAGCTGCACGGATATCCCACAGTCCTTCTCAAGATGGTGGCTAGTGTGATCTGTCCCCTGGATTTTTCTGTGGGTTAGCTGGGTGGCCAGGGGCCAGACTCACCACGCTCCACACAGCGTGGATCCCTCTCACCTGGGAAGCAGCAGCACTGGTGTTTTGTAGATCTCAGTTTGGTCTTTGGGTCGCTGTGCAGTCCTGCTTGTCCTGCTGATCAGCAGTATGTGATTGGTGCTGCCATCTTGGATCTTCTTCTCCTATCTAATTTAAAACTGTGTCTCTATAGTCTTACAGAATTAAAATGGAGAAGTAGGTATGCTTCACTCTTTTTTTTTTTTACTTTTTAAAATATATTTTATTAATTTATTCATATTACATCTCAATTGTTATCCCACCCCTTGTATCCTCCCATTCCTCCCTCCCTCCCATTTTCCCCTTACTCCCCTCCCCTATGACTGTGACTGAGGGGGACCTCCTTCCCCTGTATATGCTCATGGGGTATCAAGTTTCTTCTTGGTAGCCTGCTATCCTTCCTCTGAGTGCCACTCAGTTGTGGAGAATGTCCTGTGCATTGGCTAGATCTGGGTAGGAGTTCGAAGTTTACTGCACGTATTGTCCTTGGCTGGTGCCATAGTTTGAGCAGGACCCCTGGGCCCAGATCTGCCCATCATAATGTTCTTTTTGTAGGTTTCTAGGACCCTCTGGATCCTTCTATTTCCCCATTCTCCCATGCTTCTCTCACCTAGAGTCCCAATAGGATGTCCTCCCCTCTGTCCCACTTTCCTGGTAAGTGAAGACTTTCATGGGACATATCCCTTGGACTAGTGTCCAGATATAAGTGAGTATATACCATTTGACTCTTTCTGCTTCTGGGTTAACTCACTCATTATTGTCATTTCTAGTTCAATCCATTTGTCCACACATTCCAGAAATTCCTTGTTTTTAATAGCTGAGTAGTATTCCATAGTGTAAATGTACCACAGTTTCTTTATCCATTCTTCTACTGAGGGATACTTAGGCTGTTTCTATGTTCTGGCTATTATGAATAAGGCTGCTATGAACATGGTTGAGCAAATTTTCTTGTTGTGTGCTGGAGCATCTTCTGGGTATATTCCAAGAAGTGGAATAGCTGGGTCTTGAGGAAGCCCTATTCCCATTTTTCTGAGATAACACCAGATAGATTTCCAAAGTGGCTGTACTAGTTTGCATTCCCATCAGCAATGAAGGAGTGTTCCTCTCTGTCCACATCCTCAGCAGCATGTGGTGTCGCTTGAGTTTTTGATCTTAGCCATTCTGATGGGTGTAAGATGGAATTTCAGAGTTGTTTTGATTTGCATTTCCCTGATGACTAAAGAGGTTGAACATTTCTTTAAGTGTTTCTCAGCTATTCGATATTACTCTGTTGAGAATTCTCTGTTTAGTTTCGAGCCCCATTTCTCAATTGGGTTATTTGGTTTGGTGGTGTTTAATTTCTTGAGTTCTTTGTATATTTTGGAAATTAGACCTTTGTCAGATGTAGGGTTGATGAAGATCTTTTCCCAGTCTGTAGGCTGTCACTTTGTTCTGTTGACAGTGTCTCCTGCCTTACATAAGCTTCTCAGCCTCATGAGATCCCATTTATTAATTGTTGACCTTAAGGCCTGGGCTGTTGGAGCTCTGTTCAGGAAGTTGTCTCCTGTGCCAGTGTGTTCCAGACTCTTCCCCACTTTTTCTTCTAACTGACTTAGTGTCTCTGGTTTTATGTTGAAGTCTTTGATCCACTTGGATTTGAGTTTTGTGCATGGTGACAAATATGGGTCCAATTCCATTTTTTTACTTGTAGCTATCCAGTTAGACCAGTACCATTTGTTGAAGATGCTATCCTTTTTCCATTGAATAGATTGTATGCTTCACTCTTAGCTGTGTACTTACCTGAATTTCATAATAGTCGCAGTAAGTATTGCCCTAAAATATTCCAAGTACATGCTCAGCATAATAACAAATAAGAATAACTTGGTTCTTGGGCCTAGTGTGGTGGTGCATGCCTGTAATCCCAGCACTTGGGTGGCAGAGCAGGCAGAATTCTGCTAGTTCGAGGACAGCCTGGTCTTCAAAGTGAGTCCAGGATAGCCAAGGCTAACAGAGAGATCCTGTCTTGAAAAACCAAACAAAACCAAACAAAACAAAAAACCAACCAACCAACCAACCAACCAAACAAACAAAAAACCCCCAAAACCCCACAAAAAACAAAACAACCAAAAAAAACCCCCACAAACAAACAAATTGACTTGATAGGTGCTAGAGAGATGACCCAATGACTCAAAGTACTCACTGGTGCTCTTCCAGAGGACCTGGGTTTGATTCCTAGTACCCACATGTTCATTCTTTGTTTCAGATCAAAGCTGAAGTACCTCAACAATTTTGCCAGCCTAATCTTTGAAGAAGACATTAATAACATCTTGTATGAGCATTGATTTGGCACATTTCTTTTTTTAAATGGACATGTGTATATATACATATTTATTTGTGGATTGATCCGTGTCAGCGTTTGTGTGTGTGTGTGTGTGTGTGTGTGTGTGTGTGTGTGTGTGTGTGTGTGTGTATACATGTGAAGGCCAGAGGACAATCTCATGTTTGTCACATTTAGGAATACTATCCATCTTCTGAAACAGGGTCTCTCTTTGTCTGGAGCTTAATGATTAGGCTAGACTGTCTGGCCAAGGATTCCCAGGGATCCTCCTGTCTCTGACTTCCTAGTTCATGATTACAACTGCATACCACTATGTCTGGCAAATTTCACATAGGTACTGGAGATAACACTTAGGTCCTCATACTGCCTGAACTGTCTCTCTAGCCTTTTGACACACTTATTTTGAGACTGTTGTAGCCTTGGCTGTCCTGGACTCAGGCTGGTCTTGAACTACAGAGATCTGCCTGTCCCTGTGGCCCCACCCCCCACTTACAGCCCCGTCTTAGGGAGGCATTTTCTTAATTGACGTTACCTCTTCTAAGGTGACTCTAGCTTGTATCAAGTTGACAGAAAACTAGCCAGCACACCTTATGCTGTGGTTTCTACCCTCTGTTATGAGCAAAAACAGAGCTCAGAAGATGCATCTCAGTGTTTATAGACAGGGACTGTATTTGACTTTGTTAGTGCCTCAGAAATAGTCTGACTTTCAAAATTTTTTTACTTTTAATTATGTATGTGCACATTTGTCTTCATGGGGGTTTGTGCCTGTGAGTGCAGGTCCTGAGAAGAGAGTGTTGAATATCCTGGCACTGAAGTTACAGGTGGTCGTGTTCTTCCTGATGCGGGTTCTGGGAACTAAACTTGGGTCCTTTTATAAGGGCAATACATGTCTTAATTGTTGAACCATTTCCCCAGCTCCTAAATGTCTTTTTTCAATCAATATAACTATGAATTATTATTGTTTCTGGTGTGTGTATGTGTGTGTGTGCGCGCGCGTGCATATTGTGAAGGTGCATGTGCCATGGTTAGCATGAAGAAGACAGAAAACAAATTTGTACATGGCTTTCTCCTTCTACCCTTATGTGGATTTTAGAAAACAAGTTCAGATTGCCAGGCTGTGCAGCAAACATTTTACTCACTGAGCCATCTTGGTAGCCCCCTAGTCAGACTTTCTTGGTAAAACTTTACTGAAGCTGGCCACGGTGAAGCTGGCCACGGTGATGCTGGCCACGGTGAAGCTGGCCACGGTGAAGCTGGCCACGGTGAAGCTGGCCACGGTGATGCTGGCCACGGTGAAGCTGGCCACGGTGAAGCTGGCCACGGTGATGCTGGCCACGGTGAAGCTGGCCACGGTGATGCTGGCCACGGTGAAGCTGGCCACGGTGAAGCTGGCCACGGTGATGCTGGCCACGGTGAAGCTGGCCACGGTGAAGCTGGCCACGGTGAAGCTGGCCACGGTGATGCTGGCCACGGTGAAGCTGGCCACGGTGAAGCTGGCCACGATGGTGATAGGTACATATCATTCCAATACTTAGGAAACCCTGGCAGGATGGTCAGGGATTCAGGGTCATTCTCAGCTTATATTGAGTAGGAAACCAGCCTGGGCTCTGGGAGACTTGGTTCAACTAACAAATAAACAAAGAGCACAATGTGATGTTCTAGTTTTAACCTAGAGCAAAAGTAAGCCAGGCATTAATTTACAGAGTCTTTCCATGGCGATCCCACTGAGGAGTGCCATCTACCATATCAGAATGTAAGTCAGAGTGCCTAAAGCTTTACTATATCTCTAAGTAGATAATTTGAATAATTGCTTATTTTTTCTAGGTCTTGTTTATTTTTTTTAATGAACTGTTTTTACATTTATTTATTTAGTATGTGTTATGCCACAGCATGAGTGTGGAGGTCAGAGGACAGCTTTCAAGAGTTGATTTTCTCCTTCTACCTTATGGGTCAGAGATTGTACTCAGGCTGCTGTGCCTACCAGCAAACACCTTGACCTGCTGAGTCATCTCACTGGTCCTGAGTCTGGATGCTTAAAAAAAATTGTTTCTTTATTTTATGAGTATGAGTGTTTTGCCTGCATGTATATGTACCATATGGGTGCCTGGTGTTCATAGAAGACCAAAGAGAGTAACCAAAGTTATGGCTGGTTGTGAGTCACCATGTAGGTGCTGGGAACTAAACCCAGCTCCTCTACAAAAGCAGTCAGCGCTCTAACCACTGAACTGTCCCCCTAGCTCCCTCATCTAGGTTTTTTAAACATAAATGTTGCTAATGATGGGAGCCCTTGAAGCCTTAGGATAATTAATCTTTAAGTTTGTTTTTATATTTATTTATGTCTATGATTGTGTGTGTGTGTGTGTTTCTGCGTGAATGCATTCCTTGTGTATGAAAGTACCGACAGAGGCAGAAGAGGTGTCTGATTAAGTGGAGCTGGAATTACAAGTGGTTGTAATCAGCTCCACATGGGTGCTGAAAACTGAGCTCAGATTTGGGAGAGCAGCAAATGCTCTTAACTGCTCAGCCATCTCTCCAGCCCACGTGTTACCATTTTTAGTGGCTTTCACCTATCATAAAGAGAAAGAGCTAATTATGATGCTTGATGATTAATAGATATTTGATGATGATGATCTATGTCTTCAAGAATGCAAGTAACACTATAGAGAGAAGAAAGATCACCACTGACCACTTATATGTATAAACTGCCCAGACGTGTCCTTCAGATTCCGGAAGAGAGCGTTCCAGTGTATTTCACCATTACCCTTATAGGATGGAAGCCATCGGTTTGTCCCATGGTAAGACTGGCTCATGTGTCATGTGCTCCTTGTACAGACAGAATAGGTGCTAGTAGTGAGCTTGACTAGTCATTCTGCCCATTCAGGGAGGCTTCTGTGACTGAATATGAAATTACCTCAGTGACTTATTGGAACCCTTGGTACCTTGTAGTGTTGTTTGGAAAGGTTGTTGAACTTTCAGGAAGTGGAGCTTTGCTGGAGGAAGTAGCTCAGTGGAGCGTGGGCCTTGAGGTTTTATAGCCTAGCCCTACTTCCTGTTCATTCTCTGTCTCCTGACTACTAATGCAGTATAATCAGCCAGCCTCCCACTCTTGCTGCCATGCCTTCTCCTATAGAGAGAAGATCACCAGTGGCCACTTATTGAGTATAACTGACTCGTTGTGCCCTTCAAATTCCAGAAGAGAGTGTTCCAGTATATTTCAAGGATTATACCCTCTTGAACTATGAGCCACAATAAACTCTTCCTTAAGTTGCTTCTTTTTATTTTTTGATTTTCATGTATGTTTTGCCTGCACGTAGTCTATGGACCACATGCATGCTTTTGGTGCCTTTGGACGTCATAAAAGGGCATTAGATTTCCTGGAACTGGAGTTGTGGATGGCTGTGAGCTACTGTGCAGGTGCTAGGAACTGAACATGGCTCCTCTGCAAAAGCAACAAGTGCTCTTTACAACTCAGCCATCTCCAGTCCCCAAAGTTGCCTCTTGTGAGGATTTTTTATCGTCGCAATGAGAAAAATAACTAATACAGACGATGAAGTTGGCAAGAGTTGCTGAAGTTGTCTGTTTTGTAAGCCAGCTTGATGAGATGTGTGCTTTGGTCCTGGGTGCTACTTGGTTTCATTCATGAGTTCCTCCGCCATGGGCAGTAGTTAAGAGGTCATGTTTCTAGGGCTCATTGTTGATTACCTGTAAACTAAGGATGATATACTTGTCCTCATGGGCAGTGTTGCTCACCATTCCTTTTTTGAGTTTGATTGTTCTGGCACTGTGTGGTAGTCCTATATGTATGTGAAATGATTGATTTCTTGTGTTGGACTATCAGGGAATTTTGATAAGCTTAGGATAGGATGACAGCCATGTGTGTAAATGTCAGAATTATGGCTAATCTGGTTTTTTTTTTCTTTTCCTTCTAGGCTTATTTTCTAGGAACCCAAGCTATTTTCACAATGAAAAGACAGAGATGGAAAGGATGGTGTCTGACTGCTGGAGAAGTAGTTACCAGGTGTGAGTAAAGCATTTCCTGCCATTATACCCATAAGGCTGACACATTTCCATGTAGGCAGACTTTACTCCTCTAGAGTAAATAAAACCTCATTCAAGGTCTGAGTGATTAGTTGTATTTCTTCATGACTATATCCTCTCAAACTGCAAGCCAGAATACATTTTTTTTTCTCCCTGATGTTGCTTCTGGTCATATATTTATTATATCAATGAGAAAAGTAACATTTTATATTGGTTTAGGATTATTGTGAAAATCATTCCAGTTCAGTAATTTGTACTTAATCTTCATCCTCATGACATCATTATGTATTTCTGATTTTACTGTATTCTGACGGTTGATAGAGGGGGTGAATGTTCTGCTTTCTGAAAGACTTTATTCACTTCTTAGCATTTATCAAGTGTATACAGTAGGTTTAATGTGTTTAAGTAGAAGGAAATAAACGAGAAAGAACATCTGGTCTGGTTATAGGTGAGACAACGAGATGTGTCAGGAAAGACACAGGAATGAAGTCAGGCACAGTGGTGCACGCCTTTAATTCCAGCGTTGGGTAGGTAAAAGTGGGAAAGTAGAGAATTTAGGGCCAGCCAACCTGGCCCACTCTACTCTGTCTTTAAAAATAAGACATGAAAGTGAAAATTAATAGTAGTGAGATGGAGCCAGGTGTGGTGGCGCAGGCCTTTAATCCCAGCACTCAGGAAGGCAGAGGCAGGTGGATCGCTGTGAATTTGAGGCCAGCCTGGTCTACAAAGCAAGTCCAGGAAAGCCAAGGCTACACAGGGAAACTCTATCATGAGAAAAAACAAGTGGGTGAGATGGATATAAAGAGCAGCTGGAGCTATTCCCTGACCGCTGGCATAGGCTGCTGGAGAACTTCCAACTCTGTTGTAGCCATTGGGTTCCTATCCTCAGTCTCCTGTGGCCTTGGATGGAGATGTTGGTTCAAATCCAAGTGTGTGTGATTGTAGGAGTCAGTGACCTTTGAGGATGTGGCTGTAGACTTCACTGAGGAGGAATGGACTTTACTGGACACACAACAAAGGAACCTTTACAGAGAGGTGATGCTTGAGAACTTCCAGAACCTGGCCACATTAGGTGAGGTTCCCCTCATTCCCTGTAGACTCTTACAGAACAAAAATACGTATATATTTCTAATAACAGTTTATTATTTTATGTTGTATGTGTGTGCACATGCGTGTATGTGCATGTGTACACGTTTGTGTATATCATAGTCCACACATGGAGTTCAGGCAACAACTTTGGGAGTGATCTCTCTCATTCTACCACGGGAGATGTAGGGATAGCACTTAGGTTGTCAGGCTTTGCTGCAAGCACCTTTACCTGCTGAGCCATCACACCTATGAATTTTCTGTGTTTAGGATTAGTGATAGTAGCTATAAGGACAGTTGAAAATACCAAAGGGCTGGGCATGGTGGTGCATGCCTTTAATTTCAGTATTAGGAAGGCAGAGGCAGGAGACTCTTATTTGAATCACTCTGGTCTACATAGTGAGCTCCAGATTAGCCAGGACTACATAGAGAAACTCTTCTCAAGAAACAAAACAAAGCAAAAAACAGAGGAGAGAGAAGAGAGCAGGGAGGGATGGAGGGAGGGAGGGAGAGAAAGAGAGGGAAAGAGAGAGAGAGAGAGAGGGAGAGAGAGACAGAGAGAGACAGAGACACAGAGAGATAGACAGACAGACAGATAGAGACAGAGACAGAGTGTGCGTGAGCTCATACTCTGCCCTATTGTGTTTTAATCTACTCTGTTGTGTCTTAAAACACAGCCTTAACACCACCAGTATTGCTACTGTGCTGTACTAAAAGGAAATTATCAGACTATCTTAGACAAACTGAATCTGAAATACTGTTTGGTTTTCTGATCATCTCTGTTTTCCCTCCTCATGATTCTAACGCACTGCAATATTGAACTACTAGTGTGTCTTTTTCTTCATGATAACAAAGATTTTGTAGATTTAGTGGTACATGCCCTTCATCCTACCTCTCTAGGAAGTAGAAACAGGGATGTCCCTGTGAGTTCAAGGCCAGCCTGATCTACAAAGTTTTAGGCCAAGGGCAGCCAAGACCATACAGTGGAAACCTGTCTCAATTTCCTTTCTTTCACTTTATTTTGCATTTGATTAATATTCGTGCTTAAAAATCTTGTTTACACTAATTCTTGTTTATCACTGTGTATATCTAAAAGTCAGTAGACAACTTGGGGGAGCCAGCTCTTTCTTCCCACCATGTTCCAGGCATGTAAACAGGTGGTCAAGCTTAGTGGCAAGCACTTGTACCTGGTGAACCATCCCACTGCCCAGTATTAGTGTTTTGTCTTATCCCTGTAACTGTCACTTTAGGCTTTAAGGGTAAGAAGTCAGTTCCTATTGAACATAAAAGGTGTGCTTACATGTTGGGGTCTTTAGCAGTAGTTCATTGCTGTCATTGGAACCATAGTTTCTAAGTCATGCAAGGGTATATCCACCCTTTCTTGCTTGATCTGCTTTCATGAATGCATCTGTCCTCATGTACAGGATGTCAGCTCATCAGATCCAAATTGAGCTCTTGTTCGGAGGCTGAAGAGTTGAGAGTAGTCGAGAGAAGACTTCACCAAGGTAACTGCTTAGGAGTTTAGTCTGTTTGGAATGTGGTAGGGACCCTGCTCCTCATCCCGTGGTCAGCACAAAGGCTAAGGAAGTGCTCTACCATTAAGGTATATTACCACCAAGAGAAAACTTGAGTTAGAAGGCTGAGGCCTTTGGACTTGAAAGTTTTAGATCTTCATACCTCTACATTTTATTACTTTCCATCTATTTAGACTGTTTCAAGCTCAATTGTCCAAATCTTTCTTCTTTCCCTAATAATACTGTCTCTGTTAGCCAGGGCATTTAAATTTCAAAGCTAATTATTTCTAAATTTTTGACTGCCTATTCTCTTTGTAATTGTGCTTCATGTTATTATCATTATCATCATTATTATTTACTACTGGATCCAGGACCACTTTTAAAAATATTTATTATTGTTTTAAGTTTTGCTGTATGCATATGGGCTTGTGTGAGTCAATATATGCTATGTGCATGCAGATGCTTGTGGTTGCCACAAGAGGGTATCTGGTCCCCTGGAACTTGACTCACAAGTGGTTGTGAGTTGTCTGATGTGAATTCTGGGGACTGAATCTGGGTCTTTTACTTATTTATTTTTAAACAAGAACAGCAAATATTCTTAACGCTAAGCTATCTCTCCAGCCCCTGGGGCCTCTTTTATTTTGACATGGACCTATATTCTCAGTGTGTAAAATCTTAGACCTAGCCAAATTGCTAATATATAACATAGCTTTATTTTTAACCTGTTTAATATGAAAATGAACAAATTCAAATGAGATATGTAATTGTTAATGTTTCTATTTTATTGTGGAAGCACTTACATTTTTGTTTGTTTGTTATTTAACTTCAGAAGGGGCTATGCAACCTAACACCAGAGGGACAGTGTTTCAGCAGGATATTTTTCAGTTAAAAGTGTCAAATGCGATACAACTGGTAAGAGTCATAAGAGATATTTCATATTTTCTTCATTGAAATAGACTTAATATTTCATGTAAATATCATTAAAATGCTTACAAATAAAGAGATGTTAGAGAGAAATAGCTAACATCCACAAGAGTAGTATCTAGAAATAGTTCTAATCCTAGTTTGAAATTTGAGTTCCTATAAGCACTTATTCCTACCTAAAGTTATAGACATTGGGCTTTTAAAACAATTTCCTGAAAGCACAGGAAGCTTGTGGGGCACATGAGTCATGTGACCGGGGGAGCCAGCCTGGAACAAGAGTAAGATTGGGATGTGGCCAAACCTTCGAAAATCATCTTGAGACCATAGGAGTCAGGACTGCTCTGTCCCTGTTCGGGCCTGTGTCCAGTGCATGTAGCCTTGTGACCCCCATGTCTGCCACCCTTGAGGTGGTCACAGCCTGGTGGCCAGGCTTCAGGCTGAAGCTCCCTATTTCCTTCTAAGGGCAGCTCCAGCTCGAACCTGCAATTCCCCTCCATGCAAATGTAGCATTCCCAGCACCTCAGCCCCAGCCAGTAATGTACACACATCCCGAAAACCTCTTCCCACTTCTCCAAGGTTTATCCCCCAGTAAACCTTGTCTCACTGAGAACCGTCTCAGAGAAGGGTGTTTCTCACTGCTGGACCAAGCTCCTGTGTAGCGCACGGGCCTGGTTAAGCTTCCTTTCCTCTAGCCTAGTGTACGATGCTGTCTGGACACTCCGAGGCCCAAGCAGAACCTTGGCAGGTAGAAGCTGTTCAGGGTTAGAGCAGATGGCATAAGATTCTTGCAATAGGATTTTTTCATTCACATTGAGTAAATACGTGTAATTAAAATGGGAACACCCACCACCATCCTCATCATGTTCTTGTGCTAGGTGAGTGAGGTATACTAACTAATACATTTGGAAAAAGTTTAATATCTTATTTTTTAATCAACAGTCAAATAGCCACAATGGAAGGGAGTTCTGTGACTTTAAGCCACCTGGAGAAATCTTCAAAGACCCTTCATGCAGTCTGACCCACATAAATACTCAAAACTCAGGAGACATTTATGAAGATGTTCAGTGTGGACAAATCTTTTGTACTCAGCCTAAGGAAGCCTCTTCTGCAAAGGAAGAGGAAGACAAAGGAAAAGACTTTAGTATGATTGCAAGTGCTGCTTATCAGACAAAATGTATACAAACCAAATTTCTTGAATCCAGTGAATTTCAGTCATACCTTCGAGCACCTGGGAGAAGTCACAGCGAAGACAAATTCTTTAAATGGATACAATGTGGTGATGCTTTTAACCCAGACCTGAACCGTGCTGGGAATGGTCTACCATACACTGGAAAAAAGGCCCATGAGTGTAAGGAATGTGGGAAAAGCTTTAAATATCCTGCCAACCTTAACATTCATATGCGTACTCACACTGGGGAGAAACCTTACCAGTGTAAGGAATGCGGGAAAGCCTTTTCTAGGTGTTACCCACTAACTCAGCACTTAAAGACTCACACTGAAGAGAAGCCCTTTGAATGCAAGGTGTGTGGAAAATGCTTTAGAAACTCCTCATGTCTTAATGATCACTTTCGGGTCCACACTGGACTAAAGCCCTATAAATGTAAGGACTGTGGCAAAGCCTTCACAGGGCGCTCTGGCCTTAGCAAACATTTACCAACACACACTGGAGAGAAGCCGTACGAATGTAAGGAGTGTGGGAAAGCCTTCACTTCAACCTCAGGCCTTATTAAACATATGAAAAGTCACATGGGAGAGAGGCCCTTTGAGTGTGATCACTGTGGAAAAGCGTTTGCTTCTTCTTCAACTCTTATTACACATTTGAGAACACACACTGGAGAGAAGCCTTTCGAGTGTAAAGTATGTGGGAAAGCGTTTACATGTTCTTCTTACCTTCGCATTCACATGCGGACTCACACTGGAGAGAAGCCCTATGTATGTAAGGAGTGTGGCCGAGCCTTCACTGAGCGCACAAGCCTTACTAAACATTTACGAACACACACTGGAGAAAATCCTTTCGAGTGCAATGTGTGTGGAAAAGCATTTGCATGTTCTTCCTACCTTCATAATCATATACGAACTCACACCGGAGAGAAACCTTACATATGTAAGGTATGTGGGAAAGCCTTTACTGTTTCCTCACATTTAAGTAAACATGTAAGAATTCACACAGGAGAGAAACCCCATAAATGTGAGGAATGTGGGAAAGCGTTCACAGTGCGCTCTGGTCTTACAAAACATATACGAAGTCACACTGGAGAGAAGCCCTATAATTGTAAGGAGTGTGGGAAAGCCTTCACTACATCTTCAGGCCTCCTTGAACATAGGAGAAGTCACACAGGAGAGAAGCCATACGAATGTGACCAGTGTGGAAAGGCCTTTGCTTCTTCCTCCTATCTTACTGCACATTTGAGAACTCACACTGGAGAGAAGCCCTTTGAGTGTAACGAGTGTGGGAAAGCGTTTACGTGCTCCTCCTACCTTCACATTCACATGCGGACTCACACTGGAGAGAAACCCTATAAATGCAGGGAGTGTGGGAAAGCTTTTGCTGTTTACTCACATCTAAGTAAACATGTAAGAATTCACAGTGGAGAGAAAGCCTATAAATGTAAAAGTTACGGAATAGCCTTCAGTAGTCCTCATCTTACAGAACACGTAGAAACCCTTGAGATAAGTTCATTGGTTGGAAGGGATGAAGACACTGCTCTAGGAAGTTCTGTTGCTTTAGCAGTGCATTCAAATTCACAGTGGCAAGAAAGCTTATCAGTGTAAGCCATTATAAAGTGGTTACTTGTATCTCTGTTGTTACATGAAAGAACTCATGTTGCAGAGATGTGTCATGAGCATAGAGAGTCTGGGGAGTGGTCAGAATGCTCAAAACCCAGCTCACATAAACTCACTTTGAAGCTTCACAGTGCCGAACCCTGGAAAGCCTTCACTGTTTCTAGGGCTTTTTATGTGAGAGAAACTCTGTTGGCATACAATGTGGAAAGTTGTATTTCTGCTCAGTGCTTTGATGATTACCTACAGTATCACAGTGGAGGACTTTGTGAAAGTATGAAATGTTGGAAAGTAGTTAATTACATTAGTCATCAACATTCAATAAACATGAAGTGATTTACATTTGGGAAACTTTGTGTATAGAACATGGGGATTATTTCTGTGTCTTAAGATCTTGTATACTAACTGAAACATGACTTTATTGACTTTTATAAAGGTGTTTTGACAATTTTTGCATTTCCAGTATTTTAGATGTTTTTAATATTTGCACTTAATGACTTTCCAGTCTTAAAATATATTTAAGATGTACAAGAGTCTATGGAACATATGTATACACCATGAAACAATTATTAAGGTTATTAAAATGTAATACAGTAATTTGGTTTTGGTATTATAAAGGACTTTACTTTTTGCTTTTGTTTTTGGTGTTTGGTTTTTCGGGACATGGTTATTCTGTGTAGCCTTGGCTGTCCTGGACTTGCTTTGTAGACCAGGCTGGCCTCGAACTCACAGAGATCTTCCTGCATCTGCCTTCCTGAGTCCTGGGAAAGCTTTTTACTATCTAACACAATTCAGGTAAAGTACATTATTAACTGTATTTACTAACTGCACTCCTATGTTGCTTATATTTTGTAACTGAAGGCTTATAATCTTTAACAGCAACTCATAAACAGTAACTCTTAGCTTTTGGTATCCATAATTACAATTTTTTCCTCTCATGTGACCTATATCCCTTCCCTCTTTTAAAGATAGTCTCACTGTTTAGCTCTGGAACTCACTGTGTAGACCAGCCTGACCTTGAACTCACAGAGACCCTCTGCCTCCAAAGTGCTGGGATTATATGTATACACTGCCATGCCTACATACATGCCATATTTAAATATGATAATGTATTATTTTTAATTTTTGTGTCTGGCTTATTTTCACATAACAAAATGTCTTCTAGTTTCATCCATGCTACCAATTTTTCTTCTATTCAGAATGACAACATATACAAATAATTTTGTCTTTTTGTTTAGATGCCTTTTTATTTCTCTTAATTGGCTCAAATGTTCAGTTTTATGATGAATATAAGTTCCAAGTAGGGATATTGTTGTTCTTGATCTTAAAGGAAAAGCTCTGGATTCTGTTCAGACTTCATTGATAATGATGGTATTCACTGGCTTGTCATACATATAAAGTCACTGATAAATTAAGGTGCTATAATTTTGACATCCAGTTTGTTGAGAGTATCATGAAAAAAATTAATTTTTAGTGCCTTTCATTTTCTATGGTGATTTTCTTATTCTGTTATGTGATATGTGTCCCTGATTATTGTATATGTTGAGTAAACATTGTATTATAGATGTAAATCAAAATCACAGTGCATAATTCTTTTGTGAAATGGGTGCTTCAAATGTGATGATTAAATTCATCTATCAAAAGACAAACACGGACTGAGAAGTTGGCTCACTTATTAAAAGCACTTGCCACCACACCAGACAACCTGAATTTGATCCCCAAAACACAAATGATAGAAGGAAATAACTGACTCTTACAGGTTATCTTCTGGCTTTCACATTTACGACATACACGAGCACACACATACACAAGTAAATGTGAAAACAAGACATGAACTCCCAGGTTACCCTGGACAGGGAAGCAGGTAGACTAACTGCAGACCTTCACCTTTTCTTCTGCTCCTCCAAACCCAATTCTCCAGTCCTCCCCAGCCCTGCAGCAGAACATTTGCCGTGGCTTGTCTTTCTTCCATTTCCAGCAAGTTACCCAGATTTTCCTTTCTTCCCTTTCTCCACTCCTTGCTTTATTCCAATTCCCAACTCCAGCAAGCATGCCCTAGGCTACCTGAAGATACTCACCTTTTTCTCTATTCCTCCAAATACAATTCCCCAGCCTCATCTCTAGCCCTGTAGCAGACCCCTTCTACTGCCTTTCCTCATTCACAACTAAGCAGATTTTGGTGGAACACTCTACTTCCCTCCCTGCTATGAACCCTTTTACTCCCCCTTCCTAGCCAATCCCCACTTCTAAGTGTCAGCTCCCAATACCTAGAAATAAATTTTATCTCGAACCCCTGTTCTGACACCTCTTAGGATACCAGAAGGATTAACTATGAGGCAACACAAGGACCCACCCAACAAAGACAAGACCAGATATCATCAGTACCTAGAATTATAATCTTCCCAAACCCATGCCTAGACATCAGTGTAAAAACACAGTAACAGGACAGTGTGCGTGCACTAGAGCCCTACAACCCTACTATAGTAGGCATGGACTATTGTACCATAGCTGAGCACAAGAAAAAGACCTTAAAATAGTCTATTAGTGTGATAGAGATCCTTGAAGAGGAAATGAATAAATCCTCTAAAGAAATTAAAAAAAAAATACAGTTAAAGGATATGAATAAAACAGTTCAAGCACTGAAATTGGAAATGGAATCAATGACGAAAACCCAAAGAGAAGGCAAAGATGGCAGTACTGACCACACATCATGTGTGATCAGCAGGACAGTAGTGACTGCACAGCAACCTAAGGAACAGACTGTGAGCTACAAAATACCAGTGCTGGTGACTCCCAGGTGGCGGGTCCACACTGGAGCATGGGTGAGTCCAGCCTTTGGTCACCCAGCTAATCCACCGAAAATTACCTGGGTTCCTTCAAGTGTGTGCTCAGTCTCCAAAGTCTAGCCACTCGCCTGCACTCTGTGTATCAGACTGAACCAGGAACTACAAAACATCATTGCCTGGGTTTTCTAGCCCAGAGAAGACCTCATGGTCTGGAACACAAGTGGATCAGACCTCAGGCCACCCAGCTAAACCACAGAAAGCGCCTCAGTCCATACAGTTATAGGTATGGGCTCCAAGGTCTAGCCACATGCCTGGCAGTTGGCACGTAACACCTGAGCTCTGTGTCTCAGACTGAAATTTGGGCTACAGAATGCCAGTGTGTGGATCTTCTAGCCCAGAGGAGACCCCCACAGGCTGGAACCCAAGTGGATCTGACCTCAGGTCACTGGGCCAATCCATGGAAAGTTCCTGGGTCCATGCAGGCATGGACACAGGCTCCAAGGTCTAGCAACATGCCTGGTAGCAGCGTGCAGCACCTGAACTCTGTGTTTCAGATGGAGCTGTGGGCTACAAAACACCAGTGTCTGAGTCTCCCTGCTGAGAGGAGACACCATATTGTGGAGCACAGGTTGATCTGACCTCAGGTCACCCACCTGATCCACCTAAAGAGTTCCCTGATCACCCCAGGAGAGGGGTCTCAACCTATAGTCACTTATGAGCTGCTCTCAATGGCCAGTGAAGTACACCAGAAACTACCACCCAACATCAAAGACAGCAAGATGGCTAATGGCCAGTGTAAAAAAACAACAAAAGCAAAAATAATATGGCAGCTTCAGAACCCAGTTATCACAAGGCAATCATCTCTGGAAACTCTAACGCAACTGAAATACAAGAAAACTCAAATGTTTCCTTATGAAAATGATAATTGAGGATGTGAATAAAATCCATAAACAAATACACAAAGATACAGTCAAATAGATTGAGGACTTTAGAGAGGCTATAGCAGAGGCCTATAGAGAGGAAATGAAGAAATCACTGGAAGAAATTCAGGAAAATACAATCAGGTGAAGGAAATCAATAATACAGTTTAAGATCTGAAGATGAAAATGGAAACTGATAAAAGCACAAACTGAGGAAATCCTGGCAAGAGAGAACCTAGAGAAGAAAGCAGGAACTGCAGAGGTAAGCATCATCAACAGAATACAAGAGCTAGAGGAAAGATTCTCAGATGTAGAAAATAGAATTGCAGAATTTGATGGAACCATCAAAGATAATGTTAAACCTAAAAAATTCCTGACACAAAACATCCAAGAAAACAAGGACACCATGAGAAGATGAAACCTAAGGATAATAGAAATTGAGGAAAGAGAAGATGCCCAGGTCAAAGACCCAGAAAATATTTTCTACAAAATCATTGAAAAATTTCCCAGTTTAAAGAGATGCCTATAAATATACAAGAGGCCTACAGAACATCAAATAGAATAGACTAGAAAAGAAAATCCTCTTGCTACATAATAACCAAAACACAATATATACAGGACAAAGAAAAATATTAGAAGAGAAAAAAGCCCAAGTAACATACAATGGCAAACCTATCAGAATCACACTGACTTTTCAGCAGAGACCATAAAAGCCAGATGTGCTTGTGCAGATGTTGTGCAAATCCTAGGAGGCCACAGCTGCCAATTCAGACTACTATAACCAGCAAAACCATAGATGGAGAAAACAAAATATTCCTCAACAAAAACAAATTTAAATAATACTGATCCACAAATACAGCCCTACAGAAGATGGTAGAAGGAAAACTCCAACCCAAGGAGGTTAACTACACCCAGGAAAACACAGGAAATAGATAATTTCACTTTAGCAAAAGAAAAATTAAGACAAGCACATGAACATACTACCTCAACCAACATCAAAATAAAAGGACTGACTAGTCATTGGTCATTAATCTCTCAACATCAATTGTCTCAACTCTCCAATAAAAAGAGAAGCTAACAGAATGTGTTGGAGGTTGGTCTGGTCTGCCCAAATGAGAAGACTCATGTACCCCAAAATGTTTGTAACATTGCCTAAAACCTTGTTCATGTTTGGCCAGTAAAAAGCCATCACACCTAGGCACAGCAAATGGGACAGGTATGGCTAAGGTCCGAGGGTTTTTGGGAGAGAGACCGGAAGAGAGGGGAGGAGACTGGAAGAGAAGAGCAGGAAGGAGGAAGGTTGGCACCATGGGTTAGGTGGAGGAAGAATCAAATGGCTTGTATGGATGGAGATTTGGCCCAGATGATGATAATTAGCTAGTATTTGGGACTATAGATGGGAGGTAGCTTGATAGAAATTATTTGAAGCAAATGGCATGGGATTGGAGCAAGGAGGTATAGAAGGTAGTTTAAGGGATTAATATCTGTCCTGCCCTAGGATAACTATGGCTATTTTAAAATATAATGTGTCTGTGTTTCATTGATTGCTAACAGCTTAGAAAATACTGCTGTAATAACTACAGGACTAATAATAAACATTAGGCCCTACTTATAAATTAACCACAACAGAATGGACCCAACATTCTGCTGCATACAAGAAAGACTCCTCAGCCAGAAAGATAGACGTTACCTGTTACATGAGAGTAAAGGACTGGAAGAAGATCTTCCAAGCAAATGGGCACAAGAAGCAAGCTGAAGTAGCCATTCTTATATATATATATAAATAGACTTTTATCCAAAATTAAAAGAGATGAGGAAGGATCATTCATACTCATCAAAGGAAAATTCAACCAGGATGACCTCACGATTCTGAACATCTATGCCCCAAATACAAAGACAGTGACATTTGTAAAAGAAATATTAATAAAGCTTAAATCACACACAAATCCCCACACAGTAATAGTAGGAGACTTCAATTACCCCTTCTCACCAAAGGATACATCAACAAAACAGAAGGTAAACTGAGAATTAATGACACTAATCAATGTCATGAATCAAATGAACCTAACAGATATCTACAGGAGTTTTCACCCAAACAGAAAAGATTATACCATCTTCTGGGCACCTCATGGAACCTTCTCCTATTGACCATATAGTGGGTCACAAAGCAAGTCTCAACAAGTACAAGAAGATTAAAATAATGCCTTGACTCCTGTCAGACTACATGGACTAAAGCTGGACCTTAGCAACCACAGAAATAGCAAAAAGCCTACACACACATGGAAACTGAACAACTTTCTACTCAATAACAACTGGGTTATAGAAGAAATAAAGAAATTAGGGACTTCCTAAAATTCAGTAAAAATGAAGATATAACATACCCAAATTTATAGGACACAATGAAAGCAGTCCTGAGAGGAAAATTCATAGCACTAAGTGCTTTAGTAGAGAGTTTGGAAAGATCTCATACAAGCAACTAACTTAATGGAACATGGAAGCCCTAAGGGAAAAAAAAAAGCAGACACACCCAAGAGGAAGAGACAGCTGGAAATAGTAAAACTCGGGGCTGAAATCAATAAATTAGAAACAAAGAGAACACTTCAAAGAATCAACAAAACCAAGAGCTGGTTCTTTGAGAAAATCAACAAAATAAACAAACCTTTTTCCGAACTAAGAGGCTGACAGACACTATCCAAATCAACAAAATCAGAAATGAAAAGGGAGACATAACAAATGACAGTGAGGAAATCCAAAGAACCATTAGGCCTTACACCACAAAAGCCTATACACCACAAAATTTGAAATATAAATGAAATGGACAATTTTCTTGATAGATTCCACTTACCAAAGTTGAATCCAGATCAGATAAACAAAGTAAATACTCCTATTTCTACTACAGAAATAGAAACAGTCATCAAAATTCTCCCAACCAAAAAAAGCTCAGTGCCAGATGGTTTCAGCGCATAATTCTATCAGACATTCAAAGAAGAGCTAATACTGGTACTCTTTTCGAACTACTCCACAAAATAAAAATAGAAGGAACATTACCAAATTCATTCTATGAGGCTACAGTCACCTTGATACCTAAACCACACAAAGACTCAACAAAGAAAGAGAACTTCAGACCAATTTCTCCTATGAACATTGATGCAAAAATACTCAGTAAAATAATCTCAAACCAAATCCAAGAACACATCAAAGATATCACTCACCATGACCAAGTTAGAATTCAACCCAGGTATGCAGGGATGGCTCAATATACAGAAGTCCATTAATATAACCTGCCATATAAACAAACTGAAAGAAAAAAGGTCACATGATCATCTCCTTAGATGAAAAAAAAAAGCATTTGACAAATCCAACACCCATTCATGTCTAAAGTCTTGGAGAGATCAGGGATACAAGGCACATACCTAAATATAATGAAGGCTATATACAGCAAGCTAATAGTCAACATAAAATTAATGGAGAGAAACAATGAAATTCCACTAAAATCAGAGACTAGACAAGGTTGCCCACTCTCTCCATATCTCTTCAATATAGTACTTGAAGTTCTAGCTAGAGCAATAAGACAACAAAAGGAGATCAAAGTGAACCACATTGGAAAAAAGGAAGTCAAAGTATTGCTATTCACAGATGATATGATAGTGTACATAAGTGAACCCCAGAATTCCACAAGAGAACTCCTACAGGTGATAAACACCTTCAACAAAGTGGCTGGATAAAAAATCAACTCAAAAAATTCAATAGCCCTCCTGTATACAAATGATAAAAATGCTGAGAAAGAAATTAGGGAAACTACACCCTTCACAATAACCACAAATAATATAAAGTACATTGGTGTAACTCTAACCAAGCAAGTGAAAGACATATGAAAAACTTCATCTCTGAAGAAATAAATTGAAGATGTCAGAAGATGGAAAGATCTCCCATGCTCATGGATCAGGAGGATCAACAGTAAAAATGGCCAGCTTACCAAAGGCTATCTACAGATTCAAAGCAATCCTTATCAAAATACCTACATAATTCTTTACAGACCTTGAAAGATAATTTCTCAACTTCATATAGAAAAACAAAAAACCCAGACTAGCTAAAACAATCCTGCACAATAAAAGATCTTCCAGAAGAATCTCCATCCCCTGTTCTCAAGCTGTGCTATAGAGTAACACTAATAAAAACAGCATGGTACTAGCACAGAAATAGGCTGGTTGATCAATGGAATAGAACTGAAGACCAAGAAATAAGCCCACACATGTTTAGACACTTGATTTTTGACAAAGGAGCCAAAAACCATACAATGGAAAAGAGATAGCATCTTCAACAAATGGTGCATGTCTAACTGGATGGCTACATGTAGAAAATGCAAAAAGATCCATATTTATCATCCTGCACAAAACTCAAGTCCAAGTGGATTAAAGACCTCAACATAAAATCAGACATACTAAGTCTGTAAGAAGAAAAATTGGGAAGAGCCTTGGACTCTTGGTACAGGAGACAACTTTCTGAACAAAACACCAATAGTTCAGGCTCTAAGATCAGCAATCAGTGAATAAGACCTCATGAACCTGAAAAGCTTTTGTAAGGCAAAGGACACAATCTTCAAAACAAAAATGACAGCCTACAGACTGGGAGAAGTTCTTCACCAACCCTACATATGACAAAGGACTAATATCCAAAATATATAAACAACTCAAGAAATTAAACTCTACCAAACCAAATAATGCAATTAAAAGTGGGGGTACAGAGCTAAACAGATAATTTTCAACAGAGGAACTTCGAAAGGCCAAGAATCCCATAAAGAGATGCTCAACATCCTTAGTCATGAGGGAAATGCAAATCAAAAGGACTCTGAGATTACATCTTACACCTGTCAGAAAGGGCACGATAAAAAAAATTCAAGTGACCATCACCACCATCGTAACCACCATAACCACTACCACCACCACCACCATCATCACTGCTGCAAAAATAACAAGAATCAACAAATACTGCTCATTGATACTCCCAATATCAATGGTCTCATTCCCTAATGAAATGACAGATTAACAGAATGCATGCAAACCCAGAATCCATCCTTCTGCCGCATCCAAGAAACACACTTTCACATTAAGGATAGACAACGCCTCTGGGTAAAAGGATGTAAAAGATACTCCAAGAACTGTACCTGTATTGGCTGGTTTTGTGTGTCAACTTGATAGAAGCTAGAGATGAGGGAGCCTTAGTTAAGGAAATGCCTCCATGAGATCCAGCTGTAAGGCATTTTCCCAATTAGTGATCAGCGTTGGAGGGCCCAGCCCACTGTGGAAGGTGCCATTCCAGCATGGGATCTATAAGAAAGCAGACTGAGCAAGCCACGGGAAACAAGCTTGTAAGCAGCCCCCCTCCATAGCCTTTGCATTGGCTTCTGCCTCCAGGTTCCAGCCTGGTTTGAGTTTCTAACATTTTTGCTTGGTTTTGATACCCTTTCCCTCCTACTGGGTTACCGCCTACAGCTTTACTATGAGAGGAGGTGCCTAGTCTTATTGCAACTTGATGTACTATGCTGGCTTGATATCCCTGGGAGGCCTCCCATCTTCTGAAAAGAAATGAAGGAGGGGAAGTGGAGCAGGAGAGAAGGGACTGGGCAAAGAGGAGGGAGGGGAAACTGTGGTTGGGATAAAATATATGAGAGGAGAATAATTTTATAAGAAGCTTAATTTCCTTAAAACATCCAAAATATCTCTAAAATTTCAGAATATCTATAAAATTCCAAATTCTCGTAACTATGGGAGCCTGTAAAAGCAAAATCATATATATATATATATATATATATATATATATATATATATATATATATATATATATATATGAAGTTAAATACTTTCTTGCTTCAAGAGTTATGGACCAGGGCACAGTCACAATAAAATAAAATCAAAACCAAAGCTTAACACTATAAAATGTTCAGTTTTTGATGTCTGGGACCCACTCATGATTCTCTGGGGTCCAACAGGTTCTTTGGTTTTTTCCTCCACAGTACATGTAGCTTGTCTTGTAGTCTCAGGATATGTCCACTGCTGCTGTTCTTGGCAGTTGTCCCATGGTACTGGCATCTCCAAAATTCTAGTCTGCTGTAACTTGCCTATACCTTCACCAATAGCCTTTCCCGGTCTCTTTTCATGGATTCTGACTCTGCCACATGATGCCAAGCCTCAGTATCTCTTCATGACTGCTTCCACCTTGGGCTCTTCTACTACAACTGATTCTGCACCTCTCCAAATGTTCTCTCTTGACATCTCTGCAGAGACTCTAGCCTTGTCATACAGTGTCAAATCACAGCCACTGTCTATGACTCCTTTATACCTTCAAAACCAGTATCACTTAGGTGACACACTACCAAGTTTGGTTACCAGCATGAAGTGCAGCCTTGGCCGCCATTGGGACCAAAGCTTCTGTGTGTTGACTCTAAAGAAATACTCCTAGAATTATGTTCCCAGTTTCCTGAGAAAGGGCCAGAATGATTTCCAGAGTGGTTGTACAACTTTCCAGAAGGGTGTTCCCCTTTCTCCACACCCTTGCCATCATGTGCTGTTACTTGAGTTTTTGATCTTAGCCATTTTGACTTGTGTAAGATAGAATCTCGGAGTCATTTTGATTTGCATTTCTCTGATTACTAATGACATTGAGCATTTTGTCAAGTGTCTCTCAGCTATTAGAATTCCCCTGTTGAGAATTCTCTGCTTAGCTCTGCACCCCATTTTTTAATTGGGTTATTTGGTTTGGTGGAATTTAACTTTTTCAGTTCTTTATATATTTTGGATATTAGCCCTTTGTCTCATACAGGGTTGGTGGAGATCTTTCCCCAATCTGTACGCTGCCACTTTGTCTCTTGACAGTGTTCTTTGACTTATAGAAGAAGCTTTTCGGTTTCATGACCAACATCATTTGTTGAAGACACCTATTTTTCCCATTGTATGGATTTGTCTTCTTTGTTAAAAATCAAGTGTCCATAGGTGTATGGATTTTATTCTTGGTTTTCAAGTTGATTCCATTGATCAACCAACCTATTTCTGTGCTAGTACCATGTCATTTTCATTACTGTTGCTCTGTAGTGCAGCTTGGGATCAGGGATGGAGATTCCTCTGGAAGATCTTTTATTGTGCAGGATTGTTTTCACTATTCTGTTTTCTTTTCCATATGAAGTTGAGAATTGATCTTTCAAGGTCTTTAAAAATTGTGTAGGTATTTTGATAGGGACTGCATCTAGTTTGAATTAATTTTTGTTTCACTCATATTGACTGTGAATACAAACTCGTAACGACTGCAAAACAGCCTTTCTTCGCCTATGTTAGATGACTAATGTTTTGACTGACCATTCCGTTTTTCTATTAAATGTGCTTTAGCTTCACTATTTCTCTAACTAAGGCTCACGCTCAATGGCTTATTCCTTGAAAATATACTTTGAAGATGTGATGGAGACTTAATGGGAGGTCTTCAGGTCACTGAGGGAATTCCATCAAAGTGAGAGCCCCTCCTCCTCATTTTCTTCTTTGTTTCTGAGCCATGAGTTGATTAATGTGCCTCTCACCACAGATGCAAAAGCAACAGGGTAAGCCATACCCTGTACAACTTTAGGTTAAAAAAAAAACCCATTTTCTTTTTTATAAGGTTGTTTTTGTTGTTGTTTGCTTTCGTAATGGGAAGCCAATTCACATAAAACTTTTATACTAAGATTCTCTGGTATGAAGGATAGAATTTGGTATCCAGATTGGTATTGAATCTTCTGTTCTATTTCTTTGCTATTATAATGAATGCTTATGTATACCATCTAGTAAGCAAAAACTTCTGATATAAGTCCACATTTCCAGATATGTGAAGAACTTTCTTCTGAGGAATTGGCTTCATAGCCATAATGCATCCCTTATGCCATATAGTTCATATATAGCAGGGAACAAAAGGAATATGTGTACATTTGGCTCATCTCTGGATTTCTGTAGCTCCTTAATGCTACTCATCTTGTGGACACCGTGGATACCTCTGGTGCATACACCTGAATAACCGCTTTCTGGTTCTAGCTCTCTTCTAGTACTGAAAACGATTCTTTTCATGGTGTGCTGGATAGTTTTATGACAGTTTAGCACAAACTATAGTCATTTTGGAGAGGTAAACTTAATTGAGAAAATTCCCCCACCGGATTGGCCTGTAGGCAAGCCTTTGGGGGCACTTCTGCATTGTTGATTGGTGTGGGAGGGCCCCAGTCTCTGTGGACAGTGTCATCCCTTAGTGATCCTTAGTGCTATAAGGAAGCAGGATAACTTACTCTCCTGCAATGAAATACTCACCTGTTTAAACCAGTTCTCAAACATAGTTTCTAGATTGATTGGGTCACTTACCTCTGGTGAGGTGGCCTCCCCGGGCCACAGGTGAAGAGGATGTGTTCAGTCCTGATATGAGTGACTTGGTGTGCTTGGGTGGATAGGTGAGGGGGGGGGGTAGGGAGAAGAGGGAGGGTGGGGCTGGATGGAGAGGAGGGAAGGTGTTACAATCTGGATTTAAAATGAATAAAAAATTGTGTTTAAAGAAGAAAATAGAAGGCCATTACAGGAAAAAACTACAACTGGCCATGATACAGAGATCAAGGGATTGTGGGGGAGACCAGCTGCAACACAATGTTCAAGGGAACCAAAAGAAGAGACAAAAAAAATTACTAAGAACCAGAAGACCAGGAAATCTGCTGTGAGATGGTGACTCCTAGGAATGATAGAAAACTACACCCATGATACCCAAACAAGAACCAAACAATAACAATAGCTATGCTAACACAGATGGGGGAAATCTCACAGGGTCTTACCTCTAGATGAAAGACTGAAGGCAGCTAATGATTATTGTGAGGGAGAATTACCCTCTCCTAGGAATGGGCCCTTTAATTAGTTATCTATTACAAAGTGATCAGTACTGAAACCATATTCATAGAAGCCACACCCAAATTAGTCAGAGCAGGTTGTGTGTGTGTGTGTGTGTGTGTGTGTATGTGTCTATGTGTGTGTAAAACAATAATTATCAAAGAAAAAGAAGCCATGAATTTGAAAGGTATTTCAGGAGGATGGTATGTGCATGGAATGCCTTGGAGATAAGGGACATGGGAGGGGTTGGAGGAATAAAAGAGAAGAAGAAAAGTGATATAGTTATTTTAATTTAAAATTGTTAATAAGATAAGTAAATATATAAGAAAAAGAAAATAAGCAGGCCGAGTAAGCTGTGAGGAGAAATTCAGTAAGCAGCACTCCTCCATGGCCTTAACGTCAGTTCTAGCCTCCAGCTTTCAACTCTGATTTTCCTGCATGATGGATTATGAGCTGTAAACCTAAGACAGATGGGCTTAAATTTTCATAGTGATTTCCCAGGGTCATTCTTCATAAAAGCATAACTTTAATAGGCCAGCTTTCTATTTCTTTTTGCCTAACCATGTGGCCAGATCGTCATTGGCCAACACCTTTGCATTGGTAATAGTTGAAACAAATGGGAAAATGGAATGCATGTTATCTCACTGAAGTGACAATTTTTTATCTTCTTCAATCAGAGTGGCAACATTCTATCCATTCATGGTGTAGTTGCCATCAAAGAGCAAGGCAGTTTTTTTTTTGTTGTAGGAGAGCTGAGAAACACCCACAGAACATTATACAGGTAGTAACAATGGAATCAAACACCTATTTGACTATTTCTCCTAAGTAGCTGCTTGCATATCTGTGGTATTATTTTGTATAAATTATTTCTATTTTATTCTAGAGATTTTCAAAGTACTGCCCTCCCCATTAGAGTACATCTCTGACATTTCCTTGAGACATTATGGGGCATTTGAAGCTTCAAGATTATTTTATATCCTTTAGTCATAGGGGATAATATGTTCAGAATGTTATAAGAAATCTCTTAGATTAAGGACATTATATAGCGTACATTTCTCTCAACTCTGGAGACTGAAAAATTTTAAATTAAGAAATAACAGTTTTGGTGTCCAGTGAAAGCTGATTTTCTTATAAAATAACATTGGTTATAACATTTTAACATATAGATCAGGGGGACAGAAACGTTCACATCATAGAAGACTATCTCAATCAATGTGTAGTAGCAAGATAAAACTTCCTCTCAAGTGATTTCTGAGTGGAAGTTTCAGGCTGTACAAAGAGAAACTGTCTACTAGTAACATACATCCTAGCATGTGCCTGATTAGTGTAGCATTTATAGCCACAGGTATTATATACCTATACATGAACTTAAGTTTTATAATGAAATCTTTCATAACTTTTATCAAACAATTCACGAGTTGGTATTCGAATGATTATATTGTTCTACAGAAATGTAAACATTATACCGAAGTGAAGACATGTGTTATATAAAAAAGGGGATGAGGATAGAACTAAGGAGAGCAAAGGAGACATCATATATGTTTCAGATAAATTTAATCACAGTATAATTTTGATCAAAGACAGAAGAACAAACTGAATAAAAATTCTACATGATTAAGAAGCAGAATTTCTTTAGCCTACTCCTTTACTTGTGTCAGTGCAGAAATGTGCAACCAGTGATCTCATCACTTAAAAAAAAAGTATTCTTCCAAATGTTTGTAAGGCCTTCTTAATGTCTTTGTTCCTCAAGCTGTAGATGAAAGGGTTCAGCATGGGGGTGACCACTGTATACATTACTGAGGCCACCATGCCCTTCCAGGAGGAAGAAGTTGCCTCAGAACCAGAACTAAGGTACACACCGAGGCCTGTCCCATAGAATAAAGAAACCACTGATAGATGAGACCCACAGGTAGAAAATGCTTTATATTTTCCACCTGCTGATGGGATTCTCAGAATAGAGGAGACAATTTGGGAGTAGGAATAGAGGATCCCTGAGAAAGGAACAAAGCCAAGAACACAAGTCACTATATAAAGAAGGATGTGATTGATCAGCGTGTCTGAGCAGGCTACAGCGAGAGCCTGAGCAAGTTCACAATAAAAGTGTTTAATGATCTGGTTGGTGCAGAAGGACAGCCGCAGCATCAACAGACTCTGGATCAAAGAGTATGAGAAGCTGATGGACCATGACACAAGAACCAGCAGGCCACACAGTTGGGTGTTCATGATGACTGGATAGTGAAGGGGGTGACAGATGGCCACAAATCTGTCATAGGCCATCACAGTGAGGAGAAATGTGTCCATGCCTCCAAAGACCATGAAAAAATACATCTGGGTGATACATTCTGCATAGGTGATGAACTTGCTCTGTGTTTGGATGTTAACCAACATCTTAGGGATAGTTGTAGAGATGAAACAAATGTCAGAAAAGGACAGATTGGAGAGGAAGAAGTACATGGGTGTGTGGAGGTTGGAGTCAAAGCTGACAGCCAGGATGATGAGCAGGTTCCCAAGCACAGCGACCACAAACATGAGCAGGAATAGTCCAAATAGCATTGGTTGATGCTCTGGATCTTGGGAAAACCCTACAAGTAAAAATCCTAAAGTACTTGTTTGGTTTGCAGATTTCATGTTGTTGACAAATAAGCTAGACAAGTAGGAGAGAGAAAGAGTGGAAAATATACACCACAGTCTCTAAGGTCTCTGCCTTTTTATTTATTGAGATAACTGGACATAATAGTTTTACTACTATAAAACTTAGGAATCCAATTTTTTTTATTTGTTATAAAGATTGTCTCATAATGTTAACCTTCCATTTGGGAGACTTATCCATTTTTAAATCTCTACTTAGAACTACTAACTCTACAAAGTTAAAGCACATGAAGACTAGAGACCCCTGAAAAACCTTCAGATCAAAGTAGTCAGTTTCTAAAAGTGCTGCAGATCTTTTCTCTATGATGGATCCATTCTGATCCCCAATCACACCTCTGAACATTTTTCAGTGGATGCATTAAAATCTGACCATTCAGAAAGGTTTCCTTTTGTGAACACGATCATACCTTCTCTATATCCATTCCTTTTAAAATCTCTTTATTCTCTTTGAAACCTCTATCTTCATTTAATGCCTGGCCAATTTTGTGTATGTGATACAGTTTTTGGCTGTCTGGATGATTCCTAATCCCATTAGGTATTAATAGCAGTGGATTCCTTGACATAGGGGAAGATGTTTCACACTCTTTTGGCAGCTGAATTAATGAATCAATGAAGGTACAAACAAAAATCTTTCCACTTTTGTAGCATTTTCACTTTAGTCATGGCATCTGTTCTTCCAAGATCTTCAACAACTCTAGCTTTAAAGAAAATTGCTTTAGAGAAACAAGAGTAAGAAAGGAGGAAGGGTATAGAAAAATTGTCTCTACTTATTACCCAAGCTTGCTGCTTTGAATAAAACAATAGGTGATAAATGCATGTTCTGCTTGGGTTAGGGATAAATGATGTTATATTAGAGTTAAGGCCACAACACCCTTCTATGTTCCTTACTCCCAGAGAGCTGGAAAGCCCCCAGGAGCTCTCCTACCCTAAATTCCAGCCAATCAGTTTAAAATGCTTTGTCTAGCCACCTGGCTACATTATGCTCAGAACAAAATAGATTCTTCTTGTGTTGTCAGGGATCAAAATGATGTAATGCTCCTTGCTTCCCACCTAGTTGCCTGGTGATGATTTTTCTTATAAAAAGCTGGCCTTAGAAGTAGACCAATGTCATGCTCTAATACCTGAACTTGGATCATGGCTTTGACTGGTCAGTTCTTGTTACCAATGTCACAGTCTGAATTCACAAGCTGTGGCCCTGACCAGTCAATTTTTTGTTCAGCGTTCAAATAAACTTCCATCCATCTGAGTCTGGCGCTTGAGTGGTCAGTATATGGCTGTTCCCGAACTTTTACATTTAGTTCAGTACTTGAAAGTATCTTGTGAATTCAACTTATTTGAGAAATGGTTAATAAAAAGCTTGCCCACCATTCTTTCCTGGCAGGGGAGATACCATGATAAAAATGTGGATAACTACTGATAACCATTGTACTCTAGATGTTCTGACTCCTGAGATTTCCCCAACTGTGGAAAACTCAGCTACATATCTGCAGATTTTGTGGTAATGGTGTGCTGAATGCATTCACCTCTCATAGATAAAAAAATTATATGAAGCATTTTGGTCTCTGAATCTATTCTCAGCTTCATACTGTACACTTGAGAGAGGAATATGTTGTCTACATATATATTCAGGTTTTAGAAACTAACTTCTTTGATAAAAGTAAGCGGCCTCTTCCTTCTTGAAGAGAAAGTCTACCAAGCACCACATACACAGGAAAACTGGGACTCGGGGGAGGCTGCTGTATTGGGACAGGCCTGAGATAGTCCCAAGCAAGTGAGAGTGAAAGAAAAGTCACAAACTCTTATTCTAGACTGAGAGAAAGTGGAAGCTCTGAAGTTCCTTGCTGATCCTAAGATAAAAGAATTAGAAGGGACATTCACTGTATGTTATGTGTGGCTCTGACAGTGGCCAGGCTCTACCATGTACAACTCATAGTGATAACTAAGTCACTAAACTGTTTTGTCCAAGGGAGTATTATAGTATCAGAGTGTCATGTGATACCTACAAAAAATCCCCACATAATCTCTTCAGCAATCTACTCATAATAATATATATTCAAAGTAAATGGTCACTATGAAAATGTAACTTAAAGCAAATATCCTCATGGCTATTTCCCCATATTTTACTCATAAGCACAACCTCTATGTGCAACAATAGGGTTTTCCCTTTCCTATGCTGAAGAGTTAATACTTCTCCTATCACCATCTTATTCTCCACTTCCTTCCACATCTGCTGGACTACATAGGCTTGGCAGTGTATACTCACCATGGGCCAACTCCTTTGAATCTTACTTGGTCAAAGAACATTGGTTATGAAAGATAGAAGGTCTGCTCAAAAGAAAAAGGAGAAAGAGCCAGGCATGTAGGAAAGAACCTGGATGATTTCTTCTAGGAAAAGCATGAGTGTGTTCTGTCTTGGTGACTGTAAGAGCCATAGGCGTGCCCTGGGAGTTGTATCCCTCTGCAGCTTATTACACAAATTGATCAATGGTACGTTCATTCCCTGATTGGTTTGACTCCTCAAGGGCAGAAACTACACAGGGAAGAGGCCCTAACATCTTCATTTCTTATCCCTGGGAGAAAATTAGTGGTTATATCTGTAAGTACTCTTTCTTGTGTTCATTCTCTGAGAAAAGTCACCAAAAATTTCCAAGATCAACTACCGGTCAGCATTTTATGACTTGTACTTTCCTACTCAGGTTAAGAGGCAAGGAGTCCCAGAATTCACTAGGTTTGGATTCTCTGAAATTAGTTGGTGTTGAGTACTTTGGGCATATGTGAAAGAGTAGTATAGCTGGGTAATAAAGTAGATTTATATATTTATCATCTATCTATCTATCTATCTATCTATCTATCTATCTATCTATCTATCTATCTTTAATTTTACCAATTTCTAGAGTGGCTGCACCAATTTGTATTCACACCAACAGTGTATAAGGAGTCTCCTTTTCCCACAACTTCACCAGCATTTGTTGTCAGTTGTTTTGTTGATCCTAGCCATTCTGACTCAGGCCAGATAAAATCTAACCTTTTTAAAATTTGCCTTTCCCTAATTGCTAAGGATGACTGATTTTTTGAAGTATTTCTTAGCCATTTTGATTTCTTACATGAACTTTTTGTTTAGACCACTAGCCCACTTTCAATTGGGACATTTGTTTCCTTGCCTTCTTTTTTTTTTTTTACTTCTTTGTACATTCTGGATATAAATCCTCTGTTATGTGTATAACTGGCAAAGATTTGCTCCAGTTCTGATGGATTCTCATTACTATATTGTTGTGGGCCAGCCCTGGTGATGACCAGGTCCCACAGAGAAGGTAATAAGTCAGTGAGGGAAGAGTGAGTCAGGCATGGTGTTTGGGGGAATCTTGCAGCCTGACGGATTGGCAGTTGGGGTGCTTCTTTCTTTAGAGAGAACCCAGTAGGCAGGGGTAGATTCATGTTGTTCCGTAACATAGATCATATCATTTCAATGTTTAGTCATCATGACAAAACAGAGTTATCTTTTACAATCATGTCTGAGGTCATAAGTTTAGTCCTCATTAATAAACTGTGATAGAACAGGGCTATCTTCTACAGTCATTTCCCCTCACCTACCCCATAGCCCATCTTTTAAGAATCTGTGGTTTCAAGCACACTAGACTGAAAGAAAATCTCCAAGCCAGCCTGGGCAGATTGGCATGTCCCAAACAGTGTATTATCAACTTTTAATGTGCAGAGTACTGTCATTAGGACCAAGAAAAATCTTCAGGCTAAAGCTGATAAAATTATTATTCAAATTTTGGCACAATAAAATGTTTATACTTTATAGAACTTATTTATGTGTCTAATCTTGTATTCGTTTGTTCCTTGATCATATGACACCACAGTAGCCATGCACAAGCTAACTTTACTAAGAAAAAGAAGTCTTTTTTTTTTTTTGGTTTCTTGAGCAGTGTCTCTCTGATTTAGCCTTGGTTGTCCTGGACTCACTTTGTAGACCAGGTTGGCTTCAAACTCACAGTGATCTACCTGCCTCTGCCTCCCAAGTGCCAGAATTAAAGGCATGTGCCACCACACCTGGCTATAGGAGGTATTTTTAAAAATTAATTTATTTATTCACTTTATATCTCAGTTGTAGCCCTCTCTCTCCTTTCCTCCCAGTATGAAACTTACCCTCCCCTCCTCTCCTCTATTCTTTGGAAAACAGGAGCTCCCTACCCATCAGGACTGAGTTCATACTCTTTCCCTGTGGTTTGGCAAGGCAGTCCTATCAGGGGGAAGTGACTGAACAGCAGGGAACAGAGCCCATGTCAGAGACAGCTTTCTCTCCCCTTACTAGTGGATACACAGGAAGCTCGAGCTGCTCATTGGTCCATGCATGGTCCTTGGTTGGTGCTTCAGACTCCACAGGCTCCTCTGGGTCCTGGTTAGTTGGCTCTGTTGGTGTTCCTGTGGAGCTCCTGTCATCTCTAGTTCCTTTTATTCTTTCCCTACCTTTTTTTACTAGACTTCCTATGCTTTGCTCAATGTTTGCCTGTGAGTCTCAACATCTGTTTCAAAGCATTGCTGGTGAAGCCTCTCAGACGACAACTCTGATAGGCTCCTGTTTGCAAGCATAGCAGAGTATCATTAATAGTGTCAGGGGTTGGCTCCCTCCCATGGGGGGTGGGTCTTGGGTTGGGCCAGGCATTGGCTGGACCTTCCCTCAATCTCTGCTCTATCTGTTCTATCATTATCCTGCATGTCTTGTTGGCAAGGTAAGTTTGAATAGGAGTTTTTGTGGGTGGGATCCTGTTCTCCTCCCTCTAAAAGGGGTCTTGTCTAGTTAGAGGGTGTCCTCCTCAGTCTCCACGGCCCTTGTTACTAGAGGTCCTAGCTATAGTCTTCCTTATATCTTCCTGGAGCACTAATTTGATTTAGGTCTCCAGCTTGTTACAGAGATTCCCCAATCCACAGTTTCTCTTTTTTTCTGCAGGCCTTCTGTTCTCCCACCTCCACTCTCCCCAGGTCTGATTTTCACCCTTATTTCTCTCTGTGCTGTCTCTTAATTTGTTCCCTGTCTTCACTCACTACTTCTGTCTGTTCTATTTTCCTTTCTGAGTGAGATTTACGCATCCTCCCTTGGGTCTTATCTTCTTTCCCTCTCTTCAACCACTACCTCTGTCTGTTTTATTTCCCCTCTTGAGTGAGATTTAATTACCCTCCCTAGTATCTTCCTTGTTATTTTCTTTATCTTCTTTGGTTCTCTGCATTGTAGTATGTTTGCCCTGTACTAAATGGCTAAAATCTACTTAAAAGTGAGTACATACCATGTGTGTCTTTCTGAGTCTGGGTTACCTCACTCAGAATGAGTGTTTCTAGTTCCATCAATTTGCTGGTTTTCTTGCTTTTAATGGCTGAGTAATATTCTATTATGTAAATGTACCACGTTTCTTTATCAGTTCTTCAGTTGAGGGACATCTAGGTTGTTTCCAGATTCTAGCTATTACAAATAAAGCTTCTATGAGCATCCTTGAGTAAATGTCCTTGTGGTATGGTGGAGCATCTTTCAGGAGTATGCCCAGGATTCGTATAGCTGGGTCTTGAGGTAGAGCTATTCTCAGTTTTATGAGAAAGCACTAGATTGATTTCCAAAGTGGTTGTACAAGTTTGCACTCTTACTAGCAATGAAGGAGTGATCCCCTTTATCCACATTCTTGCCGGCATGTGCTGTCACCTGAGTTTTTTATCTTAGCTATTTTGACAGGTGTAAGATGTAATCTCAGAGTCATTTTTTATTTGCATTTTCCTGATGAGCAAGGATGTTGAACATTTCTTTAAGTGCTTCTCAGCCATTCCAGAGTCCTCTGTTCAGAAAGAATTCTCTGTTTAGCTCTGTACTCCATTTTTAAATTGTGTTATTTTGTTTGTTGGTGTTTAATTTTAGAAAGGGAAGTCCTAATACTTACCATTTTTTCTGCACCATTCTTTGTCCATTAGGATGAGGCCCTGTGCAGGGCAGGGATAAGTCCAGCCAGTCTAACTTTGTTGCTTTATCTCTTCTTCCAGGGGCATACCATATGCTGATCCCAATTTTATGTGTTACATAATTACCTGACTTGATCTGCCAACTCCTTTAGCCTCCTGACTCTTGTTTACTTTTTTACCTTTCTTTTTCAAGACAGGGTCTCTCTTTGTAGCCCTGGCTGTCCTGGAACTCACTCTTTAGACCAAGCTGGCCTTGAATTCAGATTCTTTACCTTCCTAGGTTTACTGTCTTTTGATTATCTTGTTCCTGAGTAGGTACAGGGACAGATGTTCCAAGAATGTCCTGGAGATGAAGCCTCATAAGGAGATCTTTAGCACTTTCATATGAGTCACAACCTCCAGGGTGCAAGGAAGACCTTTAAGTGGGGCCAGAGAAGAATATCTCCCTAAAATCAGGAGGAGTAGCATGCTCAAGACTTTCCTGGGGAAGCTTAGAAGCAGTACTCCTGGGAAAAGGTATAAATGATTCATAATTTATTACCACCAATCCAATATACCCAAGTTGTACAAATACTAAAAGCTCCCTTCTAAGCATGCAGCACATGGAGACCAAGACCAAAAGTTAAGATGGCATGGTGGCTATTGCACCATTAGCTCAGCTTTGCTGGCTTTTTGCCAAGCAGCTGTGCTGGCTTTATGACTTTTACTGTTACCATTAGCTACTGCTGTGACACTATATTGATTATTTTTTTCACTTCGCAGACACTTTTTAATTCTACAAAGTCCCACTTGTCAACTGTTCCCCTTAATTCCTGAGCAAATTGAGTCCTATTCAGAATTTTTTTCCTGTATCTGTATTTTATAAGGTACTATATATATTTCTTATAGCAGTTTTAGCTTTCTGCTTTCAAGTTTGAGTCTTTGATTTACATGCAGCTAAATTTTGTGTAAGGTGATAAATATGAGTCTAATTCCATTCTTCTTTAGGTGGACATACAGTTTTCCAGAACCATTTGTTGAAGATGCTATCTTTCTTTTCTAATGTATAGTTTTAGATTTTGTCAAAGATTATATCACTGGAGTTTTATACACTCATGTTTGGGCTTTCTACTTTATTCCACTAGCCTATATATCTGTTTTTATACCCATATAATATTGTTTTTTATTACTATAGCTCTACAATATAATTTGAAATCTGCAATGACAATAACTTCAGTAATATTTTTGTTGCTCAGGATATTTTCTGATCTTCCTATCAGTGTCTTTTATGATTCCACCCGAATTTTAGAATGTTTTCCTATTTATGTGGAAAATATTATATGTATTTTGATTGGTATTGCACTGAATCTGTAAATGGCTTTTTGTAGGATGGCCCTTTTCACAATGTTAATTCTATATACCTATAAGCACAAAATGGCTTTCAATTTTCCAGGGTCTTTCCTAATCTCTTCTGAGATTTGAAGTTTATATTGTAGAGGTTGTTCACTTCCTTGGTTAGATTTAAAGACATTTTATTGCTATTATAAGTGAGAGTGTCTATGATCTCTTTCTCAGTGTGCTTGTTGTCATTTTAAAGGCAGCTGATTTTTTTTGTAGATGCAGTGAACTTTATTGATGGTACCCAAGACAGTAGGGCTCCCTGGACCTCTCCCATTATTCCGTGCCATTGAACTTTCCAAGGGTAGAATCACACTGGAACATGTAGATCGTGTAGTGGAGGTAAAGGAAGGGGTCATTGTGGCAACAATCTCCACTTTGCCAGATAAGAATCAAGCCCTGGTCACCAGGTACCCAATATGGTCAAATATTTTTAGTCTGACCGTCACCATCATGTCAAGGGCAAAGCTTGGACTGCATGAGATGATGTGGCTGTCTCTTAAACAGGAAGGAGCAGAGAGCCAAGGCTATTGATTTTTATAAGATGATCTTTTAACCTGACACTTTTCTGAAACCATTGACTACAGTTTTCTTGTGGAGTTTTAAAGATCTTTTATGTCATCTGCAAATATAGATAATTTGACTTCTTCTTTTCCTATTAATATCCCTTTAATTTTCTTCCCTTGCCTTATTGCTTTGGCTAGTGCTTCCAGTACTACAATGAAAAGAAATGGGAATAGTAAACAGCCCTGACTCATTGCTGATTTTAATGAGATTCTTCTGAATTTTTCTCCATGTAGGATGGTGGTGGTGTGTGAGTTTTTCATATATACCATTTATTAAATTGAGCTACGTTCCCTCCATTCCAATTCTTTTATCATGAAGGTTATGTTTATCATGAAGCTGTGTTAGATTATGTCAAATACTTTCTCTACTTTTATGTGACTTTTATCTTTAAGCTCATTTGTATGATTTATCACTTTTATTGACTTACATATATGTTGAACTACCCTGAATTTCTGGAATAAGCCAACTTGATTGTGGTGGAAGATCTTGATATGTGCCTCATCTAATTTGCTAGTATTTTATTGAGGATTTTTGCATCTATGTTCATCAGGGATATTGGTCTGTGCCTTTTGGGGGGCAGTGTCTTTATCTGGTTTGTGAACTGGATTAATACTAGCTTCATTGAATGAATTTAGGAGTAATACTTGTATTTCTATTCTCTTGAATAATTTAAGAAGAATTGAGTGTGATTAGTTCTTTGAAAATTTGGCAGATGCTGTGATTCCGTGTAGACCTGGAGTTGTTTTTACTCAGAAGGCTTTTTCTTAATGTTTCAATCTCCACATTTGTTATGTGTTTATTCAGGTGACGGATCTCATCTTGGTTTAACTTTGGTGGTTTCAATGAATCAAGAAATTAATCCAAAACTTTCAGGTTTTCCTACTTAATGGAATGAAGATATATAATGTATTCCTTTTTAATATTCGGAATTTCTTTGGTGTCTGTTGTAATGTTTTCCTGTTCATTTCTAATTCTGTAAATTTGTCTCATCTCTTTCTTTTGGTTAGTTTAGACCAAATATCTGTAGATTTCCTTTACCTTGTCAAAGAACCAGTACTTAGATTTATTTATTATTTTGTTGCTTTCTTTGTTTATGTTGCATTAATTTCTGCTTCGATTTTTATTATTTCTTTCTACTTACTAGGTTTAGATTTAGTTGCTTCTTATTTTTCCAAATTCTTTAGTTGTATCTTAAAAACATTTATTTGTGACCTAATTTTTAATCTAGGCATTTAGGGCTATCATTTTCCTCTTAGAGGTCCCTTTAATATGTCCCAGAGATTTTGATGTACTGTTTTTATTTTTATTTAGTACTAGGAAGTTGAGCAATGTAAAAAGAAATGTATATTTGTGCCAGAATCCTGCTCTCACCCCCACCTCTACAGATTCAAAAAGTGGGGCATGTAAATTATGACATTAAAGTATAATAGCAACAATAATAAGAAGAATAATGATGGTGATGGTGATGATGCTTGTTTTGGTTTCCCAAGGCCTTAAAGGTAACATTTGTTCATTTTTTTCATTAATTCATTCCTGGAGCCTTGCTGTGGCCTTGCTGTTTCTACCTTCAGTCACTCTGTGAAGGTGATGTAAGAGGCTGCATCAGCCACTGAGGTGCAGCTGTTCCCATATGGGCTGTGGTTTTTGCCTGGATCTGTAGGTCATGGGATCTGTCTACTACATATATCCGGCTGCAGCTGCTACATGCAACAGTAGATGCCCATAGGCTGGCATGCCTCCACAACCTGCTGCCACTTTTCCAGGGGCCTACTTTGCACTGCAGGGTGTGCCTGAAGCGCCAGTCAACTCTCTTTTAAAGGGACCACCTCCTGTCTGGCTAGTGTGGCACTGCCTGACCTCCTGGTCTGGATCCTGCATCTGGATTTTTGGCCTAATGCCTAAATCTAGCGTCTAAGCTTGGATTTATGTCTAAGTTTGGATTACATGCTTACCACACTGGACACCAACTATAAAGGTAGGGTTTTTAAAATGCCTGCTGTTGTTCTGAATAATGACACAGTGGCCTTTTAATTTTATTTTAAGCTTCAGGCACTACAGATAGGCAGATACTCAGCTATTCCAATCCAACAAAACTGGCCTGGCCTTCTCCCAAGCCATGTGGTCCATTACATGCCATCTTAGTCTCATCCTGGCTGATCCCTCTTCATCCATGTCCCAGTGATGACTCTCCTGGTCCCCACCTGAGAGCCCCCCTCTACCCCCCAATCCGGAAGCCATGCCTTAGTTTTCCAGTCCAGCCATTGTCTGTTCAGCTCTTTATTTGACCAATCAGAAGGTGATGGAGAAAACTATTTACAACACAGCAATGCAGGAGATGTTTCATAATGACAATGCCAAAGTCTGGACTGCAACCAGATCTCTGCATACAGAAATCAGCATCTGAATACACAGTGCACAGAGCATCCTCTAACATTGATCCATGAGCATGAGGGCTCTTTCCATCTTCTGATATATTCTTCAGTTTCTTTCTTCACAGACTTTGTTTTTGCCATACAAACCCTTCACTTGCTTAGTTAAAGTTACCCCAAGATATTTTATATTATTTGTGGCTACTGTGAAGGGTGATGTTACCTTAATTTCTTTCTCAGTGTGTTTGTCATTAGTATATAGGAGGATTACTAATTTTAAGTTAATTTTGTATCCAGACACTTCACTGAAGGCATGTGTCAGCTGTAGGAGTTCACTGCTAGGATTTCTGGGTCATTTATATATACTATTACATCATCTGTGAATAGTAATACTTGAGCCCAATTAGTATCCTTTTGATTTCTTTGAGTGGTCTTATTGGTCTAGCAAAATTTCAAGTGCTATATTAAATAGATATGGAGACAACTGAAAGCCTTATATTATTCCTGAATTAGTGATATTGAGTTTCCCTCCGTTTAATTTGATATTGGCAATAGGTTTTCTGTAAATTGCCTTTATTATGCTCAGCTATGTTCCTTGTATCCTTGATCTCTCCAAGGCTTCTTTAACATGAAGGAGTGTTCGATTTTGTCAAAAGCCTTTCTAGCATCTAATGAGGTGATCATGTGCTTTTGTTCTTTCAGTTGTTTATAAGGTGGATTACATTGAATGTTTTTCATATGCTGAACCATCCTTGCACCTCTAGGACAAAGCCTTATTGATCATGATGAATGACATTTTTGACACACCTTGAAACCACATCTTGAGGCATAGTGGCCGTGCTTTTAAAGATCTATAATGAAAAGAAAAGCTTAGGTCCAGTCATAGTGGTACACATCTTTAATCCCAGCATGTTAGGAGACAGGCATGCAGATCTCTGAGTTCAAGGTCAGTTTACAGAGCAAGTTCCAGGGCAGCCACGCTTAGGCAGTGAAAGAAAACATGGAAAACAGAAAGTTGGTGAAGATGTAGTTGAACAAGGGGGCATTTTCTAGTACCAGCAAGTAGCAGAACTTGGCAGTTTCAGCCATGTGGCTCTGGCTTTAGAGTCAAGAACAGAAGATGGGGTTATGGAATCTCCCTCAGAGACTAAGTAAAATCACTGAGGCCAGATGTGTGGCAGAGGTGCCTCTGCATGGGGGCCCAAAGAAGCCATTGTGTGATGGAATCTCCCTCCATGACTAAGGAAGGTTCTTGAGGTCAAGTGTGTGGCAGGGGTGTCCATGTATGGAGGCCCAGAGAGGTCATTGTGTGAGGCTGTAAAGTTGAAGCCTAGATTGCCTTGGCGACTACAAGATGCTTGAGATGCCAGAGTCATGGCATATCTGTTGAGGAAAGCTAACAAAGAGTGGAAAAAGTCCAAAAGAAAGAAGAGTGTTGCAATCAAACAAAACTGAAAGGAGTTGGAGATCTAAAGAGTGTTTTGACATCAGACATAGAGATTCAGTTTGGAGTTTGCACAACTTGTTTTTTTATCTTTGGTCTAGCATTTGCTTATCCTGCACCCTTTCCTATGTTTTGGAATGGTAATGTATATCCTGTGCCAGGATATGTTGGAAGTATGTGATCTGCTTTTTGATTTTGACTTTATAGGGGACTGTTAAGAGCCTTTGAACTTTGGACTTTTAAACATTGTGATATACTATGGGCACCTGTTTAGTTGGGCTAAAGGCATTTTGAGTTATGTTATGGCTACAAGCTTATGGGGACTAGGAAGTGGAATGTGGTGGTTTGATTAGATGTGGCCCCACGGTTAATGTGTTTGAATTCTTGGCCCTTAGCAAGTAACACTATTATGTGGGAGTAAGTGTGGCCTTATGGAAAGAAGTGTGTCACTGTGGAGGTAGATTAGGAGCCCACACCTAGTATGGAACCCAGTCTCATTCTTGCTTCTTTTGAATTAAGATATAGAACTCTCGGCTCCTCCAGATCCATGTCTGCCTGCATGCTGCCATGCTTCCTGCCATGATGATAATGGACTAAACCTCTGAAACTGTAAGCCAGTTCCAATGAAATGCTTTCCTTTATAAGAGCTGCCTTAGACATAGTGTTTCTTAACAGCAATAGAAAACCCACTGAGACAACACTTAAATGTGAAAGAAAAAAAAACAAACCAATCCCAACAAGTTGTCTTCTGATCTCTGCATGTGTGTCATGGCAAGAACATACATATACACACATAGGCACAGCTACAATAAGTTAATTTTATAGTACTCACAAATCATTACAACAGATGGAGGATCCAAGATGGTGGCACTGATCACACACCATGTCTGATCAATGGGACAGCAATGACTGCACAAAAACCTAAGGACCAAACTGAGAGCTACAAAACACCAATGCTGATATTTCCCAGGTGAGAGGGGTCTACACTGTGTGGAACATGGGTGGGTCTGGCCTCATGCCACAGAAAAGTCCCTCGGTTCCTGCAGGAGTGTTCACAGTCTCCAAATTCTACTCAGTTCACCTGGCCAATCCACAGAAAGTCCCCAGGTCCACACAGGCATGGGCACATATCTGCTGGTGGCACACAGACCCTGTGCTCGGTGTCTCAGACTGAACTATGGGCTACAAAATATCAGTGTCTGAGTCTTCTAGTCCAGAGGAGACCCCACAGACTGGAACACAAGTGGATCTGACCTCAGGTCACCTCGCTGTTCCACGGACAATTCCCAGGTCTAATCTTAGATCACCTGCCTGATCCACTGGAAGAGTTCCATGATCCTCGCAGGTGAGGGAGCTCAACCTATTACTCACATATGATCTACTCTCAACAGCCGGTGAAGGACACCAGAAACTACTGCCCAATGCCAGAGACATCAAGATGGGTAACGGTCAGCATAAAAACATAAAAAACCAAAGCCAAAATAATACAGCAGCTCCAGAACCTAATTATCACACTGCCATCAGCCTTGGACACTCAAACATAGCTGAAACACAAAAAAATGACCTCAGATCTTTCCTCATGAAGATGATAATAGAAGAAATGAATAAAATCTTTAAAGAAATACAAGAAGATACAGCCACACAGATTGAGGCTCTTGGAGAGGCCATGACAGTGGCCTATAAAAAGGAAATGAAGAAATCACTCAGTGAAATTCAGGAAAATGCAAATAATCAGGTGAAGAAAGTAGAAAACAATGGTCCATGATCTGAAGATGAAAATGTAAACATTAATAAAAGCACAAACTAAGAAAATTCTGGAAAGAGAGAACTTAGAGAAGAAAACAGGAATTGCAGATGTAAGCACTGACAACAGAATACAAAAGATGCAGGAAATAATCTTAGGTGTAGAAGATAAAATGGAAGAATTTGATATAACCATCAAAGAAAATGTTAAATCTTAAAAAATACTGATACAAAACATTCAAGAAATCAAGGACACCCTGAAAAGACCAAACCTAAGACTAATAGGATGTCAGAGCCCTCTCTGGACAATATCAAACACATCCTAGATCAGGGAGTGAGGACTGAGAAATAAAAGAACACTGAGGCAAGACATTATCGGAAACACACGATAGGCTTGAGAGGGCCTGCAGTCAATACTGCATGACATCTTAACTTTATTCACCAGTTCAATTTATATACATCTCAGGCATGAGAAAACCAAGCAGAAGTCCACTCTCAGGAGATAATGCTGACATTCTCATGGGAAAAATGGTGTAATCTCAATAGACTGTCAGCCTTGAGGCCACAGTGTTCTTTTTCTGAGAGTCTGAAGTACTTGGCAGAACATCTTGTTTAATCACAGTCTCAACAGTCTATGTGATTCTTATGTTGGAGCAGAGAGCATGAGAGCAATGCATATAGACAGAGATCCTTTACAAATGGCTCCCAACAATAGGAACTGAGGAAAGAGAAGATGCTCAGCTCTAAGGCCCAGAAAATATTTTCAACAAAATCATAGAAGACAATTTCTCTAACATAAGGAAGAGATGAATTACAAACCTACAAGAGGCCAAATAGAGTAGGCCAGAAAAGAAAATTCTCCCACCACATAATAATCAAAACACAAAATATATAGAACAAAGAAAAAATATTAAAAGTGGCAAGGGAAAAAGGCCGAGTAACATACAATTGCAAACCTATTGGAATAACACCCAACTTTTCAGCAGAGACCATAAAAGCCAGAAAGGCCTGGGAAGATGTCTTGCAAATCCTAAGAGATTACAGATGCCAGTCCAAACTACTATACCCAGCAAAACTTTCAATAACCATAGATGGAAAAAGCAAAAATATTTCACAACAAAAACAAATTTAACCACAAATCCAGCCCTATAGAGGGTTCTAGAAGGAAAACTCCAATACAAGGAGGCTAACTGCACCTAGGAAAACACAGGAAATAGATAACTTTATCTTAGCAAAACAAAAACTAGCCAAGCTCACAAACACACACGAAACACAACTAACATAAAAGGAAAGGGTCTTAACAGTCACTGGTCATTAATCTCTCTTAACATCAATGGTCTCAACTCTCCATTAAAAAGATACAGACTAACAGAATGGGTGCATAAACAGGACCTAACAGCTTGCTGCTTACAAGAAACACACTTCAGCCACAAATATAGGCATTTATTGAGAGTAAAGGGCTGGAAGATGGTCTTCCAAGCAAATGGACACAAGAAGCAAGATGGAGTAGCCATCTTAATATCTAATAAAATAGACTTTCAGCTAAAATTAGTCAAAAGAGATAAGGAAAGACACTTAATACTCATCAAAGGAAATCTCAAGCAAATTGTCATCACAATTCTGAACATCTATGCTCTAAATACAAGGGCACCAGCATTTGTAAAAGAAACATTAATAAAGCTTAAACTATGCACCAATCCCAACATATTAATATGGGAGACTTCAATTGCCCCCTCTCACCGAAGGATAGGTCAAGGAAACAGGCTAAAGCAAGAAACAATGACACTAACAGATGTATGAGTCAAATGAACCTAAGAGGCATCTACAGAATTTTTCACCCGAACACAAAAGATTATACTGTCTTCTCATAACCTCTCAGAACCGTTTCCAAAATTATCCATATAGTAGGTCACAAAACAAGCCTCAGCAGATACAAGAAGATTGAAATAATACCTTGTATCCTATCAGACCACCATGGACTAAAGCTGGACCTCAACAACAACAGAAATAACAGAAAGCCCACACACACATGGAACTAAACAACTGTCTACTTAATGAAAAAAGAGTCAGCAAAGAAATAAAGAAAGAAATTAGTGACTGCCTAAAATTCAATGAAAATGAAGGTATAACATACCCAAACTTATGGAACACAACGAAAGCAGTGCTAAGAGGAAAGTTCATAACACTAAGTGCCTTAATAAAAAGATTGGAAACATCTCATACAAGCAACTTAACTGCACATCTGGAAACCATAGAAAAAAGAAGCACCCAAGAGGAGTAGATGGCTGGGAATAATAAAATGCAGGGCTGAAATCAATAAATCAGAAACAAAGAGAACAATTCAAAGAATCAACAAAATCAAGAGCTGTTTCTTTGAGAAAATCAACAAGGTAGACAAACCCTTAGCTAAACTAACTAAAAAGCATAGAGACACTATCTAGGTCAACAAACTCAGAAATGAAAAGGGAGACATAACAACAGACACCAAGGAAATCCAAGGAATTATTAAGTCTTACTTCAAAAGCCTATATGCCACAAAACTTGACAAACTAAATGAAATGGACAATTTTCTTGATAGATTCTACTTAGCAATGTTGAATCAAGGTTAGGTAAACAAATCAAATAGTCCTAAGTCTCTGATGGAAGTCTCCCAATCAAAGAAAGCTGAATTCTACCAGACATTCAAAGAAGAGTTAATACCAATACTTTTCAAACTATTCCACAAAATAGTGGGATCATTACCAGACTTATTCTATGAGGCCACAGTCACCTTGATACCTAAACCACACAAAGACTCAACAAAGAAAGAGAATTTCAGACCAATTTCTATAATGAACATTGATGCAAAAAATACTTAATAAAATTCTCATGAACTGAATCCAAGAACATATCAAAAATGTCATTCGTCATGACCAAGTAGGCTTCATGCCAGTCATGCAGAGGTTGTTTAATATACTGACATCCATCAATATAATCTACCATCTAAGCAAACTGAAAGAAAAAACCCCACATGATCATCCCCTTAGATGCCGAAAAAGCATTTGACAAAATACAATCCCCATTCATGTTTAAAGTCTTGGAGAGGTCAGGGATACAAGGCACATATCAAAACACAATAAAGGTCATGTACAGCAAGCTAATAGCCAACATCAAATTAAATGGAGAGATACTCAAAGAAATTCCATTAAAATCAGGGACTAGACATGGTTGCCCTCTCTCTCCACATCTCTTCAATTTAGTACTTGAAGTCCTAGCTAGAGCAATAAGAAAACAAAAGGAGATCAAGGGGTCCATATTGGAAAGGAAGAAGTCAAAGTATTGCTATTCACAGATAATATGATAGTTTACATTAGTCTCCCCCAAAATTCCAGCAGAGAACTCCTACAGCTGATAAACACCTTCAGCACAGTGGCTCGATACAAAATCAACTCATAAAACTCAATATCCCTCCTATATACAAATGACAAATGGGCTGAAAAAAGAAATGAGTAAAACTGCACCCTTCACAATAGCCACAGTTAATATAAAATATCTTGGTGTAACCAAGCAAGTGAAAGACTTGTATGAGAAAAAACTTAAAGTCTCTGAATTAAAAATTTAAAGAGGATATCAGAAGATGGAAAGATCTCTCATGCTCATGGATTGGGAGAATCAACATAGTAATAATATCCATCTTACCAAAAGTAATCTACAGATTCAATGTAATCCCTATCAAAATACCTACACAATTCTTTACAGATGTTGAAAGATTAATTCTTTCATAGTTCATAAGAAAAAACAAAAAACCCAGAATTTAAAAAAACAATCCTGTACAATAAAAGATCTTCTGGAGGAATTGCCACCCCTGATCTCAAGCTGTACTATAGAGCAACATTAATTTTAAAACAGCATGGTACTGACACAGAAATAGGCTGCTTAGCCAATGGCATTGAATTAAAGACCCAGAAAAAAACCTACATACCACTGGACACTTGATTTTTGACAAAGGAGTCAAAACCGTATAATGGAAAAAAGATAGCATCTTCAGCAAATGGTGCTGGACTAACTGGCTGTTTACATTTAGAAAAAATACAAATAGATCCATATTCATCATCCTGCACAAAACTAACGTCCAAGTGGATTAAAGACCTCAACATAAAACCAGACACACTAAATCTGTTAGAAGAAAAAGTGGGAAAGACCATTGAACTCATTGGCACAAGAATCAACTCTCTGAACAGAACACCAATAGCTCAGGCTCTAAGATCAACAATGAATAAATGGAACCTCATGAAACTGAAAAGCTTTGGTAAGGCACTGTTGACAGAACAAAACGACAGCCTGCCAACTGGGAGCTCTTCACCAACTCTACATCTGACAAAGGGCTAATGCCCAAAATATATAAAGAACTCAAGAAATTTAACACCACCAAATCCAATTATCCAACTAAAAATGGGGTACAGAGCTAAACTGAGAATTCTCTGTTGAAAATGGATGAGAAACACTTAAAGAAATCTCATTGTTCTTAATTATCAGGGAAATGCAAATCGAAATGACTCTGAGATTCCATCTTACACCTACCAGAGTGGCTAAGATTAAAAAAAAATTCAAGTGATAACACATTGAGGATGTGGAGAAAGGGGAACACTCCTCCATTGCTGGTGAGAGTACTAACTTGTACAACTACTTTGGCAATCAATCTGGTGCTTTCTCAGAGAAATGGGAATAGTGCTACCTCAAGATTCAGCTATACCACTCCTGAGCATATAACTGAAAGATGCTTCACCATAAAACAAGGACATTTGCGCTATTATGTTCATAGGAGCTTTATTTGTAATAGCTAGAAACTGGAAACAATCTCACTATCCCTCAACTGAATAAAGAGACAGTGGTACATTTACACAATGGGATACTGCTCAGCAATCAAAAAGGAGGAAATCTTGAAATTTGCAGGCAAATGGATGGAACTAGAAACGATCATTCTGAGTGAGGTAACAGTCCCAGAAAGTATAAATGGATATTAGCCAAACATAGATGTCCTCTGAAAGACTCCACTTAGCGGGGTATTGGTACAGATGCTGTAACTTACTGCTGGGCTCTGGGTGGAGCACTGAAAGTTACATGAAAGAGTAGGGGGAGATGGAAGGACTTGGAAGGGTTAAGAGCCCCACACGGAGACCATCAAGGCCATGGGATCTGTACCCAGGTTGGCCTGTACAAACGGATGCACCAAGCAAGGGCAACGCATGCAGAGAACCTAGACCCATGTTCAGAATAGCCAATGGACAGCTTATTCTCCACAGTTGGGCGTGGGGAGTGGGGACTGCCTTTGACATGAACTCTGGTGCCCAAGATTTGGTCACTTCCCCTTGGTGAGGAGACCCTGTGGGCACACAGAGGAAGGGGATGGAGGCTGTCCTGATGAGATCTGATAGGCTGTGGTCAGATGGTAGGGGCAGAGGCCCCCTTAATCAGAGGTCAAGGGGAAGGGAATAGGGCAGAAGAGGAAGAGTGGGTGGGAATGGGAAGATATGATCAAGGGGATAACAATTGGGATGTAATGTGAATTAACTATACTAAGCAAAAAAAAAAAAAAAAAAAAAAAAAGAAGAAGAAGAAAGAAAAAAAGAACAACAACAACAACAAACAAACAAAAAATCAGAAAAAAGTAGTACAGATAAGTTTCCTCCTGAAAAGTAGAAAGTTTGAGATCCTATAAAGGGAACTGACTTTTTCTATTATTATTATTATTATTATTATTATTATTATTATTATATTAATTTATTCAGATTACATCTAAATTGTTTTCCCCTCACTTGTATCCACCCATTCCTCCCTCCTGCCCTCCTGCTTTCACCCTATTAGCCTCCCCTGGGTCTATGACCAGGGGATCTCTTCCCCCACTATATGGTCATAGGCTATCTTTCAAGTCTCATCTTGGTAGCCTGCTTATCCTTTCTCTGAGTGTCACCAGGAACTGACTTTTTCAATGACCCTTTTCAATTAGTATTAACAAGTCCTTAGGGACTGATTAACATGAGCCAATTTGGATAATTATAAGCTCTGTGCATTGAACTCTCAAGCCTATGCAACTCTAAATATGATGCCAGTGTCCTTCCAGCTGTTTAGTTTGTTGGTCCTAGTCCACTTGGATCTGTCTTACCTCTCTCTCAGAGCCAATATTTCCATCATGGGTTCATGCCTGAGTCTATCTTCTTGCCATCTCTGATGACAGAATCTGACTCTCCATCACCTACCTGGGAGAGAAGAAATGATGGATCACCATTCCTTCATTATGACACAGCATAGAGGTGGCCCAATCCGGTGAGGAATTTGGGGGAAAGTGGAAGCAGCAGAGATTGGGGGGTGGGCATTACTGCTTCATCATCAAAGCAAAAAGTTGGCCGGTTGGTGGTACATACATGTTATCCCCAGCACTTGGGAGGCTGAGACAGGAGAATTGATAATTTGAGGGCATCTTGGTCTGTGTAGCAAGACTTTTCAAAAACCAAACCAGGGACTGTGAGATGGCTCCATGTGTCAGAGCTTACCATCTAGTCTTACTATCTGAGTTTGATTTCAAGAACCCACATATAGTCAGAAGTGGAGAACTGACTTAATAATGCTGTCCTCTGTGCTTGACTCCCAGGAATTAATAATCACAGTAGTGATAGTAGTAGTAGTAGTAGTAGTAGTAGTAGTAGTAGTAGTAGTAGTAGTAGTAGTAGTAGTAACAACAACAACAACAACAACAACAACAATAATAATACCAAAACAAACCAAGGCAAACAAAACCAAACCCAAACTAAAAAAATTACATGAAATTATAACAACCAGATGAAAGGGTGCCCCAAATGCAAACTTTTAACTCAAAGGACAATGAATTTTTTGATTTATATATATACTTACTTTACATCCTGGCCATAGCCCCACCCCTCCTCTCCTCCCAGTCCTTATCTCCTTTTTCTCTCCCCTCCCCCATTCCTCAGAAAAGGGGAGCCCCCTTCCCATCCACCCAAACTCATCAAGTCACGCGAGGACCCAAGTGTGTCCTCTTCTCCTGTGGCCTGGTAAAACAGCCCTACCAGAGGGAAGAGATAAAAAGCTGGCACGAAAGCCCATGTCAGAGACAGCCCCTGCTCCCCTTACTAGAGGACTCACATGAAGTCTGAGCTGCCCATTGGTGACATCTGTGTAGGGGCCCTAGGTCTAGTCCATGTGTGGTCCTCGGTTGGTGCTTCAGTCTGACAATGAATATTTTTAAACAGACATTATGCTTAATTTATCTGGGTTATAATTTGATACACACATTAATGTGTAAAAGAAGGTCAAGATTTATTAGCCTACCAATCTCCCTAAACACTCACCTTTGTGTGAGTGTGTGAGTGTGTGAGTGTGTGTGTGTGTGTGTGTGTGTGTGTGTGTGTGTGTTGGGAAACCTTAAACTTCTTTCTTCTGGTTCATTATAAAGTCTATAATAAATTGTTGTAGATGGGGCTCCTGTAATTGTATACAGAACACTGGAATTCATCACTCACATCTAACTGTCTTTTGATGTCCAGTATTCCAATTCCTACTTTCTCCTTCCTCCCTACTTATTTCTTGTCAGTGAAAGCTATTATCATATGTTCTTGTTATAGTGAGGATGTGAGACTTCTAATGCAAACTATAACTTTAACTCATAATAGCCTTCATTTCTGTAGTTATTTCTCTTATCATAGTGGCAAATATGTCTAGAAAACTTTCTATTGATTGCTAAAAATGAGGAAGATGGTGGTGATAGCTGTCAATAACTGTAATATTGTAAGCTTTATCAAAGTTTCCCAAGTGCTAAAATCAATGTAGATTCCTGAATTTTATCTGCACCATCACTACCAAGAGTATAAGAGGGCATATTTTTCCATGAGGAAAGGATTAGGATCTTTTTAAAACAGTAATTTGCTCCTCATCCATGGGTAGAAGGGATTGGATTCATATTTTGAATGAACAATATGACCCCATGAAAACAGCTTTTTTTCAGGGGTTTCCCAGCCCAATCAGTCATTTCCTTTTTCCTCTGTAATTTCTGGAAATCATCTTCTACTCATAGCAATATTTTCTTTGGGGTCATCCATCCTAAGAAGACAGTAGATGTCCTTTCTGTTCCCACGATTGGAGATATGGCTGAAATCACAGATGTGGAACTGGAGAAAGCTTATAATACAGAGAAGAATAATCTTCATATTATTCTTGAATTTTGTTCATAATCTCACATATCCTCCATTATGAAAGCTCCATATAAAAATATAAAAGTGGTGGAAAAATATATCAAAATATCTTTAAAAATTATTTTACTGTTTTAAATTATGTGGTATATACCGCTAGAGAGATGTCTCATCAGTTAAGATCAGTTGCTGTTTTTCCAGAGGAATCTGGTTAAGTTCCCAGAACCCACATGACACCAATTATCCATAACTTTAGTTCCAGGGGACCCAGTGTCCTCTTCTAGGATCCTCAGACACCAAGCATGCTCACAATGCACATATATGTATATACATAAAATATATAACATCTACACACACATATATAAAATATATAATATATGTACACACATATATATACACATATATACATCTACACACATATATGTATATATAAAATATACAATAAGATATATTATATATACATACACACATATATACACATATATACATATACACACACATATATATGCAGGTAAGACACTCATACACATAAATAAAATAAATACATCTTAAAAATATGTGGTGTGTGTGTGTGTATGTCAGTATATGCACATTAGTGCAGTTGCCTGCAGAATCCAGAGGTGTTATGTTCCTCTGGAGTTAGACTTATAGACAGTTGTCAGATATGGGTACTGGGAACCAAACTCAGGTCCTCTACAATCTCAGCAAGTGCTCTGAAGCACTGAGATATCTCTCCTGCTCCACCATAAATATCTTTTTTTAAATTTTGATCTTATGAGACAGGGTCTCTCTGTGTAGCCTTGGCTGTCCTGGACTCACTTTGTAAACCAGGCTGGCCTTAAACTCACAACGATCTGCCTCTGCCTCCCAAGTGCTGGGATTAAAGGCGTGAGCCACCACTCCCAGCCTACCATAGGATATTAAGCTCCATTTTTACTCAGGGATTAACAGTTATTAAAAGATGTGTAATAGATAAGCCATTGGTTAAGACCTGTGGATCTTTGCTTTAGAATTTCTGAAGTTTGGCAAATAAAATGGAGATTTTTAGCCAGGGACACTAAGGAGTAATTTATTTTTACAGTGCTGGTGACTGAACCAAGGTGTTGTAGCAATCTCTCTACCACTGATCTACTTCTTTGGCTCCCATATTATAATTTTGAAATACCTGCTCTACTTGCTACCTGTGTGATATCAAACAAGTTATTTATGAACTTCAGCATTGTCATAAGAATTGATTCCTTGTTGATAGAACTTCACTGAGTTAGTTTTAAGCAATACTACCTTTGTGATTAAGTATGTGATTGATGTGCATAGAAAAGGCAAAAATGTATTATTATTATTATTATTTAACAATTATGCTTACAACATTTAGATAAATTCTCCTGTTGCATAAAAGTTTTGGTTTTTAACTGATTATTTAAAATTAGTTCAGTCCCTACATGACTAGAAATAATTACTAGGAAAAAATATCTGGGTTGCCTTACTTTCTAGTTTCTCAGCGCAAGTTTGATCCTGAGTTGTCTACAAAAACAAGTACAAAAGTCTCCAATTAATGTTGAATAGCCTTTTTTCTTTTCACTGAAAATGAATGTGGCCAATATGATACAAACTTACAAGAACAAATCTATGTGAGCCTTTATCTATTTCAAGGACGTCCTATAGGAACAAGACAAGAGAACAATAGCATTTATTTGAGTTTATTTCATGATGTCACTTAAAAATTACCTTTGTTTAGTGTGTGTATGTATATGTGGATAGATATGTCACACACATGTGTCAAGTTCAGAGAACAACTTACAAGATTAAGTTATCTCCTACCACGTGAGTCCCAGGAAACAAACCTGTATTGTCAGTCTTGGACGCAAGTACCTTTACCCACCAACCATATCATTGTTCTATTCATAGAATTTCTATGAAACTTATTTTTTATGTCACAACATTACTAACAATAAAAAGAATAATTGTAGATATTTTTACATGCATAAAAAATAGAGGTAGAAGGAGAAGAGGTGAATTAATTGTGTTTCCTATGTTGAGATCTAATGTCCCCAAAGAATAAGTATGCTTATGTCATATGATCAAATAAAAGAGCATTAAAGTTATTATAGGGTTGTATTTCATCAATAAACTTTGTATGAATTACAGCAATGATTATAGTTCTTACGCAGTGTAATAAATACTTATTTGTTTCCACCTCTATCAGGTCCCTTTGATCTTTAGAGGCCAGATTCACTCCTCCATTTTCTTTTCAGGAAGATTGCACACGAGGCAGAGAAGTTTAGTTACATAGTTAGTGTTAAACAACGGTTCTGGGATTTGAGTTGTGTATGCCAGTGAACGCTGTTAGTCCTGACTTAGAAGGCAGAAATAAGATTGTGAATTCTAGGCCAGCCCTGGTTACACAGCAATACCTTGTCTTAAAACACTAAAACAAAACAAACAAACCAAAAAATCTAAGACACAAACCATTCAAATCCTAGTACAGGATTTTGTCCTCTCTAGGAATGCTTAAAAAGTTTTTTTTTCCTTCTCAAACATGCCTAAGCACAGATGAACAAACCACAACAGAGCAATTGTTTATTTTCCTTAGTATTCATCTAATCCCCTGTGAAACAGTGGGATGAGCCAGTGGTTTACATGGAACTTACAAGGTGGGTATTGGAAATCATAAGTATTTAAAAAAATAAATAATAATACATTTTATAGCCACATGGAAATTGGAGACATGGAAATATGACTGCTTTTTAAATATCTATTTTATTTTTAGAGATTAAAATATTATTACATAATTACTACCTTCCATTTCCCCACCCCCCAAACCTCCTATATGTTTCTCCTTGTTGTCCTTCAAATTTACGGTCTTTCTTTTCATTAACTGTTGTTGCAAATATACCTATGTATATGTATATATTTCTAAACACATCTGTGCAGTCTGCTCAGCTCAGTCTACAGAATGTTACTTGTATGTATAAGTTTTCAGGGCTGACCACTAACACATTGTATAGGTATTCCTTAGTGGCATATAGTTTCTTTGTGTAGGGCTGAGGCTTTCCCTCACCCACATTAGTTTGTCTATTCATATTGTCCCTGTTCAGCTTACATTTAGGGAGTCATGTTGGTGTGACTTTATGGCTAGGAGATACAATTTCACAGCAAACTCCCCATTCCATTGGTATTAAAATCTTTCTGCTTTTTCTGAAATGATCTTGGAGCCTTAGGTGAAGGAGTAGTGTTGTAGTTATGTTTATTTAAACTGGGCTCTATAATTGCATTTTTTTTTGGTTGTGAGACTGGCCTTTAATGGCTGAGCCCACTATAATAATTGCATTTTGGTTGTATTTTTCTGTGATAGTCATTGGCTATTGCAGAGAGAATTTTTATTGATGAGAGGTGAAGACTGCACTTACTTGTGGGCATAAAGACAAATACTGAGAATGTAGGTAGGAATTATGTTGTTATAGTAAATGCTGGTTGTAGGTTCTCTTCCACAATCCACAATTTCACTAGCTCTGGGCAGTTGGCTAGTTTTCCTCTTCCAGGGTTGATTTTTCTCTTGTCAAATGGGTCTTGCCTGCAATTAGATAGTTTTTGGTTATCACAAGGTATGTGTGTCACTACTGAATCCCTAGAGTTATTACACCATATTGGTTGTTGTGGCTCACAGAGGTCACAGCTGGGTAGGACTATTGGTTGCCTCCCTTCTTTGTAAGCATGCATGGAATGTTCTTGTATCACAAAAACTAGTCCTTGGGGAGGAGGATTTCCGGTTCAGTTACAACATGGAAGCATCTGGGCCCCTGTCTCTGAAGTTCATAGTGTCTTAGGCAATAGAGACTTGCCTTTCATCTCTGGGAAACAATCAAGAGCAATAGTAACAGCCTGTAATGTTTTGGGAGTCTCTTGAACAGCCTAGTCAACAGCTCAAAAGAAAGCTTCTCATACTTGATGTTTGGTTTTGTGGTTTGATGACCTTTGGCTCCTAGAAGGGTCATTATCAGACCAGATGTGGAATTTTCATTTAAATTATATATGTATGTATGTAGGTTCACCTCTGGGGCCTGTGATGTTTGCAACAATGAATCCATAGTCAGATTCCTAGTACCAGACATACGTTTTCCCCTGTCTGTGGAGCAGACCTTAAATCCAATCAGAAAGCCATTGACTCCTCCCATAACATTTGTGCCACATTAATCTCCATAGGCATATCTAGCCGTGCTGGTTATTATTGTAGCTCACAGAGTTCACAGCTGGGTAGGACTGTTGACATTTCCCCTCAGTAGCCTGCATAGTGTCATCCTGGATTATGAAAGATAGTCATTAGGGAAGAATCTTCTTGGCCAATAACAGTTGGATTTCTCCATGTCCTGAGACCAAATTGCATGGTGTCTTCAGCAACAGAATGGGCCATGTATTTAGTGAATACTTTTTCCCATAAAGGATCAAAGTCAAGACACAAAAATGATGAAAATCTGTGCAGATAAATGACATATAAAATGTTTTTTTGATTATGAACGTTTGGCTTTAATTTAGAATCTACATGATACGGTTTCAGACACTATACTGTTTGCTATTCCATAATGTAGGAAATTATTTTAAAAATTAATTCCTGTTTCTTTATAGATTTGATGTTGAAGTAGATAATGCATGTGGGACTATCTACAGAAAATTAAAATATACGTTATCACAATGCTGATAGATTACAGATTTATTTTCACATTTGTATTGATATCAGAAACATTACTATAACGGGTTGAGAGAATAAACTTATAAATAAGTTTGGCTTGGTGCAAATATGAATGTAGATAGATGAGAAAAGTTTGCTATATAGAGAAAACTCTGACACTTAACTTTCTGTGTGACATCCAGGCTCATTGCTCTTATATTTCACTCTTGGGTTCTAAGTGAATAATCTGCCAATGTTTGTATTTAAAGTTCCTATATTGTAAAATGGGCATACATATATAGTTTTTTAAATTTTAAAACTATAAACACACAGTATCCCACAGAGAACATGGGTTGAATCAGAACCCAATTTTGGTTCTCAAATAGCATGTTTTGTTAAAGCATCTCAGATGTTTTGAAAATATTACTTTTATTTCACAAATGTTTGGAAAATGAACTCTTATGGACAATGCAGCTTTTACCATCTTATTGGTCCTGCTTAACTTACTGCAACTTAATGAAATTTTTATCTTTTGTACCTTGATGAATTTGACATTATTTTGATAAAGTCTAACTAAAGTTTTATTTTTGCCTTAAAAGTAATTCTTCATAATTTTAAAATTGTTTGACAGTGCCATACATTTGTTCAATGAATTTTTAGTTATTTCACACCTTCCCATATTCTTTTCTTATTCACTTTTCTCTCCTACTAGATCCTTTATTCTGAAGTTCTGTATGAGAAATTTTTTCATATATGTGCATAAAATAAGGCTGTTTCTTCATTGCTATTTTTTTTTGTTTTGAGACAGGGTCTCACTATTGCCTTGGGTGTCCTAAAACTCACTATGTAGACCAGGCTGGCGTCAAACTCATAAAGATCTGCCTGCTTCTATCTCCCAAGTGTTGGAATTAAATTTCTGTACCCTAAACTCAGCCTTAATTACTCTAAATATAAATAATATCACTTTCAATGGGAAAGAATATTTTTTATTGTATATTTTATCTTAAGTGAATATTTTCCTGTGACCATAGATTTTAGTTAGTGATTTCGCTATTCAAACATACTTCATTTGTGTTTCTCTGATGTATATATACATGAATTAATGTATATATGAGACAAATAACAGAAAATGATCAATTATATAATTATTTTAGAGACTGAATACATAAAAACCGAGTAATTCAGATAGCTGTGAATGATCCTAAAACAAAATGTGTGGAATTTATCAACAAACTTCTTTCATTGAGAATTCAGAACCATTGTTGGGTTTAATTATTTGTTTTTCTTCAATCTTCTTATGTTTTCAAAAGGTGTCCAAGCAACATGGAAGAGAAAAATATAACACACATCTCAGAATTCCACCTCATGGGACTCTCAGATGATCCACAGCTTCAACCCATACTATTTGGACTGTTCCTGTTCATGTACCTGGCCACAATGCTTGGGAACTTGCTCATCATCCTGATAGTCAGTTCTGATTCCCACCTCCACAGTCCAATGTACTTTTTCCTCTCTAACTTATCCTTGGCTGATATCAGTTTCACCTCCACCACACTACCAAAGATGATAGTGGACATTCAGACTCACAGTAGAGCCATCTCCTATTCAGGATGCCTGACTCAGATGTCCTTTTTCATGCTTTTTGGGTGTTTGGATAGTCTGCTTCTAACTGTAATGGCTTATGATAGATTTGTGGCCATCTGTCATCCTTTGCACTATCAGGTCATTATGAACCCTCGTCTTTGTGGCTTGTTGGTCCTTGTGTCTGTTTTAATTAGCCTTTTGGTCTCTCAGATGCATAATTCAGTAGTATTACAACTTACCTACTTCAAGAGTGTGGACATTTCCCATTTCTTCTGTGATCCTTCTCAACTTCTCAACCTTGCCTGTTCTGATACCTTTACCAATAACATAGTCATGTATTTTGTTGGTGCCATCTCTGGTTTTCTTCCTATCTCTGGAATTTTTTTCTCTTATTATAAAATTGTTTCCTCGATTCTTAGAATGCCATCACTTGGTGGGAAGTATAAAGCCTTCTCTACTTGTGGCTCCCACTTGTCAGTTGTTTGCTTATTTTATGGGACTGGCCTTGGGGTGTACCTCAGTTCAGCTGTCTCATTGTCTCCCAGGAAGGGTGCAGCAGCATCAGTCGCATACACTGTGGTCACCCCCATGCTCAACCCCTTTATCTACAGCTTAAGAAATCAGGACATCAAGAGGGCCATGTGGCGTCTTATCAGAAAACAAAACTCCTAATTCTTATAATACCTATGGAATCTTCATCTGTTTAATATTGCATTAATAACCACACAATTGAAAGCACTGAGTGACTTTCTTTCTTATATATTCACCATGGAGGAAGGAACTAAATTCTTCCTCCCCTCCATATTATAACAAAATTCTATAACAGCTTCTTGCCACACTTAATGGGAACACTAGGGGATATGTGCTTATTAAAAGTGCACATCATTCTGGGTAAAATATGTGTGATATACAAATTTCTCTGGTAGGAGACTAAAATGCCTTTAAAAAAAACTTTTTTTGTGTGTGTGTCTCTTCAGAAATGCTCTACAAATGTTGCTTTTCTTTCTTTTGTGTGTGGTCCCTGAAAGGATGACCATATTACTGTGGATGACTCCGTGTCCAGGCACAGATAGGCAGTGCTATTGGTTTCACTGTGTTAAAAAAAAAAAAAGAGTACCAGAAATTGGGAGGGAGTGGGGGGATGATCTGGGAGGAGTTGAATGGGGCATTCAGGGTGAGTGTGACAAAATACACTTTATGCAGGTAGGAATCTCAAAGAACAAAGTAAAAACAGTATACATTAAGAATCTGATTTTATTCAGGTTCTCTATGAGGATGTAGGTTACTCGTAATCAAGCCTGTATTTATGAAATTTCTCAAGGCCTTTATAAAAATTACTGACGCCTGTGGGCATTGTGAAGCATCTGATTTATAGCAACCACATTGTGACTCACACTCATCTGTAACTCCAGTTCCGTTGCATACCGTGCTGTCCTTTGGGCCACTATGGGCACTGCATGCAGTTGGTGTATTTACGTAGACAGAGGTGACACTCATACACATAAAATAAAAATATACAAAAACATTTAAAAGTACTGATGTTGTGTTTTCTATTCAGAGCTTTTGATGTACTGAAGTGGTGTGTGGGTAAACACAAATTTTTAAAGGCACCAAAGGTTTTTACTGAAAATGTGCTGATGTATTTATAGTAGCATTCTTGCATGAAATGAAAATGTTACTGCTGATTTCAGGATTTTCTTTGACATTGCCACTAATTATGAGCTTAGATTTACCATTATTAGACTTTATAGAGTTTTAAAAATAATATGGATAGTTCATTTTCAAAATTGAGAAGTTATGCATTTCAGTTTAAAAAAAATGTTTGTCTGTCTGTCTCTGCCCCTGCCCCTTCTGGAATTTTCCTAATATAAACATGTCAGGGGCTGGAGAGATGGCTCACTGGTTAAGAGCACCATCCTGCTCTTCCAAAGGTCCTGAGTTCAATTCCCAGCCACCACATGGTGGTTCACAACCGTCTGTAATGTGATCTGATGCCCTCTTGTTGCCTGCAGGTGTACATGCAGGCAGAACATTGTATACATAATAAATAAATAAATCTTAAAAAATCATGCCAGCTTTATGATGTCACATAAGTCTACTAGTATGTCTGCTTTTCTTCATTTTTTCTCATTTGCTTTACTGATTCAACAATTTCAAATAATCAGTACTTAAGGCCATTGCTTCTTCTTCTGGCTTAGTAGAATCAATCATAAACATACTACTGACTATTTCAATTGAATTATTGTACTCCTCAACTTTAAAATTGTTGTATTTTAATAATTTGTATGTGATTGCCACATTCTCATTTTTTTATTAATTTATTCTTGTTACAGCTCAATGGTTATCCCATCCCTTGTATCCTCCCATTCTTCCCTCCCTCCCATTTTCCCCTTATTCCCCTCCCCTATGACTGTTCCTGAGGGGGATTACCTCCCCCTGTATATGCTCATAGGGTATCAAGTCTCTTCTTGGTAACCTGCTGTCCTTCCTCTGAATGCCACCAGGTCTCCCCCCCCGCAGGGGACATGGTCAAATGTGAGGCACCAGAGTACGTGAGAAAGTCATATCCCACTCTCCACTCAAGTGTGGATACTGTTCTGACCATTGGCTAGATCTGGGTAGGGTTTTAAAGTTTACCGCCTGTATTGTCCCACAAAAGCCTTCACTTACCAGGAAACTGGGACAGAGGGGAGGACATCCTATTGGGACTCTAGATGAGAGAAGCATGGGAGAATAGCAAAGTAGAAGGATCCAGAGGGCCCTAGAAACCTACAAGTAGAACATTATGATAGGCAGATTTGGGCCCAGGGGTCCTGCTCAAACTAAGGCACCAGCCAAGGACAATACAGGCGGTAAACTTTAAACACATTCTCATTTTGTTTATGAGTAATTTTCCTAGTTTTTTGTCTGTGTGGCACTCCCATTTATTGACCTCCCTTTACATGTTTAAATTTGTTGTTGAATAAATCATAGACCGCAATTTTAAAAGGAAAATTGAGGAGTTACCTTTCTATAATTTAATTTATTTATTTGGCTGCGCCATGTTTTCTTGTCCCTTTGTATGTCTTGTATTTTGTTGTTGAGGTTTGAAAAAAAATGCTACTTCTCACAAGTTTTACAAGTTGGCTTTATATAGGGGAAGGATGTTATCAATGGATAGGCTACAAGTTCTGGGTGATTTCTAAACATTTTCCAAGAATTCATATTCTCTAGAAATGTGGTGTGTGTGTAATATTTTTAATTACAAAAGATTTCTTCTGTTCTTAAAGACCATCATCTTCTGTTCCACCTGTTGTCTGTCCCTGATCTGCACTCTCTCTGTCAACTGCTGTAAAATGGCTCAGAAGTTTTGTTTTTGAGCCTGGTACTGCCATTTCAAGTGTATTAGGCATTACTTTCAGCGATTCAAGTCATGCAACTCACAAATCAGTTCTTTAGGAGTAAAATGAAAAGATAAAGATAAAAATTCAGACATGCATTTTGCTTCTGGGTTAACTCACTCATTATGATCCTTTCTAGTTCAATCCATTTGTCCACAAACTTTGGTAATTCCTTGTTTTTAATAGGTGAGTAGTATTCCATCATATAAATGTACCACAGTTTCTTTATCCAGTCTTCTACTGAGGGACACTTAGGCTATTTCCAGATTCTGGCAATTATGAATAAGGTGCTGGGTCTAACTGGATGTCTATGTGTAAAAATATGCAATCAGACTCATATTCGTCACCATGAACAAAACTCAAGTAAAAGTGGGGAAGAGCCTAGAACACATTGGCACAGGAGATAGCTTCCTGAACAGAACACCAACATCCCAGGCCTTAAGGTCAACAATTAATAAATGGCACCTCATGAGGCTGAGAAGCTTCTGTAAGGCAGGAGACACTGTCAACAGAACAAAGAGACAGCCTGCAGACTGGGAAAATATCTTCACCAACTGTTCATCTGACAAAGGTCTAATATCCAAAATATATAAAAACTCAAGAAATTAAACACCACCAAACCAAATAACCCAATTGAGAAATGGGGTTCAGAACTAAACAGAGAATTCTCAACAGAGGAATATTGAATGGCTGAGAAAGAAATGCTCAGTGTCTTTAGTCATTAGGGAAATGCAAATCAAAACAACTCTGAGATTCCATCTTATACCCATCAGAATGGCTGAGATCAAAAATTCAAGTGATACCACATGCTGGCGAGGATGTAGAGAGAGAGGAACACTCCTTCATTGCTGGTGGGAATGCAAACTAGTACAGCCACTTTGGAAATCTATCTGGTGCTATCTCAGAAAACTGGGAATAGGGCTTCCTCAAGACCCAGCTATTCCACTCCTTGGAATATACCCAGAAGATGCTCCAGCACACAACAAGGACATATGCTCAACCATATTTTGTTGAATATTTTAAGATATCATTATTTACATGCATTATAGCTTACCCATGAGAGATAAGTAGTGAGCAACAAACACAATTTATATTAAAGTGCCCAAGAGCTCAGAATGCAAAAAAAATCTAAATAAAATATATTCTAGAGGGAAGTGATTTCTACTCATAAAGATATCAGAATCATAGGAGATACTGAATAAATTGGTTATACGAAAGCTGAGTTTTATTGTAGTGTCAGTGCAAACTCTTCTAGTAGTAAAGAAACTACAGCACTTACACAACTATAAGCCAGGAGCAATGCTCTGACCATCTGGTTGTGTGTTGTAGAAATAGTCAGCATAGTGAAAATTATATCCACCAGTCTGTCTTCAGGAATGTTTTGTTGATATGGTATTAAACTGAGGATTGTGATGGAAAGGCATGTTTTGAAACCTGGTTCTTAGTGTGTTTGGGTTCTGAACTTCTGATGGAAGATTAAGTGGACAGCAGTGTAGATCCTCCAGCGACACCCACCTCACAGTTCTCATGCTTTTGCTCACTCTTCTTTCACTAAGTGTGAATAGAACCTAGTGAGTCACCCCAATAATGAGATGGTTAAGGAAGTAATGGGAAGTCATTTCTGGAAATAGAATAAAACTAACCAGAACACTGGGAAGTAATGTCTTTGTCCTAAAAGTTCCTGAAAACAAAACTATTAAATGAATCCACAGTACCACTACTAGGTATATATTCAAAGGAAATGAAGTATTTTTTAAAGAGACAACTGCACATTTATTTAGTGTATATATATATACACATGTGGGAATGCGCCCACTGTGCCATGCTGTGTGTTGAGGTCAGTGGATAGTTTTTATAAGTCAGTTCTCTTCTACCTCATGAATTGTGGTGGTCAAACTCAGGTTGCCAGGCTTGGCATCAGGGTCCTTTATCCATCAGGTCTATCAATGTCTTTGTGCTTTCATTTTTATTATAAAACTACTTAGAAGAGTTATGAAATAGAAGCAGCCTATGTGTCTGTTAATGAGTGGGAAAGGAAATCTGGAACACGCACAGGATAAGATGTTTACCACCATTCTATTTGAGAGAGCATGCATGGAACTGGAAGCAAAAGAAACCAAAACAGAAGACATTTATACCGTGATATCATTCACACATGGGGATTGAGAAGTTGATCTCATAGAGTTATAAGTAGTTAAGAGGTCTTGGAAAGTTGGCAGGAAGGAAATGTTGGAAATGTTGATTCAAGTGTGTATATATAATGTGTGTATTTATTTAAAAGCTAGAAAAATGGATTTTGAATGATTAATATTTAAGCAAATGGACATACTTACCCCAATTTGAACATTATACTATATATACCTATATAAAAACATAGTATGTCATGTGTTTAACTATTGTGACTTATCTGAAAAAGGAAAATGACTTGTTTCATGTTACCTTTTATGCTATCAAATAAATATATAAACATCAGAAATTTTGTCCCATGTAATATATAACTACACTGGTATGAATTGTTAGAACTGAAGACTCATTTAAATTATAAAAAAATCATATTTTATCATGCATAATATAATAGAATGAAAAATAGAAAGGAAATGAAATAAGATTTTCTCCTTAGAGAAAAAAACTGAGACATGGAAATAGGAAGGCAGAGGCAAAGGCAGATGCAAACAGATATCTGTGAGTCTAAGGCCAGCCCGGTTTACATAAAAATTCCAGGAAAGCCAGAGATACATAGCGAGTTCCTGTCTCAAACATCATCATCTTCTTTCATCATCATCATCAACAAGAACAAGAACAAACAGCCAACCAAAAAGTAGTAGACTTAGTTTTACAGAAATATTCTATTACAAAAGTTAGAAATTTCCAAGCATATTTTCTCTGTTCCCTCTACTGTTACTAATAAGTCCCCAAAGAAAGGGATAATGTGGTCCAATTGCCTAATTAGGAGCTGTGTGCATAAAGCCTGTAAGGTCACATCGTTGAAGTAATTAGTCAGTGCCTTCAGATCTGCGAACTTCAGTGTGTCTTACCTCCTGTGGACACCCTCGTTAACTTAAGCCTGTCTTGTTTTCAAGTTCTGAATATGTAACCTGTGGCTTCGGTGAATATCAGGCAGGCAAGAAGCAGTTGGAAATGCCCCTACAGAGATACAGCCTAGTCCAGTAAGTGCAAATGGAGATGGCACGAGGGTGGAGGGACTGTCAAGACCACTGTTTCTTTGTCATCAGGAGGCAAGACTGTTGGGATGGAGGGTAGGATAATAACATGCAAGGATTCTGCTCCAAGGACTGAGCTGACTTTTGGAGCTGGGTTGGGTTCTAGGAACTCTCCTAGTCTGCTCTTCTCCCACACTGGTTCTCAGTACTGAAGCTATTTTCCCCACATCGTTAAATAAGGAGTCTTGTTTTGTCAGGGAGGAGTGGCATGAAGTATTTTCAATTAGATTTAAATAAAACCTCTTTTGGGAAGATTTCAGGTGCTATGTTCCTCATTTGTGTATGCAAGAATTTATGATTAGAAAAGGGGTGGATGTCATATAGAAAAAATATCAAACATGATCTAAGACACAGGATATTTTCCTAGGGTTGTATGTGACTAGTACAAAATTCTATAAAATATTTTGGAAACACTTCTTAAAAGTTCATTACTGTTTAATTGATTCAGGTGAGCTGCTCACTAATACCTTATGTTGTCAGGGCACTGTAGTGTTATATGCACCTTCAAAAAAACGAAGGTCCACTCGAGTCAGGTCAGAGAGTAAGAAGATGTTTGAAGACAATCTAAGAATTTGAGTGAGCCCTTATTTTCAGGGATTAGTGGAACAGAAAATCAAAAAATTAAGAAACTCCACGAGCTAAACTGGAAAATAAAGAAAGTCTCCTTGATCATGAAGTTTCAATGCTATTTTTAATATCAGCAATATTATCTTTAGTCTTTCAGAAGTTTTATAAATAGTTCATGTCGAGGCAATTTATACAGCATCTTGGAGTATTTAAAATACATCATAGTGTGTTTTGTAAGTGTCGTAATTTTCTTTAGGTAGAGTTGCATTTTCTCAGCACGGGAAGACTATTTTTTCCTGTTTTTATTTACATTTTTTTGTATTATATTGTGATCAATAGGATGGCTTATATCTTGGTTTTGGTTTTGGTCTTGTACACTCTTCCTAAGGATGTTCTTTAATGTGAGTGAGTGTCAGCAGAGATGGATAACGTTGCCGGTGAAAAAATGAGTTTGTATTTATGCCTTTACACTGGTGCTGCTTAGAGCCTTGGTTGGATGAGCTTCTGTTTTTGGTGGGTGGCAGTTAATTCAGACTCACGGCTTGTTTATGTGTTGAGAACAAGAACAAGTGACTGTTGAGAGTGTTCAGCCCTAAGCAGGACATCCATGACCTAGGGAGCATCAAATAAGAGCAGGTAGAAAGAATGTGAAAACGGAGGATGGTTAGGGATACTGTGAAACGCTGTCTTCTAGGCATAGCATGGTCATTGCGTGCACGAACATGTAGCAACTGTGACCACCTGCACAAGGCATACACTAAAAGGCATGAACATAGGAGGGGACTAGTTGGTATAAGAAGGATGTCATCATTTGATGAGGGGAATGAGAGAATAGAATCATAATATACTGTATACAGTATGAAATTGTCAAAAATTATGTTAAAAAAAAGAATAGTGAGATTGCAGCAGATATGCCCAGTCACCTGATCATTTCACAAGGCATGTCCTTTAATTCAGAATACACAGTGTTGAGTGACAGTAAACTTCTATCATTTGTACTAACCCTCTTTTCATTTTCAAAAGCTGTTCGAACAATATAGAACTACAAAACCTAACACTTGTCTCAGAATTCCATCTCATGAGATTCTCTGATGACCCGGGACTTCAGCCCATCCTCTTCGGGTTATTTCTGTCTATGTACCTGGTTACTGTGCTTGGGAACCTGCTCATCATCCTGGCTGTCAGCTCTGACTTGCACCTCCACACACCAATGTACTTCTTCCTCTGCAATCTGTCCTTGGCTGACATCTGTTTTATCTCTACTACAGTCCCAAAGATGATTGTGAACATCCAAACTCACAGCAAAGAGATCATCTATGTGGGATGCCTTACGCAGATGTCATTTTTGATCCTGTTTGGATGTATGGATGGTATGCTTCTGACTGTAATGGCCTATGACAGGTTTGTGGCCATCTGTCATCCCCTGCATTACACACTCATCATGAATTCTCGCCTCTGTGGCTTTTTAGTTTTCCTGTCCCTTTTGATTAGCTTTGTGGATTCTCAGGCACACAATTTAATTGCCTTGCAAATCATCTACTTCAAGGACATAGAAATTTCCAATTTCTTCTGTGATCCTGCACAACTCCTTAATCTTGCCTGTTTTGACACATTCATTAATAACATAATCATGTATTTTGCTGGTACCATATCTGGTTTACTTCCTATCTCTGGAATTTTCTTTTCTTACTATAAAATTGTTTTCTCCATTCTGAGAATTCCATCATCAGGCGGGAGGCATAAAGCCTTTTCCACCTGTGGGTCTCATCTGTCAGTTGTTTGCTTATTTTATGGAACAGCCATTGGAGTATACCTTGGTTCGGCTGTATCACATTCTTCCAGGATTACTGCAGTGGCCTCATTGATGTACACTGTGGTCACTCCTCTGCTAAATCCCTTCATCTATAGCCTGAAGAACAAGGACATTAAAAGAGCAGTGAAGAGACTCCACAGAAGAACACTGTAGTCTTAAGGCCTGTGACACCCATCTAGAGTGTGGGTTGGTAAATGCAGTAGAACAAAACACCTAGACCCATGCATCCATGCATTAGTTTTAGGTTTTGATGACTTTAATACATTCTTACATTTCATAATAGACTAGTAGTTAGTAAAACTGGAGAGAGAGAGAGAGAGAGAGAGAGAGAGAGAGAGAGAGAGAGAGGTAGGGGAGTTTAAAAATGTGTACAAATTTTAAATTAGTGAAGACAAAAATGTATTGGAGATGGATGATGGTGATGGTTGTATAACAATGTAAATGTAACTATTATCAATGAGGTAGACATATAACAATATTTAATACGCACAATTTTCTATCTCACTAATGTTTTGACATTACAAACTGTGATGGATCTCGTGGTTGTCAACTTGGCTGCATCTGGAATGAACTACGATCCAGAAACGGAGGGCACACCTCTGATCCGGATCTTGAGGCTGGAAGACACAGGTTTTGTTCACCTGAATCTTGAGGTGGGATGACACATGCCTGTGATCCAGTTCTTGAGGCACATCTTTAATCTGGACCATACATTATGCGGGAAGCCTATATAAGGACAATGGAAGAAGGAAGGGTTCATTCATTCTTCGCTGGCCTGCAGTCACTTTGCCAGCACATCCATCGGAGCCTACTTCTTTGGGATTTCAACTTATACAGAGAAGACCAACTGAGACACCAAACCTCATGGGAACTGAGCAACCACTATACTCATGGACTTTCCATTTACAGCTGGCTACTGTTGGGAAAGTTGGACTGTAACCTGTATATCTACACACACACAAACACGCACACACACACACACACACACACACACACACACACACACTAATTCCATAAGTTCTGTGATTCTAAAAAACCCTGACTGATACACAAACAATGGCAATAAAACCCCCTAGGCATCAGGAAAATAAAACCTTGAAAGAAGTAAATACTACACATAAGATGCTCATGGATTGAGAGGAGCCCTACATCTTAATAAACATTCACTTTGTATTTTTCTAGGAAGTCATTAGAAATTTATAAAAGATGGATTAAACCAGATAATTACAAGACTGATCCTCTGAGATCATATAGTTGCCAATGATAAACTTTTCCCTCTAACTCTTCAGCTCACTAGTTACAGCCCACAGGGCACCACTATGAATGTCTGCATTGGAGTACTTTTGTGACGCTGTATCTCTGCCATGGATGGAGGTAGTGATGTAGGATGAGGCTGAGCTCCAGGTAGGTAAATTGCACCTGCTGTCCTTGGTTAATGCCACAGCACAGAAATAGCTTAGCTCATGAATGTTGAGAGGGTGGTACATAGAGGAGGGACTTCCAGAAAACCCAGTTTGATTATCAACAGAAACAACACGATAATTTGGGTTGATAGATGGCAGGATATTGATTTGAAAAACTTCAGCTTAGGAAGAGCATAATTATATCCTTTGTTAAAGTAGGAATCCTGGAAATTTCATTCAACCCTCCCATACTTAGCACAGATACTCCTTACATGCTAGCAGAAAAATGTGTCCCTATAAATTATTTCCTAGGAACGTCTAAGGACTATGGAAGTGTTGTTAAGATATAAAGAGGATTCTTATAGCTGCAACATCATGAAGGATTTGTTATTTTGGTTTTTAGCTCTGGACACTAGAACTACGCAAGCACTGTGCCACTGAACTAAATCCCAAACCTGGATGCATTTTAGATAAAAGGATCCCCATACTCTGTGCAATATGTTCTATTTAGTGCACATCATTTTGCATGTACAGTCTTCTCAACGTTGTAATAAATACTCTGGTTTTTGTTATTTTTTTAGAAAACCAAGAGACACAGCAGTTTAATGTAACTTACTTTAGGCGTTGAGGTGAGAATGAATGGAGCCATGTTATAACACAGCCAGGTGTGGTTGTGAAGACTTTTAATCCCAACACTTGGAAGCAGAGGCAGGTGAATCTCTGGGTTCTAGGCCAACCAAGGATATACATTAAGACTCTGACTCTTTCTCAAAAACCACACCAAACCAAAACCAAAAACCAAAACCAAAACAACAACAAAACCGGAAATGTCAGAATACAGAATACCCTGTGAAGAGGTTACTGGCAGATTACTTATCTGCTTATTTATTTATTGTGTGTGACACACATTCCACAGTGTGTACGCTGAGGTTGAGGACAACTTGAAGGAGAGGGTATTCTCCTTTAATCAGGAACTGAATTCAGGTTGTCACACTTGGTGGCAGTCTTTATCAACTGCCCAAACTTCTTCCATGCACAACAGATTGTCTTCTTGAAAAACCCAAATCCACTTCACTTGCCTTTTATTCTAGGAAGAGTTCACTTGTTCGCTGAGCTCTTCTCAAGTGGGAGTCTGGTCCATTCTCCACACAGCACTGGGAGGTGCACCTCTGGATTATATACAGGATGCATGGCTATGGATCATAGGCCAAGTTCACAGGCAGACACACGATAACACACCACAGATAACTCCTTGTTCCCACTCTGGGATATGCTTGCAGCTGTCCACATATTTACTGATCTTTTACTACTTCAGTTAGTCTCTACAGGATGCCTAAAATAAGGATTTAATTTTAAGACACCAAGAGGAAGGTGGGTGTGGTGGCGCACACCTTTAATCTCAGCACTCAGGGAGGCAGAGGCAGGCAGATAGCTGTGAGTTTGAGGCCAGCCTGGTCTACAAAGCAAGTCCAGGACAGCCAAGGCTATACAGAGAAACCCTGTCTCAAAAAACAAAAGCCAAACTAAATCAAAACATAATGCTCTTCCTCTGTTTTAGTGTTCAAGATCCTGGGGTTTCTTAAACATTTGATGGTTAGAGGCTGAGTGTGTGGTTTAGTGGAGAAATGCTTAGTTAGCACAGATCAGACCCTAGGTTTGTTTGATCCATAGCACAGGAAAAATGTGTTTTATTTTGTATGTGTTTGTATTGTACATGAGTGCATGTGTATTAATGTATGTGTGATTTTTACATGTGTGCATCATTCTGAGGACCTCAAGTTGAAATTAGTTTTTGCTTTATACTTTATTTTCTGAGGCAGAGTCTCTCAATTAAATATAGAGCTTACCCATATGGTGCTGTATCTGGGGCTCAATATCGTCTCTGCTGTTGGCAGATTTGGAACTTGGAAGCAGCTATAGCGAGGTCCATGTTGTCAAGGTAGGCAGCTCACTCTCAAGATTATTGATTCGTGGGATTATTGGTGGCCTCAATATCTGCTCAGCTTCTTATGTAAATTCTGGGCATCTGAACATCAGTCGTCATGTTTGCATGATAAATATTTTATTCACTAAACCATATATATGTATATATATACACACATATATTTATATATATGCACACACACATATATATTTGTATACACACACATATCCTGGAAAATATTTTGGCAGTTGAAAATTTAAATGCATTGAATGAAATAGTGACAATTTTGTATCCTGTTTCTTCCCCTCATTTTACCTATGATATTGATCAGTTTGTTATAATGGCTGAAACTCGATATTGTTATCTAAGCTGATTTCCAGCTGATCCAAATACATTGAGAAAATATTAAAAGATTATTGGTCTGTTTGTGATTAGTATATAATTAATATATAAAATAGAGAGAAAATAAATTTGGCCTCAGATTTGAAAGAAGTAATGTATCATTATTTGCAAACAATATAATGGTATACATATGTGACCATAAAAATTCTACTGAGGAACTCCTATAGCTGACAAACACTCTCATCAAAGCATTTGGCTATAAAATTAACTCACAAAATCAGTAGTTCTCCTATATGACAAATAGCAGACTGAAAAATAGGTCAGATATGTTTCACAAAAGCTTCAAACAGTATATCTTTGGGGTATATCTATCCAAAGAAATGAAAGACTTATATGGTTGAAAACTTCAAGTCTTTTAAGAAGGAAATTGAAAAGGTTATCAGAAGAGAAAAAGACCCTCCGTGCTCAAGGATATGTAGAATTAAAATAGTAAAACAGATTTTTGAAAGGACAGTTCCCAAGTTCATATGAAAAACAAAACAAAACAAACAGTTTAGCTAAAACAATCCTGAACAATGAAAGAACTGCTTGATATTCCACCATTCCTGATTTAAAGTTGTACTACAAAGCTATAGTTATTGGCCTAACAACAGATACATTGATCAATAGAATCAAATTGAAGTCCCAGACATAAATACACACACATATGGACACCTGATTTTATTTTATTATTATTTTTTTTAGAAAAAATCCAGAAAATACACTGCAAATAAACCATCTTCAATAAATGGTGCTGGTTAACCCAGATGTCTGCAGTTAGAAGAAAGCAAATAGGTTCTCAACCATATTCATTGTAGCTTTACTGGCAAGAATGCTCCTATATCTGGAGCCAAAACTTTTACACCAGCAGAGCTTAAGGTCATGGGCTCAGGAACCAACTTTTTTTTCTAGTGAGTCATTAGGGGTGATACTTGTTTTTCCACACTTTGATGACTAGACTAGTGAATCATGGCTGTGGGACACACCATATCATATATTGGATGCTGATTGAAAGCAATACCCCCTCTGGGCATCTTCATCTTCAAAGGCCATTCCATCTTTCTAACAAGCCAACTGCCTCATGATGGTGGGGGTCATGGTAAGACCACTGGATTTCAATATCATGGGCCCACTGTCACACTTCATTGGCTGTGAAATGAGCTCCTTTGTCAGAAGCAATACTGTATAAGAGTACCATGGTTTTGGATAAAGTATTCTATACGTTCCTGAGTGGTGGTTTTAGCAGAAGTATTATGTGCAGGAAAGACAATCCTTAACCAGAATAAGTGTCTGCTCTCGCGAGGACAAAATACTATCCTTTCCACAGAGGACAGGTTTCCACAGAGCAACTAGGTTACCCCTGGGAATGGTGCCATATCTGGGGCTCAATATCTTCTCTGCTGTTGGCAGATTTGGAACTTGGAAGCAGCTATATCCAGGTCAGCTTTGGTAAATAGAAGTCCATGTTGTCAAGACCACACATGATGCTCATCTCTGCCACCATGGCCACTTTGTTCATGGGTCCATTGGGCAATGTCAGGAATGGCTGGAGAAAGAGGCTAACTGTCCACGTATTGAGTCATCCTGTCTACTTGATCATTGAACTCCTCGCCTTAGATCATTTACATGGGATACACATATTTTCATATACTTCCCCCATTTGGAGAAGTCTATCCACATATTTCTTTCTCAGATGTCTTTCTCACTAATTTTCCAATAATGCTCTCTCCATGTTCCTGGACTATCCATCAGCTATAGCCCATGAATCAGGTGAAAATCATACATCTGCCCATTTCTCCATCAAAATAAAATATATGACCATGTCTGCTGACCAAAGTTCTGCCCATTGTGAAGACTAGGTCCAGTGGGTCCCTGAACTCATCCTGTGGTTATTTCCCCAGTCTCAGACTGCATAATTACTCTAGATATGCTTAGAAGTTGGCAGAATTCTCCCATTAGTTTCCTGGCCTGTGGAATGAGGGCTATTATAGTTGCAATGGATGCATGGAAGCCATAAGAATCGTCTCTGCCAAAGAAAACAGTGAATCAAAAGCAGTTTTGTGTCTCTGGAGGAATTTCAGAAATTAGTGCCAGCATCAAGGACTTAAAGGCCACAGGGTGGTGGTTACCACCACATCTCCCTTTAACTCTGTTATTCGACCAGTGCAAAAGACGGACGTTGGCACCAGGGACTTGGGTATAGGACTGTGATAGGCCTAACCACGCTTTTGTTTAGAAGAATGCAGACTTTGGGACTTTGGATTAGGAAGGCAGTTGAGTGCTTTAAGCAGGGCATAGTGGACCATACTAGTAGGAAAATGGAAGACAGTGGTGCTGAGGGTGATTTGAATGGAAATGGCTGACTGTAATGCAGTCAAGTGCTCAAGAAATAATAAGTCTAAAGAAAAGCCTGGTAGTAAATGAAATAAAAGGAATATTGTTCTCAGGGCAAGGGCATACCTAGCAAGCCTTCAACTTGTGAAAGGGAATTAAATAAAAGTGAAAAAAGAATTAAAGAAAAGCTTAGGGCTGTATGGTGGTGGCACACAATTTAAATCCTAGCACTCGGGAGGTAGAGGCAGATGGATTTCTGAGTATCAGGCCAGCCTGGTCTACAGAAACAGTTCTGAGGCAGCCAAGCTTAGTGGGTGAAGGAAACTATAGAAAATAGAAATCTGGTAAAAATGTGTTTGAATGAGGCAACCATGTCCGAGGCCCAGAAAGCAGTAGACTTTGGCAGCTTTAACCACATTATTATGGCATTAGAGTGAACGATACAAGAAAAGTGTTACAGAATCTCCATCTGTGACCAAGGAAGGCCACTGAGGCCAGGCATGTCTTTTGGATACTGCTGTGAAGTGAGGCCTGGCTTGCATTGTAGGTCCCAAGATGTTGGAGATTCCAGAATCATGGGATGTTTGCTGAAAAAAGCTGCAGAGTGGGTGTGGAACCAGCACAAGAGAGAGAAATGTGTTGTGGTCAACAGTGATTAAAGTTGTTGGAGACCTGAAGAGTCCTCTGCCATCACACACAGAGATGCAGATTTTGAAGTTTGCCCTGTGGTTTTAGTCTTGCTTCGACACAATATTTCCTTATCATACTTCATTTCCTCCCCTTTGGAATGGTAGTGTATATCCTGTGCCATTGTTGCAAGTATGTGATCTGCTTTACTATTTTGATTTTATAGAGGATTACAGTTAATAGTTTGCCGCAAGTCACACACACACACACACAGAGAGAGAGACAGAGAGAGACAGAGACAGAGACAGAGAGGAGAGAGACACACACAAAGAGAGACACAGAGACAGAGATAGGGATAGACAGACAGACAGACAGACAGACAGACAGACACACACACACACACACACACACACACACACACACACACACACAGAGAGAGAGAGAGAGAGAGAGAGAGAGAGAGAGAGAGAGAGAGAGAGAGAGAGAGAGAGAGGCTAGAACGATAATAGGGTTTCAATACCAAAGCCCACCTCTAGTGATACACCTATTTCTAATCCTTCCCAAACAGTTCTACCATTTGGCAACTAATTATTGAAACATGAGACTATGAAGACATAGTGACCTATGAAGGACATAGTGACCTATCAAATTTCAACTCTGCCCTATGTCTGTGTCTGAGGGGGACCTCCTCCCCCTGTATATGCTCATACGGTATCAAGTCTCTCCTTGGTGACCTTCTTTCCTCTGAGTGCCACCAGGCATCTCCATCCAAGGGACATGTTCAAATATGGGGCACCAGAATTTGTGTGAAAGTTAGATCTCCTTCTCCACTCACCAGTGGAGAATGTCCTGTCCATCGGCTAGTCTGGGTAGGGGTTCGAGGGGAGTAGGGGGGAAGTGGGAGGAAGGGAGGAATGGGAGGATACGTGGGATGGGCTAACAACTGAGATGTAATATGAATAAATTAATTAAAAATAAATAAATAAATAAATAAATAAATAAATTTCAACTCTGTTGGCCTTCCAAAAGAATAAGAAGGTAGAATATTTTTCCTTTTTTTAATTAATTTATTCTTGTTACATCTCAATGGTTATCTCATCCCTTGTATCTTCCCATTCTTCCCTCCCTCCCATTTTCCCCTTATTCCCCTCCCCTATGACTGTTCCTGAGGGGGATTACCTCCCCCTGTATATGTTCATAGGTTATCAAGTCTCTTCTTGGTAACCTGCTGTCCTTCCTCTGAGTGCCACCAGGTCTCCCCCTCCAGGAGACATGGTCAAAGGTGAGGCACCAGAGTATGTGAGAAAGTAATATCCCATTCTCCACTCTACTGTGGAGAATGTTCTGACCATTGGCTAGCTCTGGGTAGGGGTTTAAAGTTTTACAGCCTGTATTGTCCTTGGCTGGTGCCTTAGTTTGAGCGGGACCCCTGGGCCCAAATCTGCCTATCATAATGTTCTACTTGTAGGCTTCTAGGACCCTCTGGATCCTTCTACTTTGCCATTCTCTCATTCTTCTCTCATCTAGAGTAGGAAGGTAGAATATTACTTGCAGGGAATTATGGTTTTGGATCCAGGGAGAAGATGATATAAGTCATAAAGAAACATTTTTTAATTTAATTTTTCTTATTATGTTTCTTTTAAAAACATATACATTTATATTATTACACACGAATAAAAAAAACTACATACAGCAGAAAGAACCATGAGACAATGAGGAGTTATATAAATGTTACATTCATAGTGATTTGGCTATTGTATTTGTCAAACTTGAAGAGAGCATCTTTCCTATCTTGTCGGGTCTAAATTTCTGAATCAATATCTGATCTTTATTAACTTAAAACATCTATCTTGATCTAAAAATATCCTAACCCCTATCCAACTAAGCTTAATTGTAAGACTAAACTATCTGGTCTTCAACCCTCTTAGAGACTTGAGAAGGAAGAAAACTTAAATACCTGAGTGAACTGGAAGTGCAGGTTAGCAGCTTCCAAAATGAAAAAAATGATTGAGACATTTTACTGCCTGAACCCAACACTCTCTATAACATTGGAGCATCCTCTTTGGCCTTCTAGCCCAATATCTCTGACAGACATATTTGCAAGACAGGAACTATTGAGGACTTGCTTACCTTGTCTTGGCAGAGTTCGGCTGTCGACTCTGCCTGCATCTAAGCTTGCCCATTTTTAAGCATAATTCTGTCTAGGGCAGAAATGAGGACATTTTGCCCAGTGGCTGGTTTGCCATGTTTGAAGCCAACTCTATAAGGATGTTATTCGATGTTGATCATCTTCTTTGAGGTAGGCTGGGTGTTGCCAGGAGTTAACTTGTCTTGTTAAAGAATCTTTAGAGTAATAAAAACATCTTTAAGTGCCATATTCTGTAGGTCTCTGAGGCTTTTGAAGACCTTATTTAACTATTTTACCTAATTTATCTATAGAATCATATCTATCTGTTAGACCTAGGATATATATTCTTATGATAAAATTAGACTAGTTTTTGACATGACCATGATTTGCATCAATATACAAAATTTTATACCAATGAATTAAAAATAACCTTATTTGTGAATAGCAATTAAGGCCTTGAGTTGAGGAGTTGATTCAATAATCTACCTTTTTGTTCTATTGTCCCTCAATATTTCTATATCTCTCTTTCTTTCTTCTCAGCTCCTATCTCCTTAACTATGAAAGATAGTAAAGGAAAAGAGCGATGTCCCTGAGTCCAGCCTAGGACTCTGGATAAGCTGAAGTCAGACGTTAGAGGAGGAGGGCTCCCCTTTCTAAGGACTAGGGGAGTGAGGGAGAAGGGATGAGGGAAGGGATGGGATTAGGAGATGATGGGGGAGGGGGCTGCACTCAGGATATAAAGAATTCAAACTACAGAACAAGCAGGTAATTTATATTGCTAATGCCAGTACGTGGGAATAGCTCTGAGAGTGGCTGAGATACGAATGTCTATGCATAGACAAGGCTTTATGTTGGCCACAGCTTCTCTGTGACTTATTATTAGAGGCCATTCATAGTATGGCATGAAGGAAGATTTGCAGATGGCTTACTTCTGCTCATGCAATGACCAGAGGACCAGACTTAATTGCTCTGTACATCCCACACATCTCATACAATTTTAATGTTAGAGCTGTATAATGCTTGTGAGAAATTATGTTTTCAGAAGAAAGGAACTGGACACTGATGCTGGATCAGATCTGACAGGATTCATTTCTCTTAGCATGCTGCATGCTGACATCCTGCATCCCCTGTGTTCCAGGCACAGGCACCTCAGTTGCTGTCACCCATAAGAATTGGACAGCTTCCAGGAAAGAGTTGTAGAAAGCTTCTGTTCCTAACTGATCCATCATTTCAGACTGTCCCACACAGGACTCCTATTAAGATTGAAATTGCGCAATGTTTAGAAACTGGACCACAAATGCTATCCCTGGCTTGCTTAACCATTTCCCCCAATTTTTTGGACCCCTTCAAGGTATTATTTGCCCTAAATCAGCCTGAAAAAATCTTAAGAGAATGATGTCTCATTTCCTCTAGGGGGGTGGGTTGGGTAGGTTTCTGTTTGCTCTCTAGGTCTACAGATGCTTATTTTCTTCGGGAGGTGGTTATAAGTTATTATTGGTCTTTTTTTGTATAAATAAAAATATTTTATTAACAATATACTTTAGTTCTGGCATGTTCTTTGCATTCTGTATTACTGAATGGAAAGAATACATTTTATTTATTAATTTATTAATTTATTTATTTATAATTAACAATTTATTTTATTTTATTTTATTATTAATTTATTCATATTATATCTCAGTTGTTAGCCCACCCCTTGTATCCTCCCATTCCTCCCTTCCTCCCGCTTCCAACCCCCCTCCCCTCCCCTATGTCTGTGACTGAGGGGGACCTCCTCCCCCTGTATATGCTCATAGGGTATCGAGTCTCTTCTTGGTGACCTATTATCCTTCCTCTGAGTGCCACCAGGCCTCCCCATCCAAGGGACCTGGTCCTTATTGGTCTTATACAGAAAGAAAACTAGATTGGACTCAGGGATGCCTCTCTTTTCCTTTATCTTTCTTTCATAGGTAAGAAAAGACTTTTGGGAACGACTAAAATTTTTTATACAAATATATGAAATTGTCAAAAGATATAGTTAAATCCATGAAAAATTGTAGAGGAAGAAGTTATATTGGCCCAGGATGCCTGTTACAGATCTTTGGTATATAAAGTATATACCTAAAATATTTGGACTAAGAAATTCAGTAAAGATATAGGGTAAAGATCAGTTTTCATGTATCAGTTATTTTACAGAATAAAATTGAAACCCCTTATAAAGAAATAAAAAATTGAATGTTCAATTATTATAGTATGTTCACATTTTATTGCATACATTTTGAAATTATCAAAATTATATATATATGTAAACATTAACATGCCATTCTTGCAAACACCCAAATTCTCAGCATCTGAGGGTCCATACGGAGCTGACTTTCCAATGCCCCACAACCTAAACATTGCTCCCATCTCCAGTTAAAGTACACATTTCCTCTCTGTGGAATCTTAGAATCCCAGCAGCTTTGTATCACTCATCCACAGCCTTTCAGGTCCTTGAGCTCAATCTACTTCCCTGGTCAGATGCCAAATTTCCAGCCATCAAGATCTATAACCTTCAATTCCACTAAAATCAGGGACAAGATAAGGCTGTCCACTCTCTCTGTATCTCCTCAATATAGTCCTTGAAGTCCTAACTAGAGCAATAAGACAACTAAAGGAGATCAAGGGGATACAAATTGGAAAGGAAGAAGTAAAAGTATCATGATTTGCAGATGATATGATAGTATACATAAGTGACCTGCAAAATTTTACCAGAGAACCCTTATGGCTGATAAACATCTTCATCAAAGTGGCTGGATACGAAATTAACTAAAAAAAAAAAAAACCAATAGCCCTCCTTTTTACAAAAGGCAAATGGGCTGAGAAAGAAATCAGAGAAACAACACTTTTCACAACACACACACACACACACCATAAAGTATTTTTGTATGACTCTAACCAAACAAATGAAAGACTTGTATGAAAAAACCTCAAGTCTATGAAGAAAAAATTGAAGTATTTATCAGAGGATGGAAAGGTCTCTCATGCTCATGGATAGGTAGGACTAACATAGTAAATAAAAATGGTCATCTTACTAAAAGCAACCTACAGATTAAATGCAATTACCATCAAAATACCAACATAATTATTTTAAAAAAATATTTATTATTTATTTATTATTATTTTATGTATATGACTACTCTTATTTGCATGTATACCTGTAGGCCAGAAGGAGGCATCAGATCACAATATAGATGGTTGTGAGCCACTATTTGGTTGCTGGGAATTGAACTCAGGACCCCTGGAAGAGCAGACAGTGCTCTAACCCGCTGAGCCATCTTTCCAACTCTTGGAAGAATAATTATCAACATCATATGGAAAAATAAACAAATAAAAATAACTGAATAGCTCAGACAACCATGTACCAAAAAAATCTTCTGGAGGTATCTCCGTCCCTGATCTCAAGCTGTACTATAAAGCAACATTAATAAAAACTGCATGGTACTGGCATAGAACAGACTGATGGAGCAATGGAATTGAAGTGAAGATATATATATATATATATATATATATATATATATATATATATATATCAATACTTGATTTTTGACAAAGAAGCCAAAACCATATAATAGAAAAAAGATAGCATCCTCAACAAATGGTGCTGGTCTAACTGGGTGTCTACACGTAGAAAATGCAAATAGATCCATACTTATTATCCTGCACAAAACTCCTGTCCAAGTGGATTAAAGACCTCAACATAAAACCAGACACATGAAATCTTTTAGGAAAAAGTGGGGGAAGAGCCTTGAACTCTTCCACAGGAGACAACTTCCTCAACAGAACACCAACAATTAATGAATGAGATTCACGAAACTGAAAAAGATTCTGTAAGGCAAAGGACACTGTCAACAGAACAACCTACAGACTGGAAAAAGATCTTCACCAACCCTACATCTAACAGAGGGCTAGTATCCAAAATATATAAAGAACTGAAGAACTGAAGAAATTAAACACAAACAAACCAAATAATCCAATTAAAAATGAAATACAGAGAATTAACAGAGAATTCTCAACAGAGGAGTATCAAATGTCCAGGAAACACTTAAAAGAAATGTTCAGCATCCTTAGTCACCAGGGAAGTGCAAATCAAGACAACCTTGAGATTCTATCTTACCCCTGTCAGAATGGCTAAGATAAAAAAGTCAAGTGACAGCACATGCTGGCAAGGATGTGGAGATAGGCAGAACACTCCTCAATTGCTGGTGGGAGTTCAAACTTGTACAACCACTTTGGAAATCAATCTGGCACTTTCTCAGAAAAATGGGCATAGTGCTATCTCAAGACTCAGCTATACTACACTTGCACATATACCTGAAAGATGTTCCACTATACAACATGGACATTTGTACAACTATGTTTATAGCTGCTTTATTCCTAATAGCCAAAATCTGGATACAACCTAGATGTCCCTCAACTGAAGAATGGATAAAAAATTGTGTTATATTTACACAATGGAATATTACTCAGCTATGAAAAATAAGGAAACTATAAAATTTGCAGGCAAACGGATAGAACTAGGAAAGATAATTTGGAATGAGATAACCCAGACTGAGAAAAACACGCATGATATATACACACTTATAACCGGTTATTAGCCAAATAGTACATGATAACCACTCTACATTCTTATAGACCTGAAGAAGCTAAATAACAAAGAGGACCTAAGGGAGGAGGCTTAATACATATTCAGAGGGTTAAATAGAATGGACACTGGATGCCACTGAAGAGAGGTAACAGGCTGGGATCCTACCATTAATGTCCTCTGAAAAACTCCAACCAGCAGGGCATTGATGAAGAAGCTGAGGCTCACACCCAAACTTTGGGTAGAGCTTAGGGAGTCTTGTGGGAGAGTTGGGGGAATAGAAGGACCAGGAGGGAATAAGAGCTTCAAAAGTAGACCAGCAGAGCCAACAAATCTGGGCCCAGGGAGGCCTGCAGAGACTGATGCACCAACCAAGGACCATGGAGAGGCCTTAGAGCCCCTGCTCAGATGTAGTCAATAGGCAGCTCTGTCTCCATGTGGGTCTCCTAATATGGGGACAGGCTATGTCTCTGAAATTGACTTTGTTGTCTGTTGATTGATCATTTCCCCCTAGTGGGAAGAGCCTTGCCAGGTCACAGAGGAAGAAGATGCAGGCAGTCCTGGTGATAGGCTGAGGTCAGATGATAGGGGAGGAGGTTTCTTCCTTTCTGAGTAACAGGGGAAGGTGTAGGGGTCAAGAGGAAGGGAAAGAGGGAACAGGAGCTGATGAGGGAGTAGGCTACAATAGGGATGTAAAATGAATTAAAAAACTCCAAAAACAAAAAAAGAAAAAAAAACAGTAAAAGAAAAAGAACAACATAGATGAAATTCAGACAAAAGATTCAAAAGAACAATTATAAGTATTTTCAAAGAATTCGCAGAAAAAATAAACACTTTAGCAAATTCTAACAAATTTTATTGCATCTGTCTCTGCCTCTGTCTCTGTCCTCTCTCTCTCTCTCTCTCTCTCTCTCTCTCTCTCTCTCTCTCTCTCTCTCTCTCTCTCTCTCTGTGTGTGTGTGTGTGTGTGTGAGATGGCATGAATGTGGAGATCAGAGGACAACTTGGGCGAGTCTGCCATTTTATTCCTATATAGATGCTGGGGATTGAACTCAGGTTGTTGAGCCATCCTAAATTTAAAGTCAATAAGAAATCTTAAACAAAACAAAACACCTGTACTACAACTGGCTAAGTTGAAAATATTGAAAATCTTTTACTCAAAAGAAAAACAAACCCCAAAAACAGTGACTATGGAAATGGCTGCTGTCAACACACATGAAACAAAGTGGTGGTGCTTCTGGAACCAGAAGTAATATAGCAAGCATTTTTCAGTATATAAATATGATATTAAAATCCGCAGAATTTGTCTCAAGAGCTGCAGTGTTTACTTAGTCTTTTGGTAGTGATACATTAGGGACAAGAACCTACTCTAAAGATTCTTACCAGAGCCCCCTTCACATCTTTGTTCCTCAGGCTATAGATGAATGGGTTGAGCATGGGGGTGACCACAGTGTACATCACTGAGGCTACAGTGCTTCCTTGAGAAGAATGGGTCCCAGCAGAACTCAAGTAAACGCCCAGTGTTGTACCATAAAACAAGAGGACCACACAGAGGTGAGACCCACAGGTGGAAAAGGCTTTATACTTGCTGACTACAGAAGACATCTTCAATAAGGAGGAAACAATCTGAGTGTAAGAGAACAGGATGCCAATGACAGGAAACACACCAAACAATGTAGTAGACACATACAATGCGATATTGTTGATGAGAATATCAGAGCTTGTTACTTTGAGAAGCTGAGGTAAGTCGCAGAAGAAATGAGGGATTTCAGTGCCCATAGAGAAGGTTAGTTGCTTCAATAGTAGACTATGGAGAAGAGAGACTGATAAAGTGATGATCCAGCACATTAGAACAAGGAGGCCACAGAAGTGAGGATTCATAATGACCGTGTAGTTTAAGGGATGACAGATGGCTACAAAGCGGTCAAAGGCCATAACAACCAGTAGGAAATTATCCATTCCTGCAAAAACCATAAAAAAATAGGCTTGAGTGAGACATTGTATGTAGGAGATATTTTTGCTCTTTGTGTGGATGTTCACCAGCATCTTTGGGACTATAGTAGAAGTAAAACAAATGTCCACAAATGAGAGGTTGGAGAGGAAAAAATACATGGGAGTGTGGAGGTGAGAATCAGAGATGACAGCCAAGATGATGAGCAGGTTCCCAAGCACAGTGACCAGATACATAAGTAAGAACATCCCGAAGAGAATAGGCTGCAATTTAGGATCATCTGAGAGGCCCAGTACGAGGAACTGTGATACTTCTGTGTGGTTTTCTTTTCCCATTCCTGAGGCTTTTCTCCTTGGAAAAATAATAAAATGTTCAGAAATCATGAACACTGACATCAGTCCCACATTACTTCACACTCTCATGGCTGGACGGATGTTATTGATTTTCATGATCCTTCTCATTATCTTAATGTCCTAAGCCAAGAGTTATCTCATTTCACTTAAATGCTTGTAATATTTCAAAAATTTTATCTTATCTGGAAGAAATCTTTTTTACTTTATATTCACTCAATTATTTAAATTCCCAATTAATTTGTTGATATGAACTAGCTATAAAATGGTCATAAGACAATTCAATGTTCCTTTACAACCATATCATTTCCTTGTTCTTGACGTTTTGTAGTAAATAGAATATGTATTTGTAATCCAATCCATGCTTATTTTCTGAGTTTATACTTATTGATATAACAATTAACTAACAAAAAACTGAATAGAATAAACTATATTCATATCAAATTTTAGAATAATAACCTGATGAAAAGTTAATAGCAGTTTTAGTAATATAAGTCCACCTAACATAAAGATGTTAGGCAATATAATTTGCTATAGTAATATGTGATAACTGTAATTCCAAGAAAAATGTGGTTGAAAAAAGGAAACAGTTATTTTTGTTGTTACATTCTAAAGATGAGGGATTTCAGAAAACAAACCAACCAAGGCCAATATCCTAATGATTGATTTTAAACCATAGTCTACAAAATATCACAATAGTAGTAAATATGTCATGAATCCATTAATATGTTAATTTAGTCTTGTCCAATTATAATCATATTTTTCTGAAAATTTAAAATTTATTCTAAAATAAAAGGATGGAATTAGTTATATAAAAAGGGACCTTTACCGAATGGTCAGCCTCATAAATAACTCTAAGTAAACATTCACTGGAATACAAAAGTGAAACATAATTACAACTGAAAGTAACAAATGATATTATGATTCAAATGATTTAGTAAAAATCTTAGGTAACATGATAGAAAAATCAAGTATGACAAAAGTAACAATACCTGGTACATAACAGATTTTTGCTGAGCTGTTAATCATAATAGATAATTTACTAATAGTAAATAATTGCATGTAGAATGTCTAGAAGGAGAGTACATTTGAAAGAAAAGCTTGAAAGAGAATTGGTGACTGTAAGAGATTACTTATCTTAAAATGGAAAATGGCAAAATATTTACTTTTAAATTATTTATTTTAACTTTTGAGATTATAATATAATTACATCATTTCCCCATCACTTAACGTCCTTGAAACCCTCTTATATAATCCTTGTTCTTCTTCATTAATTGTTGTTAACTCACACCCCACACTTCTAAACATATAGATATAATCTAGTCAGTCTATATAACGTTACTTGTGTGTATTTGTTTCCAGTGATGACAATTCAGTCTAATTGGAGTGTTCATCCTCCAGGAAGACTATTTCTCCTGCTTTTAGAATTCCTTAGTGTCATGTAGCTTTTTTACATACATTATTTTTTGTCATATTCTTTCCTGTTTTACAACTCCTCCAAGATCGTGTCCACTTTCCTACCTGCCAAATTTCATGCTTATTCTCCTTCTTTCTCTCTTGAAATCTCTACCAAACAAACAAAACTTTGGGATGTCCAATGACAAATCAAAATAGACAAACTGAAACAGAAAATCAGTAAGACCAAAACAAACAAACAAGCATAAAACTCCCAAACACAACAAAAAGTACACACACACACACACACACACACACACACACACACACACACACATGCACACATACAGAGAGTTGTGTTTGTCAACAACTCAACAACTTTTGGGCAAAAATTACTATTCTTGATGTGAGGCTCCAAATTCCAAAGAGTGAGAGAAAGAAATGAGTAAGAACAGAAAAAAAAAATCACATCTGTAAAAACTAATGTTACCTCAAAACACAGAGTTGACCTTCAGAGACAATGTGATTCTAACACATTCTCATTGTTATTTTTCTATAGACAAAGAAAATTTTTTTCTTTTACTTCCTCTTCCTCCTTCTCCTCCTCCTCTTGCTGCTGTTAACTTACCTTTAAATTCACCGACTTGACCAGAATTACAGATTCTTTCAGGCATTCATCACTGAGGCTTTCTATTTCCATAACCTGTTCTCAGGAAGTCAACATATATTATCATGGAGACTAGAATAATATAATTCCATGTGAGGAACATTGGTAGAAGTTTCTATCATTGAAATTACTTAACTACCAGAGCTCCTCATTAAATAAATTGTTCTAGTGCCTTTCCAGGTCCCAACACTCTTCACTCCCCCAAGGGAAAAAAAGATTGCAAAAAGGAAAAAATTTGATCAATTATGTATCCATGAGAACATTAACAGGAAGAGATAGGCTTCTTTCCTCTAAGGGCAGCTTGTTTAAAAAGACTTCTAAGGAAGGATTAACTTTTGTGATTATCTCTTTTTGACATCTGTCTGGAATTTTGGAGAGTGAGTGGATATTTGTTATCCACGACATTGTTTCAGAAAAGAAGTCTTTATTTTTCCTTGTAATTATATATTAATATAATTCAAATAAAATAATAAGTGTTTAATGTGCAGATTATGTTAAGAAATACTACATAATATGATTGATTATAGATAAAAAGTAGACAGTGAAGTTGGCAGGTGAGCAGCGGTGACGGCAGGGACAGATCAATTAAAAGAGGAATGAGCTGTAATCCCTGAAGATAACAGGGCAGCCTTTTCATTCAGTGTAGAGTGTGCTTAGTTACAGAAGTTCAGGTGGAGCCAGGCTCTCCTTACTGGTGGGGAGATTTAGACAAGGCTTCAATTTGTCAGCACAGAGCAACTCACCACCATTTTCAGTGAAGATACTTGCCTCGTTTTTGGTGTTCTTGGCAAAAATTAAATCTGTTGCATCATTGTAACTCATATTTGGGTGTAGTTTTAGGATATGTTAATGGCATAAACTTGCCATATGTTTTGCTTTTAAAAAACAAACCCACCAAACTTAACCATTACAGTAAACCTTGATCATCTTGAATTGAGAAATTAGCCTCATTTTAATACAAATATTCGAAGTGCTCAAGAATACAAGATTTTCCTCAGAAGTGTGCTTTTGATTAATTTTTTTATCATTAGAAACAAAGTTTTATAGCATTTTCGATTATATCATAAGGTATAACTAAAACCAAACAAAGTTGTATAACTCTATTCAGAAAATTCACCCTTGGAAACTAAAGATTTCTAGGTGAGTCATAAGTATTTGTATACCTTTGTCAAATTAACACTTGAGCACAACATGCCAATTGCAGACATAATTATTTAAAACACCAGTGCAGCCATGAAAAACCTACAGGCTGGTTTCTCCTTGTCCAGGGTTCAAATAAAAAAACTGATGGCAGTCCTCCTGTGAAAAAGATGATGACAGACATTCATACCAACGGCAAGACGCTGGCCAAGGTGAAGGCGGAGCTCTTGGATGACTATGGTGATGGGGCAGTGGAGACCGATGACGAGCATGCTAAGCGAAACTGTACTTCTGTCCCTGAAACTCCCAATTTAAACCCGGGTCTGAAACACACGCTGGCACAATTCCGTTTAAGTAGTCAGACCTCCTTGGCGTTTTCTGCTTGATAGTCCCAAGAAAGCATGTCACCAACTGTGTTCCTGCCTCTTCCGTCTCCTCACGTTCTCTCCGGTCCTCCTCTCGTTCCTTCAGATAGCTCCGCCGAGCTCACTCAGACTGTTATGGAAGGGGAGTCTATTTCTTGTTTTTAAGTTGGAGGAGAAAAGAGACTCTGTTTGCCACAAGTCTTAAATTCTGTTCTCTGAGAATTTTCACTCCAGCAAATAAACAGTGTGTGATGAGCTGTACATATAGGTGTGCTTTAGATCAGCTTCATATCTTAAAGGTCCTAGGAATACTTCCACTCAACGCCCTGTCTTGTGGGCTGATCACATTGACTAATGCACAAAGACTCTGCAATGCTTTACTGAGGCTGTGAACTTTTCCTCAAAATGGTAGCATACTTCCTGCTAAAAGCTCCTGGGTGCACTTAAAGGAAATTGGCAGTGCGTTTGAAGTGGAACACGAATACCTGGGTCCCTTTGCTCCCCAGTTTTATGTCCATCCCGATACCCCCTGTATCCGGTGTCTGGAATGCTGTGGAAAGTTTGCACCTCAGACATTTGTCATGTATTCTCACAGATCACCTGACAAGGGAACTTGCCACTGGTGGCACTGTTACCTTCATGTGAACCAAAAATACCTAGGCACACTCGAAGAAAAGAAACTGAACATAATATTAGAAGAAATGAAGGAGAATTTTGGCATGAGAAATGGAAAGAGAACCCAATCAAAGACAGAGCTGCCATCAGGAATGGAATCGCCATCGTGGTATCCCATTATAAAACAGGAAGGTGGCCAGTTTCTCAGCCGCATTCGAATTTTTAAATAATAACACATTTTTATTGAAAAATAAAATAATTCATATTACATCTCATTTTCTATCCCATCCCATGCATCCTCCCATTCCTCCCTTCCTCCCACTTTCACCCCAATCCCCCTTCCCTATGACTGTGACTGAGGGGGACCTCCTCCCCCTGAATATGGTGCTAGGGTATCAAGTCTTGGTAGACCGCTATCCTTCCTCCGAGTGCCATTGGGCCTCCCCAACAAAGGGACATGGCCTAATATGGGGCACCAGAGATCCTGTGAGAGTCAGTCCCAGTCTCCACTTTTGTGTGGAGAATGTTCTGTCCCTTGGCTAGATCTGGGTAGGGGTTTGATTATGACTGCACGTTTTGTTCTTAGTTGGTGCCTTAGATCAAGCATAACCCCTGGGCTCAGATCCACCCATCATTTGAGTCTTTCTGCTTCTGGGTTAGCTCACTCATTATGATCACTTCTAGTTCAATCCATTTGTTCACAAATTTTGGGAATTCCTTGTTTTTAATAGCTGAGTAGTATTCCATAGTGTATATGTACCACAGTTTCTTTATCCATTCTTCTACTGAGGGACACTTAGTCAGCCGCATTCGTTTTTACACCCCAGCTATTACTTGTAGATGTGTGATAAAGTGGCTGCGCCAAATGTGTCACTCCCATCTGCTGTACCCCAGGCTAAAGATGTCATCAAAACAGAGATAAACCCATCTATGTCAAATAATTCCACAAGTAAAAAAGAAATCTGAGCCTGAAAGAGCCCCGAAGGGAGACCCTCACTCAAGCCTCAGGATGGCGCGCACCCAAAGACACAGGAATGACCGTCTTGCTGTAAACGCAAGAGGTAGTTTATTGGCGGAGCTCTGGGTCGACACGTATCTTATGCAGGAGACAGAGGAGTCGACCCAGAAGCCCAGGGGCTTGGGGTTTATATGGGCAAGGGTCGGAGGGGGATGGGGTGTTTTGGCGCAGCCACACATGATTGGTTGTTTCAAACATTTGAACATTAGCATATTGCGTAGGCAGATCCGGAGTAAGGTCAAACTTAGTCACACGGGAACAGTCCTTGGTTCCTGTTTTTCTCAGAACCCGAGGGTAGATGTTCATCTAAGCTAACAACACATCTGGTTAAACTCAAACCTGGAACATTGTGTGTGGGCCTCAAGGGGGATTAAACAAACACCATAAGATTGGATGAGGGGTCTTGGCTCATTTAGAGAGCTAATTAAAAATTCTCTCTCTCAAGCCTACTGTTAGCAACTTAGTAAGAGACACGAGCAAGCGCGATGCTGAAGCTTCCTCTCCATTTCTGGTCAGAGATGTGACTTGTGAAGATGACAAGGGAAAAATTATGGAAGATGTGATGAGAACTTGTGTCAAACAGCAGGAGAAGCCGAATTCGACCCTGCAAAAGCAGCAGCAGCTTCAGGTGGAAGCGGAGATGCTGAGCAGCTCAAAGGCAATGAAGGAGCTCACTGAAGAGCAACAGAATCCGCAGAAAGAGCTTGAGTCTTTGCAGAGTGAGCTCGCTCAGAGGATGGAGGAGTTTTATATTGAGCAGAGAGACTTAGAGAAAAAGTTGGAGCAGGTGATGAAACAGCAGTGTGCCTGTGACTCAAACAGAGAAAGACAAAGACACTGAGTATGCGCCACAGTTGGCAGAGGCTAGACCATGCGGAGGCAGACAGGCAAGAACTCCCAAGATGAACTCAGGCAGGAGCACAATGCCAGACAAAAGCTAGAGATGATGATAAAGGAGCTGACGCTGCAGATTGTGACGTCATCACAGACCGCCAAGGACTAGGGGCTGAGGGAGAGGCTGCCTGGATTTGGTTAACAGGGCTTGGTTTGTCACTTGCTTTAAAAATTGAATTCTAATATCTTATCTGAATGAAGATAACTAGGCATTCTGTTCATTCATAAGGCAGCAAAAATGAAGGTTATACATTAGTACATAAAATTTTTCATTTTCCAAATGAATGAAAATGTATGCTGCTTTGTATTTTTTTTCTAGTTGGCTTGGTAATGATTACCTATGTAGTTCCACCTTTAGACAGTCTACCTGTGTTTCTGAGACAAGCCAAACAGTTACATGCTTTCAAAATCTGTATTATGTAGTAGAAAATAGCCATGCTAATTTTGTTATGCACATTTCAGGCTTGGCTTTAGATAGAGAGGTAATGTTTGACGCAGACCTCCTCGCTCTGAATCTTCCTTCTCGGCATTACAGCGGCTCCGCATTCTTAGACACCAAATCCGTTTTTCCTTTGTTCGGGCTGTGGAATGAATTTCTTCTGGTTTCCTCCAAGAGGGATCTTACTGATCAGATGATAGTACCAGCACCCCAGCATACAGTGGGGGGGCACACTTTGCTGTGCCCTGATGCTGCACACAAGAAGCCATTTGTCATTTGTCTTTTTTAAGAGTGGCTATATCTAAATATGTGTGTATGACTTTGGAAAATTGAAACGATTTCTGAAATTGTATTGTCAATAGTGGTGTGAAAATACGTTCACAAGGAAAATGGATTCCACTGATGTGCATTGGTTCCTATGTAACTCCTAATCCTCGTGTACAGTTTTTATATGTAGTCTTATAAAGGTCTTATTAAAACTTATATAATGTATTTTTTCTTTTAAATTATAAAATATTAAATATCTTGAAGGTTATTTTGGACTTTTATATGTCTAAGTGTTATCTTAAAACTTGCACGAATGGACCATTATGACTAATCTTAAAATCAGGAATTTACAGTCAACTAATAATATCTGATAGGTTAATAATCCACAATTGAAGTATCTGCTACAAGCAGGAATTTTAGATAACAAATGAATTTCATGATTTGGGAAGGGCAGCCTCTGCAATTTGCTTTGTTTTCATTTTTTGCACATAAAGTCTGATATTTTTACCAGCAAATTTCACATTAGTTGATGGTTGGTTTGAAATTTACTAGGGAAAATTTTCAGTGAGCCTTGTAATTTTTTTTCTTTTTGTTTTGTTTTGCCTCAGTTTTCAGGGATCCTCTTGCAAGCTCTGCCTCCCATGTGCTAGGTTGACAGGTGTGAGCCCGACCACAGCTGGCCTCTGTCTCCCATGTGCTAGGTTGACAGGTGTGAGTCTGACCACAGCTGGCCTCTGTCTCCCATGTGCTAGGTTGACAGGTATGAGCCCGACCACAGCTGGCCTCTGTCTCCCATGTGCTGGGCTGACAGGTGTGAGCCCGACCACAGCTGGCCTCTGTCTCCCATGTGCTAGGTTGACAGGTGTGAGTCTGACCACAGCTGGCCCTGGTTCTTAGGGAGGTTCCTGAAAGCTTCGTGGGCATCGTCATCTCAGTTTCCTGTTCCCAGTGCTGTCTCATGGCTCTGTGTGCAGTGACCTGAGATCTGTGCTTAGGAGTAACCTAGAGTTAAGGCTGTCACTGTACCAGTGGTGTGGGACATCACAGGCCTGGGTTATCACTTATGGTCATACTTACTTTCATGATACTCAAGTCTAAAAGCAACGTTTCCACTTTCCAAAGGGGAGTTTGTTTTCTAAATATATTGTGATCTCAATGTGGATTTGCTCTACTATTTAGCTCCATAATTTGATGTTTTGCCTTCTGTAACCTCCTTCAAATGCTAATAGCACAGGGACCATATATGCCCTTTCTTTCTTTCCTTCCTTCCTTCTTTCTTTCTTTCCTTTCCTTTCCTTTCCTTTTTTGATTTTTTTTTGGAGACATGGTTTCTCTATGTAGCCTTGGCTGTCTTGGACTCACTCTGTAGACCAGGCTGGACTCGAATTCACAGAGATCCGCCTGCTTCTGCCTCCCAAGTGCTGGGATTAAAGGCGTGTGCCACCACTGTCTGGCCCCATATATGTCATTCTATTTAGGTCTGGAGAAACGAAAGCCACAGGCTTCTAACATAGCTGTAGCTGAGTTGTCACTAGTTGTATCACAGCTTGGCAGCGTGGGAGGCAGAGTCGAGGACTTACAACATTTACGTTTTGGACTTACTCAAAACTAAGCTGCTTATATGCTACTTAGTAAATGTAATTCTTCTAGTCTTTTGACGAAATTTGCCTCTTGACATTGGTTAGCATCGTCTTCACTTTCCACAAGATGAAAGGATGTGCCATAGGCTTATGTCTGAATGTCCTTAAAAATATTTTTTAATCAACTGTAAATATCATATCTATTACTGTTGAAAGTAACTTTAATTTACACTGCACCATATAAGTTGAAAAACAAGATTGGAATTCTGTAATACTATCGATGTCCAGTTTTGACATCAACCAGGGTAAACTGAGGTGGGGCATGAATCCTGTGCCTGGCTGACTGGTGACCCTGTAGACTTTCTCTGAGGGCAACCTTCCAAGCCGGAACTAATAGTTACCGGCAGTAGCTTCCACTGATGGTGTTGAGCGGGGCTAGGGCTGATGGCTCCTAGCAGGGCTAGAGCTGATGGTGGCGAGGGGGGCCTAGAGCTGATGGTGACAAGCGGGGGCTTCCACTGATGGTGGCAAGTGTCTAAAAAGGAAAGGGAAAGAAGGAGAGAAAAGAATGATGTACGCGAGTGCACGTGCGCGTGCATACACACACACACACACACACACACACACACACACACACACACACACACACACTTACTTACACTAGATGACGAAGTAAGACAGACTCCAGCAGGTAGGTTTTAACAGGCTGCTTGTTCTTTGTTTTATTATTATCTTCTTATTTTCATCCTTATTCTCCGTGTTCTTCTCCTTCTTCTTATCCTTATCGTTTTTCCTTCTTCCTGTCCCTCTTCTTTTCCTTCCTCTTCCTATCCTCCTTCTCACAGTTTATACACCCCAACAGAATCTCTCAAGCAATACAAAAATCACAGTGAGTTTACATTCTATCTCCCTATACACCTGTTTAAATCGATTATCTTATCATGATTTAACTTATGTATCTTGATTTAACTTTAGCATGTACTATTTATTGAGAAAATTATCCATTTCTTTTAGATTTATAAATTGGTATAGAGTATAGTATCTTTTTTTTTATGTGCCCCTTTTCAGGTCTAATTTTGTGAACTTGGATCTTCTTTTTCCACCTTTTAGTGAATTTGGCCAAGGGTTTGCCAACGTTTTTTATTTTCTCAGGGAACCAACTCTTTGTTTCTTTGATAGTTTGAATATTTGTTGTTTCTTTTTTATTGATCTTTGGCCTGAGTTTGATTATTTATTGCTATCTATTTATTTTGGGTGTGACTGGGTTTTTGTTCTTTTGTTTGTTTTTTAGATCTTTCTGGTGTGTTGTTAGATTACTGGTATGAAATCTCTCTCTTTTTTTTTTTTTGGTTTTTCAAGACAGGGTTTCTCTGTGTAGCCTTGGCTGTCCTGGACTCACTTTGTAGACCAGGCTGGCCTCGAACTCACGGGGATCCGCCTGCCTCTGCCTCCCGAGTGCTGGGATTAAAGGCATGTGTCACCACGCCCGGCTCTTTTTTTTTTTTTAAAGATAGGCACTCAGTGCTTTGAACTTGACTTTTAGAACTGGCTTTATTGTGCCCCATAAGTTTGGGTATGTTGTGCATTCAGGAAGTATTTAGTTTATTTATTAATTTTCATCTTAACCCACCTTTTTATTCAGTAGTGAGTTTCAGTTTCCATGAGTCCTTAAGCTTTTTGATGTTTCTATTGTTCACATCTAGCTTTAATCTGTGGTGATCAGATAGGAAGCAGGATGCTGTTTCAATTTTCTTGCATATGTTGAGAATTGTTTTGTTTCTGAATATGTGTTTAATTTTGGAAAGTATTCTATGAGGTGCTAAGATGAAGATATATTCTGTATTTAGGTGAAATGTTCTTTACTATCAGTTATGTTAATTTGGTTTATGATATCAGTTAACTCCAGTATTTGGCTGTTTAGTTTTGGCTGGATTACCTGGGTATTGGTGAGGGCAGGGTATTGGACTCACCCACCAACAGTGTGCAAGGGTCAATATGTGATTTAAGATTTAGTGATGTCTCTTTGGCAAACTTTGTTTCTCTTGTGTTTGGGACACAGATGTTAAGAAGTGCAATACCTTCTTGATGGAGTTTCCTTTTATGAGTATGTCTTTAGATTTTCTGTCTCTTTAGATTAGTTTCAGCTCACAGCCTATTTTGTCACATATTAAAATAGCTATAGTAGCTTCTTTTTTTATATCTAGTTGCTTGGAATATATTTTCCATCCTTTTATCTTTTGATGACATCTATCCTTTGTGTTATGTTTCGTATGTTTCTTGAATGCATCCATTATGTTGGTCTGTGTCTTTTTTGGGGAGGGGGATTATAACTATTGATTTTGGGAGACACTAATGGAAGTGTTTGTTGATCCCTGTTATTTTGGTGTTATGAAGTTTTTTTTCTTTCCCCCTTTTTATATCTGGTTTGGGATTGTGGGGAGGGTCTCTGAAACCCCATGACCATCAGGGCATAGAGTCACAAGAGGCAAAAAGGAATATAGGTCAACAGGACTCAGTAGCCAGTGTTGGTTTAAACTTTGGGCCTCTGACACTTGGTCATTTATTTTAGGCCTCTTTTAACACAGCACATTTGGGGAAAAGCTTTTTAGTAGTAATTTAATCCCATGTGCACAACAAACCTTAAGTCATGATTACAGTGAAACTCTTTTAAAATATAAGTGACATAGTCCATAAAAATGTGTTTATAGATTGACTAAAGAGAAATAAATTTATTATAAGGAAATTGGGGATGATTGTATTATAAATTGACTGAGATAAATAAGCTCAAGATAATGGTCTGGGAGAAATGAGCCTTCTGAGCTCTTGTATGTTTATATGCATCTCTTTCTTTTTAAAAAAATTTTTTTTATTAATTTATTCTTGTTACATCTCAATGGTTATCCCATCCCTTGTATCCTCCCATTCTTCTCTCCCTCCCATTTTCCCCTTATTCCCCTCCCCTATGACTGTTCCTGAGGGGTATAACCTCCCCTTGTGTATGCTCATAGGGTATCAAGTCTCTTCTTGGTAACCTGCTGTCCTTCCTCTGAGTGCCACCAGGTCTCCCCCTCCAGGGGACATGGTCAAAGGTGAGGCACCAGAGTATGTGAGAAAGTAATATCCCACTCTCCACTCTACTGTGGAGAGTGTTCCGTCCATTGGCTAGATCTGGGTAGGGGTTTAAGGTTTACCGCCTGTATTGTCCTTGGCTGGTGCCTTAGTTTGAGCGGGACCCCTGTGCCCAAATCTGCCTATCATAATGTTCTACTTGTAGGTTTCTAAGACCCTCCGGATCCTTCTACTTTGCCATTCTCCCATGCTTCTCTCATCTAGAGTCCCACTAGAATGTCCTCCCCTCTGTCTCAGTTTCCTGGTAAGTGAAGGCTTTCGTGGGACATGCCCCTTGGGCTAATATGCAGATATAAGTGAGTATATACCATTTGAGTCTTTTTGCTTCTGGGCAAACTCACTCATTATGATCATTTCTAGCTCAATCCATTTATCCACAAATTTCGGGAATTCCTTGTTTTTAATAGCTGAGTAGTATTCCATAGTGTATATGTACCACAGTTTCTTTATCCATTCTTCTACTGATGGACACTTAGGCTGTTTCCATGTTCTGGCTATTATGAATAAGGCTGCTATGAACATGGTTGAGCAAATTTTCTTGTTGTGTGCTGGAGCATCTTCTGGGTATATTCCAAGGAGTGGAATAGCTGGGTCTTGAGGAAGCCCTATTCCCAGTGTTCTGAGATAGCACCAGATAGATTTCCAAAGTGGCTGTACTAGTTTGCATTCCCACCAGCAATGAAGGAGTGTACCTCTCTCCCCACATCCTCGCCAGCATGTGGTGTCGCTTGAATTTTTGATCTTAGCCATTCTGATGGGTGTAAGATGGAATCTCAAAGTTGTTTTGATTTGCATTTCCCTGATGATTAAGGAGGTTGAGCATTTCTTTAAGGATTTCTCAGCCATTTGATATTCCTCTGTTGAGAATTCTCTGTTTAGTTCGGAGCCCCATTTCTCAATTGGGTTATTTGGTGTGGTGTTTAATTTCTTGAGTTCTTTATATATTTTGGATATTAGACCTTTGTCAGATGTAGGGTTGGTGAAGATCTGCATCTCTTTCTTTAAGTTGGTGACTGGGAGTGGAAAGAAAGGGAACGTATGGTTGAAATGTAATGTATGAGGGAAGAAGAAAAAATATAATAATAATAAAATAAAACAGATATGTGAGGAATAATAATAATTATTATCATGAATAATAATTGTTTTTATTGCTTAAAATAAAAATAGATAAAAGTCCAAGAAACACATAGACGCAAAGACACAGTTTGTATTGCTGCATTCTTTATCAACAACAAGATGCCCATACGTATGTGAATTTATGTCTGGGTATTCTCTTCCTGTGGGGTCTTAGGCAGGGAAGAAGGCCAAGGCTTTTTCTGTCTGAGAATCAACAGAGGATGGGGGAGTTCTCAGGCAGGAGTCAGCCTGGGGAGGCCATCTGGGGAAGGCTTGTCCTGAAAACCGCTCATGCAGAGGGCTGAGAATTTAAAACACAGATGAAAACTGGCTTTCCAAAAAGAAAAAGGACTCAATCTTCTTCCCAGAAAAATCTCACATCTTCCATTGATCAACATATCTGTTTTTATGTCAATACCATGTGGTCTCGCACTGTAAAACAGTACTGCTGTGGAAACTTCCTGGAATCTGTGACAGTGACCCTACTGAGGACTCCTAGTAATGGAGTATACAGAGACTGAAGTGACCATCTTTTGTAGCCAGACAAGGCTCCCAGTGATGGGTCTGTGTTTCATTCTGTTGAGCTGTTGGCCAAGGGCGTCCCATAGAGACTTCTAAACAACCCAAGCCTATTCTAGAATTGAAGTTCACTCTCTGGAAACTGACAGTTGGGCCCCATTGCTGAGGAATACTTCCACACAGTTCACTGAACCTAGAGATGTTTAGCTGGTACCTGCATGGAGCTTTCCCTCCTATGTTCTAGTTTCTTTGGTGTAAGAAGACACTCTCCAGGCTATGTGAAGAGAAACCTGGAGACAAACCCAGCCACAAAACTTTCCGACTACTGTGTGCCATACATGCAAGATGTGCTAGGAAAATGGTGGCACAGGACTTGTGTAAGTGGCCAACCAGTGTTTAGTTTAACTTGAGAGAAAACCCATGACCTACGCTACCTTGATGACCAGGAAGCAGAGGCTGAATATCTCAGAGATATAGGGCATAGCCAATCATGACTGGAAAATCAATTACATGATTTCTAACTATATTCTACAATATTCGTAGGTCAGCGTCTTGTCCAGTTGTCATCAGAAAGGCTTCCTCTGGCAGCAGATGGAAGTCAGCCATAGCAGGTCTCCATCAAGCCCTGTTCCATGGAACTTGAGAGAACCCCACAGAAGAAGTCAGAGGGGATAGAAGACACCAGGAAAACATGATCCACTGAATCAACTTAGGCAGGTCTCACATAGGCTCACAGAGACTGAAGCTGCAAGCATGGGGCCTGCATTGGTCTGCACCATGTCCAGCCTTGATATGAGTGTTTGTTATCCTCTCTTGGAGGTCTGCTCTTTTTTGAAGAGGAAGCAGAGAAGGAGTGAATTTTGGGAAGAGGGGTGATGGAGGGCTAAGGAAAGACTCTATTTACACACACACACACACACACACACACACACACACACACACACACACACAGTTTCTTTCCCTAGTAGAATCTCTTGTGTATTATATGGATGCTGTGCCTATCAATTAAAAAACTATGGCTTATAGCTGGGGCAGGAAATAGGAAGTGGCGCATCAGCAGGCAGATAAGATTCTGGGATAGAGCCAGGTGCCAGATTTGGTCAGCAAGATATGAGGAGGACAGATGCATGGGACCTGAGCACAGGTAACCACCCATGTGGCATAAGGTAGATTAGTATAATGGGTTACTTTAAGTTATTAGATAGCCCAAGAAGAGCCTAACTATGCGGCCTAAGTATTTGTTATATTTTGAGTCTCATGAGTATTTATTCTGGGAGCTTAGGGCTGGAAGGAAAAATAAACATCAACAATTCCCCACTTTTTATTCTATCAGAGTCAGTGTATTGGCCTTACTGCGGTCTTTGACTATTTGGAGTTAAGGCTTCTGCTGGGTGGTAGGTTTGGATCTATTTGCATTCTTCTTCATACAGACATCCAGTTTTACTAGCACTATTTGTTGAAGATTATTCCCCCCCCCAAATATGTATTTCTGTCTTCTCTATAAAAATTAGTGTCTGTAAGCATGTGGATTTAGGTTTGGTTCTTCAATTTGATTCCATTGATCAACATGCCCATTTTGTGCCAATACCATGCTTATTTTATTATTGTACAATTTAAGGTCAGGAATAGTGATACATCTTCTCTTATTCAGAATTGCTTAACTGTCCTGTTTGTTTGTTTGTTTGTTTTCTTGTGTGTGTGTGTGTGTGTGTGTGTGTGTGTGTGTCTGTGTGTCTGTGTGTGTGTGTTTACATATTATGAGAGGTGGTGTTTCCCTGATTTCTTTCCCAGTTCATTTGTAATTTGTATAGAGAAAGCTATTGATTTGTGTCAATTTAGTATCCTGCTATGTTGGTGAAAGTGTTTATCAGATGTATGTTTCCTGGTGATATTTTCAAATCTATAAAAGAAGATACTTTGATTTCTTTTCTCAGTTTTTATATCTACTTCAACTCCTTCAGTTCTCTTATTGCTTTAGCTAGGACTTAAAGTACTATATTGAATAGGAATTGATAGAGTTGGACAAATTTGAGTTGTTTCTGATTTTAGTATGAATGCTATGGGTGTCTTTGCATTTAAGTTGATGTTGTCAATGGGCTTTCTGTACATTACTTTAAAAATACGTCAAGGTATTTTACTTGAATCCCAAATTGCATGGAAATCTTAGGTTTTATTTTCTATATATGTATAAGTAATGAATGGAGATAATGAGTGTAGAATAAGAAAGTAAATAGTAGAGAAAAGAGGTGAATAAAAGGTGCTAAGAAAGGATGAGGGAAAAGGCTAATTTCTATGAGATACACAATGAAAGGAAGAAAGAGGAGGAGAAATGTATGGGATAAATAAAAATAATTTTTGAAAGTGCTGTAGTGATTCAAAAGAATTTAAAATGTAATTAAATAAAAATATTAATTTGAAATATACTGAAGATAATGGAATTGCTAAGTGGGTAAAGACATTTGCCTACATGTCAGGTGATATTTGTTATCCTTTGATCTCTATATGAGTGCCATAACACACACACACACACACACACAACTGTAAATCACTCTTCTTTTTCGATAACATAATCATACATGTCTTTGATCATGTATGGCTATGAAATGGTTTTCCCCAGGAGAAGTATACACACTCTCTTTAATATGTATTATTTTTCCTGAACACCCTTTTTTATTAATGTCTGTGTATTAGACCTATGTTCAATGTCTTTAATAAAATACATCTGTGCTCCAAAAGGTGTCAAAATGCACCTAAATTTTAGCAAATGCATAGTAAAAATTTAAAATTTGAAAGTGTAAAATGTCAACAGAAAAATTTGTCAAAATATTTCAAAGAAAGATACTGAAAAACTCTAGTAGTATTGAAAATAACACCAAATGGTGAGTTGGGTTGAATACAATTTTAAAAAGACATAAGCTAACTGAATGGATTTATGTACAGGACCCACCATTCAGCTGCACAAAAGAAACATACCTCAGCCACAATGATAGACGTTACCTGAGAGTAAAAGGCTGGAAAAAGGTTTTTCAAGCAAATGGACCCAAGAAGCAAGCTGGGGTAGCCATTCTAATATTTAATAAAATTGACTTTCAGTCAAATTTAGTCAAAAGAGATGAGGAAGGACACTTCATACTTGTCAAAGTAAAAATCCACCTTTTCCTTATGAACACCAGTGCAAAAATACTCAATAAAATACTCACAAACCAAATCCAAGAGCACATAAAAAATATCATCCACCGTGACTAAGTGGGCTTCATTCCAGTCATGTAGGAGTGGTTCAATATATGCAAATCTATCAATGTAATCAACTATATAAACACACTGAAAGAAAAAAAACCCCACATGATCATTTTCTTACATGCAAAAAAAAAAAAAAAAAAGCATTTGACAAAATCTAGCACCCGTTCATGTTAAAAGTCTTCGAGATATCAGGGATACAAGGCACATACCAAAACACAGTAAAGACTATATACAGCAAGTTTATAGCCAATATCATACTAAATGGAGAGAAATGTAAATCAATCCCACTGAATTCAGGGACAAGACAAAGCTGCCCACTCCCTCTGTATCTCTATAGTACTTGAAGTCCTACTAGAGCAATAAGACAACTAAATGAGAACAGGGGATACAAAGTGGAAAGGAAGAAGTCAAAGAGTCAGTATTGACAGATAGTATACATAAGTGACACAAAAATTCTAAGAGGGAACTCCTATAGCTAATAAACATCTTCAGCAAATTGGCTGGTTACACAAGTAGCTAAAAAAATCAGTAAGCCTTCAGCATACCAAAGACAAATGGGCTGAGAAAGAAATTAGGGAAACTACACCCTTCACACAACAGCCACAAAACCCATAAAGTATCTTGGTGTACTCTAACCAAGCAAGTGAGAGACTTGTATAAAAAAATCTTCAAGTTTCTCAGCAAAGAGTTTGAAGAAGGCATTGCTACTGTAAAGCAAAGAACACTCTCAATAAAACACAACCATAGCCTGCAGACAAGGAAAAGCTCTTTACGAACCCTACATCTAGCAGAGAGCTAATATCCAATATGGAAAGAATTAAAGAAATTAAACACCAACAAACCAAATAATCCAATTAAAAATAGGGTACAGAGCTAAACAGAGAATTCTACACAGAAGAGTATCAAATGGCTGAGAAGCACATAAAGAAATGCTCAAGTCTTTATCCACGAGAGAAATGCAAATAAAAATGACTCTAAGATTCCATTCTGAAGCTATTAGAAATGGTTAAGATAAAAAACTCAAATGCCAGTGCATGCTGGCAAGGACATGGAGAAAGGCAGAACACTCTTCCATTGCTGGTGGGAGTGCAATCGTGTACAACCACTTTGGAAATCAATCTGGTACCTTCTCAGAAAATCAAGAACAACTCCACCTCAAGACCCAGCTATACTACTCCTGGGCATATATTCAAAAGATGCTCCACCATACAACAAGGACATTTGCTCAATTATGTTTATAGTGGTGTTATTCATAATAGCCAGAAACTGGAAACAACCCAGATGTTCCTCAACCAAAGAATAGATAAAGAAACTATTGTACATATAAACAATGGAACACTATTTAGCTATCATAAACAAGAACATCATGAAATTTTCAGGCTAATGGATGGAACTGAAAAAGATCATCCTGAGTGAAGTAACACAGACTCAGAAGGACACGTATGGTATATACTCACTTACATGTGCGTATTAGGCATGTAATACAGGATAACAATATTACAATCCACAGACCTAAAGAAGCCAAGTAACAATGTGGACCCTAGGGAGGATGCTAGATTCTCATTCAGAAAAACAAATAGAATAGACACTGGGAGCAGTTGATGAGAGGGAACAAGATGGGAGCCTACCATAGATGTCCTCTGAAAGACTCCCCAGCGGGGGATTGAAATCGAAGCTGATTCTCACAGCCCAAGTTTGGGCAGAGTGCAGGTAGTCCTATGGAAGAGTCAGGGGGATAGAAAGACCCAGGGGACAGGAGCTCCACAAGAAGACCAATAGAGCCAACAAATCTTGGCACAGGGGGGCCTCCAGATACTGATTATCAAACAAGGTCCATGCATTGGGAGGACTTGGGCCCCCAACTCAGATGTAGCTGATGGGCATCTCAGTCTCCATATAGGTCTCCTGTTAAGGGAAGCAGGGTCTGCACCGGCCATGGGCTCTGTTGCCTGCACTTTCATTACTTACCCCCTGGTGGCGTGCCTTGTTATGCCACAGAGGAAGAGGAAATAGCCAGTTCTGATGAGATTTGGTACACTGAGGTCAGTTGGTAGGGGAGAAGGGATCTCCCTCTCTGAGGACTAGGAGAGGAGACTAGGGGGAAGAGGGAGAGGAGCTGGGACCACGAGAGTTATGAGGGAGGTGCTACTATTTAGATGTATAGTGAATAAAAAATTTAAAATGAATAAATAAATAATTTAAACATTTCTGAGAAATGGATGCTTGGCAGAGTGAAACTGTAGCCTTCAGTACGTTCCAAAGTCATTCATAACTATGCAACTCATAAAGAACTAATATTGAGAATCTCTAAAGATCGAAAAATATAAATACTTTATTAGTGAATCTAATGACTAAATGTAATAATGAGAAGAAAGGGCACTTTTCAAAAGTGGAGGTACACGTGATTAGCAAATACTTGGAGTAGACCTCATGATCATGTGAGATTAAGAAAAATCAAATTCAAGATACATTAAGATTCTAAGTCACCCCTGCCAGAATGGACAAAAGAAACCAAAAGCTGGTGAGGATACGGGACAAAGAAACTTGTATACAATGTTGGAGAGAATTTTATTTAGCGCAACTACTATGGAAACTTTATATAAAGACTTCTTAACTAAAAACAACTGGGGATATAATGCAGCTCCAACAACCCTAGTAATAAGTGCAAAGGAATGTAAGTCTATACAATATAGAGACTCCCGCACATCCACATTTTTATTATGGTAGTATTTATAATAGTCATGGAATGAATTCAACTTAAAAGCCAATACATAGCTGAGATATATAATTAACAAACATATTAATTAATAGATGAATAGATTAAAATGTACTTTATACATACAATGATTTTTTCTTAATTCAAGTAATTAAATTTTCATCAATTATATACATTTTACTGCAAATAATATGCTTTTATTCTTCATGGTTGAAATAAGCCAAAATCAGAAAGATAAACTAGTGAATTTTTTCCACATACATGAAAGCTAGATTTTACACCAATACCCAACACCCCCAGACACACACACGCACATATACCACACACGTAAATAGAGCTAAGATTGCTTTGGAATAGAAATATAACTAAACATTCAAATAGCTCTTAAAATGCACAAAATGATATGTTCCTTTTTGTCTTTAGGTCACATGAATATTTAGACTTTCATATACAGTTGAAAAAGAAGGAAGCAGTACTCGGAAGCTTTTCTAGTATAAAGGGAAAAAAATCTCAAGGAGTATTTGCTGACATCCATTTTCTTTTCTTATTCTTGCAACATTAATTTTAAGAAGTCCTTGGAGACTGAGCCAAGTTGAACCAATTTAGGTAACGGTGAGCTCTGTGCATTTAGCCTTCGTAGATCCTGGCATAGTCAGTAATTATCCTGTGCTTCTAGTTCCTTATTTTTACAATGAGCTGGCACCTGTGTCCTTCCCCATTCATGGATAACTACATCAGAAAACTATTAAGTGTCACTGCTCATATCTGTCCTCGCTCAGGACCTGGTGTGACAAGGTGACTGTATCTGCACTTGTTGATCATGACAGAGCAGAACAGTAGCTTAAACTGGTAGGTACAGAGTGTATGAACATGCGAAGGAGTACTGAATGTTTTCTTTATACATTTTGCAGATGAACTGACAATCCTCCTATAAAGATGAGAGAATACAAATATGAACTAATTTGGCTATCTGGGCTAGGAGATGTATGTTCTGTTGTGCTGAGTGCACTACATACCTCATTCACAATTTGCTTTTCATTCACCCTGATTCTACATGCACATGTCTCACATACAATAAATGCCTGTAAACTGTTTCCTACAAATCTCCAAATGTCTCTGATGAACATGGTGAGGAAAAGTAGGACTAGGCTAGTAACCATAGCATCAGGTTCTGTATTTAATGCTACTCCAAGTTTCAAGTGCTGATCAATACCTGTATAAAGTTTGGGGTTTTCTTATCTGCTATCTTCCTTTCATATTTTAGAAAACAAAACAGTGCATTACTTGGACTCAACCTTTTCAAGATTATTAGGTTAAAAAAAATTGGACTTATTGTGGACACAAGTTGCCATACTGTGAGGAACAGCAGTTAGCCACTTAAGAACACAGCCAGTCTTTGTACTTCCTGTACTCTGGGAAGTTGCCTCACCTCCCTGTCTTCTTCTTTTTGAAATTCCTTGTGGATCCCAAGTAAAATAATTGGGGCCATCATAGGTGTATTCTCTGTAGGGAAGATATACAAAGGGAAAACGAGAGTGTGTGTGTCATAACTCTGAACAGATTTTTCTCTTGTAACCATTCTGGGACACACTTGCAGCCTAATCCTTATTCTTCTTCATACTTTATTCTACTCATTTTCAAAAGAAGAGATGGTATCAGGTCTTGTATTCTCTACGTCCCAGGAATGATCTACAATGCACAAAGGCAAAGTAATTGAATACCAAATTATTAGTAGTTAGCAAAAAATCAAATTGGAAACTTAGAACAAACAACATAAACGTACTGGGAAAATCTCCCTTATGGTCGTGATCCCACAAAGGGATCCCTTGTGTAAGGATTCCAGGTAGAATAAGAAATAATGACTTGAAGAACTTGGAAGGAATCAGAAAAAAATGTCTGAAATGTATCTGTGGAAAGGATCTCTGAACGCCTACTTATATGTTTCTGATGACTGGAAATGGATAAAATAAATGAGTGAACCACATGCAGACTGTGGTAGATCATTTGTTGTGTTTTGTTTTGAGATAGTATTGTTGTTGAACCAAGGCTGTTTTAACACTCACAGTTCCCCTGTATCACCACCCTGAGTCCTGAAGTTACTCATGTGTGCCACTATATCAGGCTCTGTGTATTTACTTTTTATTCTTTTTCATTCCACTTAATTCTATATGTGGGAAGCCATTATAAAAGTTGATTTGTAGGATGTAACAATGCTGAGTAAATAAACAAAAGTTAATAGTTTATCCAATATAGTTATGATATATTATATTACATTATATTGTATGTACAAATATTATATATTGTGTGAAATTGAGAGCAAGTTCAGATATTGCTACCAGCAATAGCTAGGCAAACATACTTGTCATTCAGGTAATATATCATTTAAATTGCCTATATATATTTGGAAAGACATAAATAAATTATTTCATCCATTTCTAATTCTCTGAGGCCTATACCTCAAGATACAAGGAGCATGAACATAAAAAACTTTATTAACCACCACATAAATTCTTTAATTGCTTGAGTTCCAATCATTAAAAATTAATGCAGCTTCAAAGGAGTAGCTTTTTTGTTGTCTGAACATTCATCCTTTCAAGGAATGACCAATTAAACCAGAGACAAAATAGCTCTTATTTGTGTACTTTAATTACATTTCTCACACAGACATCAAAATATTGACAGAAGTTTCCCTCCAAGGAAAGAAAAATTACATTGGCACGTATGGGCAGATGTGTTTTAGACTGAGCCACATTATGTAGGTTCCAATTATCCCTGAGTACAATGTCATATGAGACGATATTCATAAGCTAATTATTTCCATAATGATAATATGTTGCATGTTTTAAGCTTACTGTGATCAATTTGTGAGGGAATAGGGGTTGTAGATGTGAAAGATTGGAGGGAGAAAAAGGAACAGAGGCTAGTATAGTTATATTGTATTAAAATCAAAAATTTAAAAAGTACCACAATAAAATATTTTTATGAAGACAGTTTTTCATCAATGATTTAAAATTCATAATTTCCCTTAAGTTCTGTTCGTATTACATAGGTTCATTTGTTATCCATTTTACCATTAATCAATACAAATGGCATAAATAAAGGGAATTGGTATATGTACATGTTTTTCTATTTATTTAAAATATTTTATTGAATAATTTATTTAATTGTTTATTTTTAATCTTTCATCTATTAGCTTAGGTTTTGTCATATAGCAAAAACATTTATTTTCTTTAAAAATTTTTTTCTTTTTCAGTTTTTCGAGACAGGGTCTCTCAGTGTAGCCTTGGCTGTCCTGACCTCATTTTGTAGATCAGGCTGGCTTCGAACTCACAGTGATTCTGTTGCCTCTGCCTCCCAAGTGCTGGGATTAAAGGCGTGCGCCACCACGCCCAGCAAACATTTATTTTCTTAACTCCATTTGATGGCACTGCTTTGTCTAATGGAAAAAATTGGCAGTATTATTACCTAGGCATCTTGGAATGTATTTGTGTATCATCAAACTGAAGGGACTACTCTTATAAATTTGACCTACAATCTTAGTAGAACAACGGAGGGCAAAGATAATTCCTTTAGAGCAAATCTAACAAAGTTGATTGAGAATGACATCAAAAGTAGACTTTTCACTAGAAATCAGAGAACTTTACTCTGCCAGTCTATTTAAGCTTCTGATTTGGGTCTATGCCCAAGAGCTGTATGGCTGGATCTTAAGGTTGTTCTAATTCCAGCACTTCACGAGTGGCTGCACAGGTTTGTCCTTCTTTCTCCATATCCTCACCAGTGTGAGCTGTATTTGTTTTATTCATTTGGCCATTCTAACAGGTGTAGTTTCAAATCTCAGAGTAGTTTTGATTTCATTTTCCTGATAGTTGTGGATGTTGATAATTTCTTTAAGCATTTCTTAGGCATTTGTGTTTTATATTTTAAGATTTCTCTGCTCTTGAGAACCCATTTTACATGAGTTGTTTTCTTGATGTCTAGATTTTTTTTTGTCCTTTATATGTTTTAGATGTTAACCTTTTAATGGATATGTCATGGCTAAAGATCTTTTCCCATGCTGTGATCTATTGCTCTGCCTGAATTATTCATCCTTTTTAGTTTCATGCGGTCCTATTTATTAATTTTTGGTCTTAGTGCACATGAAATCACTGTCCTGTTACTCAACGGTGGGCCCCATGACCAGAAGTAGATAGCTAACACGAACAAACTCAGTGGTATTTTTAAAGATTTTTGTTTTGTGTTGTGTTGTATTGTTTGGAAACTTGCTTTTTTTTTTTTTTAAATAAGTTCTTTTGCTTATATGTTTTGGTTTTGACTTTCTGTTCTGTGGGATTGTGTGTGTGTTTTATGCTGTTTTGTTTGTGGTTTTGCTTGCCTTTTTGTTTTCTATACACAGAGGAAAAAGGGACATGGGTTTTGGTTGTTGGGGTTAGGGAAGAAATGGGAGGAGTTGGTAGAGGGAAAAAGCATAATCAGAAAGTATTGTGAGAAAAATTTCAATAAAATTTTATAAAATAAACAACATTATTTTTATGAACTGAAAGAATACATAGATGTTTTCAGAGTGTTTCCACAGAAATAAATTTATGTTGAATGCTGTTCCACTCTCATTTAATTTCGTGAACGAATGCTCTCTATTGAGAGAGTAAAACTACTTGATAGTATAAACTAATAAATTCTGAAGGTTATATACATAGGGTTATATTATGCTTGTATATAATCAGGAATTACCTTACATAAATACTTTTATGAAATGCTTTTTGATAGATAGGCAAATCAATTAACATGGATACATTGGTGGGAAAAATCATGAAATAATTTGTTAGATAGATGTGTCTACAAAATGAAAGAATATGAAGATACCAAGAGTTAAAAACTCCATATGTATTTTTTCAAATTTCTATAAAATACTCATTATGAAGTAAATCTTATCAAGTGTGCATGTGTTACTATATGTAGTTGTGTGATTTACTGTAACAAGAATTTATACTCATTAGCTATTTTCTGAAGGTCAGGCAATATTATAAGGCAACATATCTCATCTTGTTATAAAGAAAAAAATCTTGAATGTTATTCTCATATAATGAGAGAGAAAAAGTGTAGAAAAGAGGTAAATATTTCAAAAAAATAAAAAAGAGGTAAATATTTCCCCAATTTGCAAATAAGAGAGTAGTATTGTCTATTATATTTACACCATCTCATTAAGTTTTCTCTTTTGCTTTTCATACATAGTCATAGTAAGGTATGATGAACATGAAAATATTTCTTGTACTGGAAATTAAGTAATTGTGTACAAAATCAGAAAATTTGATGTTAAAATCCATTAATTAAAATAAGGGGGAATCTAGTAAATGTGGCTTTAGACTTTCTTGGTACTAAACTACTCACTGTATGTATATGCTTTTGACACTGAAATATGGAATAAGACAGATATTAAAATTGAAGTTAGTTTTGAGCTAGTTTTAATTGTAATAAAATGATGTTATTAAAACCCTTGGGTGTGTCTGTGAGGTTGTTTCTATGAGTTAACTGAAGGAGGGAGCCAAGCCTTACATGTTTAGTTATGAACTGAACAAACAGGCAGAGGAGAAAGCCTGTGTAATTTCCCTTTTCCCAATCCACTGGCCAATATTTGCTTCCAGTGATATCACGTGATTATAGGTCTTTACGAATCCACATTGGAAAATTTTTATGACGTAAGAAAGGAGGTTATTATTCAACTATTAGTTCAATTAGCTTGGAATAGAAGTACTGCTTGTGTGAGTAACTACATGTTTGAAAATAGAAAATCAGAAAAAAAAGAATTGATAAAAGAAAACATTACCTGTAAATAAAACATATTACTAACTTTAATTTACTGTTCATACAAAGCAGTTCTTATTTTTATAGTATGTATACAAATTTTCAAATCAATCGTGTAATGTTCTTAAAATAATGCACATATATTTTCACTTGTTAATTTTCTGTAGTTATAATATTTTCTTAAATGGACTTCTGATATTTTTTATTCTCTCCTAAGACTGGTTACTCCTTTACTTTCATCACAAGTTTAGTATTTCTAGAGGTGCTATTGTCTTATTAAATATCTCTAATGTGGACATGTTTATGAGGATATAATTGCCATAGAAAGCATTTAGGAATTAATTCCATGCATATTGTAATGTCAGGACTTGGAAGGGCTAATAAGGCCTATGAGCCTCAAGTGGTAGATATTTATTTGTAAGTATCTGCATGAGAAATATAAGTTGGGGGTGATCTTCCATTTGTCTCATTTTTTGAATGAATTTTCTTTTTCAAAAAGGGTTGTGATTAATACAGACAGAAAGAATCTAACAGATGTCTTGGAATTCCATCTCATGGCACTCTCAGAGGACCCAGAACTGCAGTTTCTCCTCTTTGGATTATTCCTCTCTGTGTACCTGGTCACAGTGCTTGGGAACCTGCTCATCATCCTGGTCATCATCTTCGACTCACGCCTCCATACCCCCATGTACTTTTTCCTGTCCAACTTGTCTTTGATTGATATCTTTTTCATCTCTACCACCATACCAAAGATGATTATGGGTATCAAAACGCACAGCAGAGTCATTTCCTATGTAGGCTGCTTGACACAAATGTCTTTTTTCCTGTTTTTCGTATGTATGGATGATATGATTCTAACTGTGATGGCTTATGACAGGCTTGTGGCCATCTGCCATCCTCTGCACTACACAGTCGTTATGAGCCCTCGGGTCTGTGTTACCTTAGTTTTGTTGTCTCTTTCAGTCAGTGTCTTTGATTCGCAGCTGCACAATTTGATTGCCTTACAAGTTACTTGTTTCAAGGATGTAGAAATTGCAAATTTCTTCTGTCATCCTTCTCAACTGCTTAATCTCGCTTGTACTGACACACTGAGCAGTAACGTAGTAATATATTTTATTGGTGTCATACTGGGCATTTTCCCTGTCCTAGGAATAATTTTCTCATATTGTAAAATTGTTTTCACCATTCTGAAAATTCCCTCCTCAAGCAGAAAATATAAAGCCTTTTCCACCTGTGGTTCTCATCTGTCAGTCGTTTGCTTATTTTATGGAACTGGGCTTGGTGTGTACCTTGGATCAGCTGTGTCATATTCTCCACGAAAGAACGCAGTGGCTTCACTTATGTACACTGCCATAAGCCCTATGCTTAACCCTTTCATCTACACCCTGAGGAATAGAGATATCAGTAATGCCCTGAAGAAATTCCACAGTAGGTTTTTTTAATCTCACACCCAATGGCTTCCATTTAGAATATTGATTAGAAATATAGAATAAAATCTGTTATTTTTGAAGTTCATGAATAAATTCTGCATCAGGATTTGTTGTTGTTGTTTGTTTGTTTTGATTTTGCCTATCACTTAAAAATACTTATCACTGTGGTAGGATGAATGAGGATGGCAAGTATTTCAATAAATTTGAACAAAGTTTCAGTTAAAGAATTTGAACAATTCCTGAATATAAGTAGTATTGACTTCTGTCTCTCTCTCTCTCTCTGTGTGTGTGTGTGTGTGTGTGTGTGTGTGTGTGTGTGTGTAGAGTTTGTTGGTTGGGGGGAGTATAAGATGTAGTGGAGGTTTGAGTTAGGCCACAATATATCATATATTAAATTTTCAAAGAATAAATGTAAAACTATGAGTTTGATTATTGTGAGAATGTCTACTGAAGTGTGCGTATGTGTTCATTATGCAGAGATGGCTCAGTTAACTCCATTCAACAACATTAGCATTATAATTTAAAGATCAGATTAGAGGTTAAAAAATTAAATTTAATGTACATTTCACTCAATTCCAGATACAACTGATGCTTGATGTTTATAGTATTCAGTAGACATTTCATAAATGTGATGCATTCTGGTCTAAGTCAACCCTCCACTATCTCTTACACTTCCTTCAACTCAAGAAACTCTCAGTCCTATTTTGCTGTCATTATGTTTTGGTTTTGTTTGTAATCAACTAGGTTAGCCAGGGCCACACACATGTACATAAATATGAAGCCTTCTACAGAACTGCAAGTGACTCACAGTAGTTACCTCCCTTCCTCACAGCCTTAGACTGGTATTAGCTCTGTTGTATGGGACCAGTTCCATGTGTCCTTTCTGATATGTGGTTTAAGTTCATAAGCTCAGTCTTTCTGAGGCCCTATGCGCACAATATATTGTGAGTTCATGAGTGCCATGTCCATATTATGCCCATAAAACAGTATTTCATTGCCATCTAATGAGGTATCAAGGTATTACATTCATCCTGCCTCTTCTTTTGTAATGATTACTGAGCCCTGGATGAGTGATATCAGTTTAATACTAAAGATAACCACACTTATTCATCATTTTGGTCAACCATGTGTTTCACCTTTAGTTGTCAAATGCTATAAAGAGAAGTTTCGTGAACAATTTTGAGGGTAATAATAGTCCAATGGTACAATATTTAAGAGGGGGTATGGGGATCCAAGATGGCGGCGAGCAGTGTGGACCGTGTTTGAAAGCTCCAGTGAACAATTCAGGGAATTGCACAGATTTCTGAGCCAGGAACACCAAGGTCCCCACACCATGGCAGCAGAAGTGCTCCATGGTTCGGAGGGACCAGGGTGCGGAGGACCTGCTTGCCCCTGCACACGGGAGGAGCGTGGACTTTCTCAGATCAGAGCAGCAGCGGCAGAGACAGCAGTGCCACCAGCGGCACCAGTGGCTCCAGCGGCATCAGCGGCGGTGGCTGAGGTTTGCAGCTCAGACCCTTCCAGTGGAGGCGATTGGTGTGGTGGACGGTGGGAGTTGCTGCGGGAGAGGGGACTCTGGACAGGATTTGGGTCGTGTGGTGCCTTGAGACCCAAACTAGACTCAGCAGACAGTTCAGTCCCAGAGTCCTGGGTTTGCTCAGTGAGCTGTGCCGTGGAGAAGCTGGCTCGGCTCAGCAAGCAATTCTGCCCGAGGCACAGCTCCCCTGCTGTGACACAGGCTGGGCTGGGTGCTCACTTCCAACCCTAGGCTCCAGCTCAGCGCAGCCGCAGTTTTCCTGCTGCGACGCAAGCTGGGCGGAGCGCTCACTTCCACCCTAGGTGCTTGCTCAGCTTAGTCGCAGTTTCCCTGCTGTGACCCAAGCTGGGCAGAACGCTCATTTCCACCCTAGGTGCTTGTTCAGCGCAGACACAGTTTCCCTGCTGTGACGCAAGCTGGGCGGAACGCTCACTTCCACCCTAGGTGCTTGCTCAGCGCAGTCGCAGTTTTCCTGCTGTGACGCAAGCTGGGCGGAGAGCTCAGTTCCACCCTAGGTGCTTGCTCAGCGCAGACGCAGTTCTCCTGCTGTGACGCAAGTTGGGCGGAGCGCTCACTTCCACCCTAGGTGCTTGCTCAGCACAGACGCAGTTCTCCTGCTGTGACCCAAGCTGGGCGGAGCGCTCATTTCCACCCTAGGCGCTTGCTCAGTGCAGTCGCAGTTCTCCTGCTGTGGCAGACGGTTCAGGCCCTGAGAAACTAGCTGAGCTCGATGCGTGGTTCAGGCCCAGTATCCCTGGCTGGACTTGGCAGGGAACCCAAAAGGCTGTGGATACCTTGGCCTGATCCAACACTCATTCAGAGACCCAGAACAATTGCAGGACCCACAGCAAAGGGGAGCTGAGCCCAAAACGACAGAGCTAACCTCCTGACATCCACACCAGTGAAGTATCAGGGCTTCCAGCCTACGGAAATTGTGAGAAAACAAGTGAATCTATCATCAGACTCCCTCCACCCAACTCTGGAAGTTACCCAACAAAAACAGAGACGGAAAGATGTCTAAGGGACAGCGTAAAAGCATACACAAAAAACCCGAAAACAACATGGCGTCTCCAGTTCCCAGCTTTCCCAAAGAAAACAACCCGGAGAACCCAAATACAATGGAAACACAAGAAAATGACCTCAAATCCTTGGTAATGAGGGTGATAACGGAGGAAACAAATAAAATTCGAAATCAGATGCAGGAAGACGCAGCCAAGCAGGTGCGAGACATAAAAGAAGCACATAGAGTGGAACTGGAAAATTTTCAGGAAAATATAAACAACCAGATGAAAGAAATAAAAAAAACTGTTCAAGATATGAAGATGAAAATGGATTCAATGATAAACACAGAGACAGAAGAAAAATGAGAACGTGAGGCCTCAGAGAAGAAGGCGAATGACACAGTGCTGAGCTTTTCTAACAGAATCCATGAGATGGAAGAACAAATCTCAAGTCTAGAAGATACAATCACAGATCTTGAAGCAACCATTAAAGAAAATGCCAAATCTGGAAAACTCCTGACACAAAACATCCAAGAAATTAAGGACACCATGAAAAGAAGAAATCTGAGGATAATAGGCATTGAAGAAAGAGAAGATATCAGACTCCAAGGCCCAGAAACTCTTCTCAACAAAATCATAGAAGAAAATTTCCCCAATCTAAAGAAAGAGATGCCTATAAACATACAAGAGGCATACAGAACACCAAATAGAATTGACCAGAAAAGAAAAACTGCCCGTCACATAATAATCAAAACACAAAACATACGGAACGAAGAAAAAATATTAAAAGCTGCAAGGGAAAAGGGCCAAATAACATTTAATGGCAAACCTATCAGAATTACACCCGACTTCTCAGCAGATACCATCAAAGCCAGAAGGGCCTGGACAGAGATCCTGCAAACCCTAAGAGACCACAGATGCCAGGCCAGACTACTTTACCCAGCAAAACTATCAATAACCATTGATGGAGAAAGCAAAATATTCCATGACAAAACCAAATTCAAACAGTACCTATCCACAAATCCTGCTTTACAGAAGGTGCTAGAAGGAAAACTCCATCCCAAAGGGTCAAGCTACAACCAAAACTACTCAGGAAATAGATAACTATACCATGGCAAAAACACAACTACACAAATGCTCGACTGGAACCAACATCAAAATTAAGACTCTTAATAGTAACTGGTCATTAATATCTCTCAACATCAATGGTCTCAATTCTCCAATAAAAAGACACAGACTAACTGAATGGGTGCATAAACAGGATCCAACATTCTTCTGCATTCAAGAAACACATCTCACCCATAATGATAGGCATTACCTCAGGATAAAAGGTTGGAAAAAATATTCCAAGCAAATGGTCACAAGAAGCAAGCAGGCGTAGCCATTTTAATATCGAACAAAATAGACGGTCAACCAAGATTAATCAAAAGGGATGAGGATGGACACTTCATACTCATCAAAGGTAAAGTTAATCAAGATGACATCACAATCCTGAACATCTATGCTCCCAATACAAGGGCACCCACATTTGTAAAAGATCTCCTAAAAAGGCTTAAACCACACATCGATCCCCACACAATAATAGTGGGAGACTTCAACACCCCACTCTCTCTGAAGGACAAGTCATTGAAACAGAAACTAAGCCGAGAAATAACATCATTAACCAATGCCATGGGTCAAATGGATCTAACAGATATCTATAGAACCTTTCACCCAAACAAGAAAGAATATACCTTCTTCTCTGCACCCCATGGAACCTTCTCCAAAATTGATCACATTGTAGTTCACAAAGCAAGCCTCAACAGATACAAGAGGATTGAAATAATACCTTGTATCCTATCAGATCATCATGGGCTTAGGCTGCAATTCAACAACAACAGAAATAACAAAAAGCCCACACGTATGTGGAAACTAAACAACTCTCTGCTAAATGACACCTGGGTCAGGGAAGAAATAAAGAAAGAAATCAAGGAGTTTCTGAAATTCAATGAAAATGAAGGAACAACATACCCAAATTTGTGGGATACATTGAAAGCAGTGCTAAGAGGAAAATTCATAGCACTAAGTGCCTTTAAAAAGAAATTGGAAGCATCGCACATAAACACCTTAACGACACAACTGGAAGCCCTAGAAAAAAAAGAAGCAGAAACACCCAAAAGGAGTAGACGTCTGGAAATAATCAAACTCAGGGCTGAAATTAACAAATTAGAAACTAAGAAAACAGTCCAAAGAATCAACAAAACCAAGAGCTGGTTCTTTGAGAAAGTCAACAAGATAGACAGACCATTAGCCAAACTAACTAAAAGGCAGAGAGACAGTATTGAAATCAACAAAATCAGAAATGAAAAGGGAGACATAACAACAGACACTGAAGAAATACAAAGAATCATAAGATCCTACTTTGAAGGCATATATGCCACAAAATTTGAAAATCTAAGGGAAATGGACGATTTTCTTGATCAATTTCACTTGCCAAAGTTGAGTGAAGAACAGATAAACAAGCTAAATAGTCCCATTTCCCCTACAGAAATTGAAGTAATCATTGATAGTCTCCCAACCAAAAAAAGCCCAGGGCCAGATGGTTTCAGTGCAGAATTCTACCAGACCTTCAAGGGTGAGCTAATACTGATACTCTTCAAGCTACTCCAAAAGATAGAAAGGGATGGAACATTACCAAATTCATTCTATGAGGCCATAGTCTCATTGATACCTAAACCTAACAAAGACTCAACAAAGAAAGAGAATTTCAGACCAATTTCTCTGATGAACATCGATGCAGAAATACTAAATAAAATACTTGCAAAACGAATACAAGAGCACATCAAAGATATCATTCATCATGACCAAGTAGGCTTCATTCCAGGCATGCAGGGATGGTTTAATATACGGAAATCCATCAATGTAATCCACCACATAAACAAACTGAAAACAAAAAAATCACATGATCATCTCTTTAGACGCAGAGAAAGCATTTGATAAAATCCAACACCCATTCATGTTTAAAGTTTTAGAGAGATCGGGAATACAAGGCACTTTCCTCAACATAATAAAGGCTATATATAGGAAACCAATAGCCAAAATCAAAGTAAATGGTGAGATACTCAAGGAAATTCCTCTAAAATCAGGAACAAGGCAAGGCTGCCCACTCTCTCCATATCTCTTCAATATAGTACTCGAAGTTCTAGCCAGAGCAATAAGACAACAAAAGGAGATCAAGGGTATTCAAATGGGAAAGGAGGAAGTCAAATTATCCCTATTTGCAGATGATATGAGAGTCTACATAAGTGACCCTCAAAATTCCACCATAGAACTCCTACAGCTGATAAACACCTTCAGCAAATTGGCTGGATACAAAATTAACTCAAAAAAGTCTGTAGCCTTCCTATACACAAATGACAAGCTTGCAGAGGAAGAAATTAGGAAAACTACACCCTTCACATTAGCCACAAGCAATATAAAGTACTTAGGAGTTACTCTAACTAAGCAAGTGAAGGACTTGTTTGAAAAAAATTTCAAAACTCTAAAGAAAGAGATTGAAGATGACATGAGAAGATGGAAGGATCTTCCTTGCTCATGGATAGGGAGAATTAACATAATAAAAATGGCCATCCTACCAAAAGCAATCTACAGATTCAATGCAATCCCTATCAAAATACCTACACAATTTTTTAAAGACATTGAAAGTTCAATTCTGAACTTCATATGGAAAAACAAAAACCCAGAATAGCTAAAACAATCTTGTACAATAAAAGGTGCTCCAGAGGAGTCTCCATACCTGATCTCAAACTGTACTATAAAGCAATAGTAATTAAAACAGCATGGTACTGGCACAGCAACAGGCTGGTTGATCAGTGGAATCGAATCGAAGACCCAGATATGAATCCACACACATATGGTCACTTGATTTTCGACAAAGAAGCCAAATCCATTCGATGGAAAAGGGATAGCATCTTCAACAAATGGTGCTGGTCTAACTGGAGGTCTATGTGTAAAAAAATGCAACTGGACCCATATTTGTCACCTTGTACAAAACTCAAATCCAAGTGGATTAAAGACCTCAACATAAAACCAGAGACACTAAGTCACTTAGAAGAAAAAGTGGGGAAGAGCCTGGAACATATTGGCACAGGAGACAACTTCCTGAACAGAACACCAACAGCTCAGGCATTAATGTCAACAATTAATAAATGGGACCTCATGAGGCTGAGAAGCTTCTGTAAGGCAGGAGACACTGTCAAGAGAACAAAGCGACAGCCTACAGCCTGGGAAAAGATCTTCACCAACCCTACCTCTGATAAAGGTCTAATATCCAAAATATATAAAGAACTCAAGAAATTAAACACCACCAAAGCAAATAACCCAATTGAGAAATGGGGCTTGGAACTAAACAGAGAATTCTCAACAGAGGAATATCAAATGGCTGAGAAACACTTAAAGAAATGCTCAACCTCCTTAATCATCAGGGAAATGCAAATCAAAACAACTCTGAGATTCCATCTTACACCCAACAGAATGGCTAAGATCAAAAATTCAAGCGACACCACATGCTGCTGAGGATGTGGACAGAGAGGAACACTCCTTCATTGCTGGTGGGAATGCAAACTAGTACAGCCACTTTGGAAATCTATCTGGTGCTATCTCAGAAAAATGGGAATAGGGCTTCCTCAAGACCCAGCTATTCCACTCCTTGGAATATACCCAGAAGATGCTCCAGCACACAACAAGAAAATTTGCTCAACCATGTTCATAGCAGCCTTATTCATAATAGCCAGAACATGGAAACAGCCTAAGTGTCCCTCAATAGAAGAATGGATAAAGAAACTGTGGTACATATACACTATGGAATACTATTCAGCTATTAAAAACAAGGAATTCCCAAAATTTGTGGATAAATGGATTGAGCTAGAAATGATCATAATGAGTGAGTTAACCCAGAAGCAGAAAGACTCAAATGGTATATACTCACTTATATCTGCATATTAGCCCAAGGGGCATGTCCCACGAAAGCCTTCACTTACCAGGAAACTGAGACAGAGGGGAGGACATTCTAGTGGGACTCTAGATGAGAGAATCATGGGAGAATGGCAAAGTAGAAGGATCCAGAGGGTCCTAGAAGCCTACAAGTAGAACATTATGATAGGCAGATTTGGGCCCAGGGGTCCTGCTCAAACTAAGGCACCAGCCAAGGACAATACAGGCGGTAAACCTTAAACCCCCTACTCAGATCTACACAATGGACAGAACATTCTCCACAGTAGAGTGGAGAGTGGGATATTACTTTCTCACATACTCTGGTGCCTCACCTTTGACCATGTTCCCTGGAGGGGGAGACCTGGTGGCACTCAGAGGAAGGACAGCAGTTTACCAAGAAGAGACCTGATACCTTATGAACATATACATGGGGAGGTAATCCCCCTCAGGAACAGTCATAGGGGAGGGGAATAAGGGGAAAATGGGAGGGAGGGAAGAATGGGAGGATACAAGGGATGGGATAACCATTGAGATGTAACAAGAATAAATTAATAAAGTATAAAAAAAAAGATGAAGAAAAAAAACCAAAAACCAAAAACCAAAAAAAAAAAAAAAAAAAAAGAGGAGGTATGATAGCATGCACATTTTGTAAAACAAAAGGAGTATATTCACACTGAGTACTTGTGACCATAATAGTATGTGGCTTTTGACCATTAATCTCTCTTATATCCCTCATTTTTCCAATAAACCTATTTGTCTTTACTGGTCCTCTTCTAGTTTCAGGCCTCCTTTCTTTGCATTTTATATTTCTTTACTGTTTTCTTGTGACTCACTGAATTCAATTTTGGTTTCTTACATCAACATGGATGTGTAAACATATATTTTAGGAAGTTTCTATAGTAGTAGTTATCCATATAACTTAAAAAATTATTTAATTATTGATATTTTCCAGATTTTCTCTTCTTACATTCTCTTATGTCCAACAATATTTATTCCTCCTCATTTCATAATTTCCTTCACTCCTTTATACAAAACAGTCTATCACTTTTAAATTTAAATTTATTAATTTATTAAGATTACAACTCAATTGTTACCCCATCACTTGTATCCTCCTGTTCCTCCCTCCCTCCCGCTTTCACCCTATTCCCCTCCCCTAGGTCTATGACTGAGGGGGACCACGTCTCCTGCTATATGGTCATAGGCTATCAAATCTCATCTTGGCAGCCTGCTTATTCTTTCTTTGAGTGCCACCAGGCCTCTCCACCAAGGGGAGGTGGTCAAATATGGAGTGCCAGAGTTCATGTCAAAGTCTGTCCCTGCTCTCCACATAATTGTTGAGAATGTCCTGTCCATTGGCTAGATCAGAGTAGGGGTTTGCTATTTACTATTGTATTGTCCTTGGTTAGTGCAATAGTTTGTGCAGACCTTTATGGGTCCCAATCCACATGTCATGATGTTCTTCTTGTAGGTTTCTAGGACCCTCTGGGTACTTCTATTTCCCCATCTCCTATATTTCTCTCACCTAGAGTTTCAGTAGGATGTCCTAACATCTATCCCAATCTGGTAAGTGAAGACTTTTGTGGGACATGCCTTTTGTGCTAGTGTCCAATTATAAGTGAGTATATGCATGTGAGTCTTTCTGCTTCTGGTTTAACTCATTCATTATGATCATTTCTAGTTCCATCCATTTGTCCACAAATTTCAGGATTTCCTTGCTTTTAATAGCTGAGTAGTATTGCATAGTGTAAATGTACCACAGTTTCTTTATCCAGTCTTCAATTGAGGGACATTTAGGCTGTTTCCAGGTTCTGGCTATTATGAATAAGGCTGCTATGAACATGGTTGAGCATATGTCCTTATGTGGTGGAACATTTTTCTGGATATATTCCAAGAATAGCTGGGAATAGCTGGGTCTTGAAGAAGCCCTAATCCCAGTTTTCTGAAAAAGCACCAGATAGATTTCCAAAGTGGCTGTACTAGTTTGCATTCCCACCAGCAATGAAGGAGTGTTCCTCTCTCTATATATCCTCGCCAGCATGTGGTGTCACTTGAGCTTTTGATCTTAGCCATTCTGATGGGTGTAAGATGGAATCTCAGAGTCATTTGATTTGCATTTCTCTGATGACTAAATATGTCGAACATTTCTTTAAGTGTTTCTCAGCTATTTGATATTCCTCAGTTGAGAATTCCCTGTTTAGTTCTGTGCCCCATTTCTCAATTTGTTTATTTGGTTTGGTGGTATTTAATTTCTTGAGTTCTTTATATGTATTCAATGTATTTTCATCAATGAATTCCTTGTTCCTCTGTTTCACTCCAACTGGACTCCTCAACCCACACATCCACTCACAACTTAACGTCCTCTTTGTTTAAAAATAACTCTAACTAGTGTTGCTTGTATGTGAATGTGCATAGGACCATCCACTAGAGCATGGTCAACATACCATAGGCAATATTCCTGAAGAAAACATGGCTTTCCTACCTCTGAAACATCAACCACAAAGTACTTCCTATCTAGGGGTGAAGATTTCTGAGACACTCTCCTGTCCATGTTGAAATGTTGACTGACAGCAACATATGTTTTGAGTTTATTGCTGTAATGGCCCTGCCAGGTCCAGGATGGCACTGTTTTCATCAGATTTCCCAGATATGTTATGGATATTTAATCTTTCTGAACCCTCTTTCATTATTGTAATTGTTTGAGTGATAATGACCTGTATAGGCTGATGGGTTTGAATGCTTGGTCTGACGTTACTGGACCTGTTTGCAAAGAATTAGGAGGTGTGCCTTGTTGGAGTAAGTGTGGCATTGTTGGAAGAGGTGTGTCATTGGGAGTAGGCTTTGATATATAAAATACCCATGTTAGGCTTCATCTCTATGCCTGATGCCTGTTGAGATGTAAAGCTCTCAGCTTCTACTTTTGTGCCATGCAGGGCTGCTTCTTGACATGGTGATAATGAACTAACCCTTTAAAACTGTAAAAAAAAACTGCCTTCTTTTTTATAAAACTTGCTTTAGTTATGGTGTCATTTCACAGAAATGCAACAGTAACTAAGATAGTAATGTTTCCTGAATCTTGATGAGAGGAAGTGATATAGATAAATCATCTAAACCATATGTTATTAAATAAAAATTTCAGCATTGAGTATAGGGAGTGTCTTAATTGTATTGTTATTGCTGTGATGAAGCACCATGATCAAAGAAATGAGTAGGAAAAGCTTTATTTGGCTTACACTTCCATATTGTTGTCCATCATTGAAGGATGTCAGGACAGAAACCCAAACAGGGCAGGATCTTGGATGCAAGGGCTCATGATGCCATGATAGGTTGCTGCTTCTCCTGCCTTGCCTCACAGGGTTTGCTCAGCCTGCTTTTTTCAGGTTTAAATATAATATTTTTATTAATTCTTTGATAATTTAATATACATATGCAATGTATTTTGATTACATTTAACCCCACTTCTTGCTCTAATGCATATAAAACTTACCATTCATCACACAACCCTTCTCAATTTTGTATTCTCTTTTTTGTATTTTAGTAACACACTGAGTCCAAATTGTGCTACACACACACACACACACACACACACACACACACACACACACACACATTTATATATATTTATGTGTATTCATAGGCCATTCACTAGAGTTTGGTCAATCTATCTCCTCCCACAGAAGCCACCAACTGTCAATTGCTCCTCAACTAGAGGCGGGAACTTAAGACTTCTGTGACAGAATGTTGACTGACTTGATCTTGTACAGACAACCACAGATAGTGTGGGCTCATGAGTGCAATGATCTTATCATGCCCAGATGATGTTTTTTATCTGAGTCCAGCTTTGACACAAAGGTGTGACTATAACTGGAAACTAGCTCTATACTTTAACTCTTAAGCTTCCAGGCTAATGGAACTGGCTATTTATGGTCAAAGAAACTCAAAAGGAAAGGGTAAGGAGCCAGAAACTGATAACTTCCTTGGGGCCTCTTACTGGTCATTGAAAGGGGAAAAGGGAGGGGAACTTAAATCCTGGGCCTTCAGACTGAAAATCTGTTACTTTACCAATTAGCTATCAAGGCTCATTCACTCTCCTGGCAGCCTGTTTTCTTAAGAGAACCCAGGGCTGGCCCCACTCACAATGGGTTGGGCTCTTTTCCTAGAAAAGTGATCTATACTGTCATTCCTGATGATTCTGTTCCCTTTGTCATCCTGCCTGTAATAGACTGTTGTAGTTTTCCACTGATTTTAATAATAACAGGACATGGTAGCACACAGAGGCACTCTATAAAGGATTTTCTATACTCCAGACATACTTTTTCTTACCTCGATTATGAAGAAGTGATCCAATTTTCTCATGGTAATCTGGGTCAATAACACTTCATAACACTGTTATTTCTTTTTTTTATCCTCTTAGCTTATCAGAAGTTTAAAGTGACCATGGGGAAATCTGAGATTATAATTAATGGTTGTTGTAGCTCCTGGCAAGAGTGCTCTAGTGAGGCATTATGGGTGATAGTGAGTGGAAATACTTTTTTTTCACACCTTGATTTCTAGACCTTAGATCATGGCTGTTGGATCACATATTGTATGTCAGACTTCTTTGGGAGTAAAATGAGTTCCTTGTTCAGAGGCTATACTGTATAGAATACCATGATTTTGGATAAAGAATTCGGTACGTCCATGGATGGTGCTTTTAACAGAAGCATTATGTGCAGGAAAGGCAATCCACAACCAGAATAAGAATCTGCTTCAATCAGGACAAAACAGTATCCTTTCCTCGGAGGAAGTGCTCCACTAGATTGCTGGCTGGTTATCCCTGCGAATGGTGTCATATCTGGGGCTCAATATTGTTCTCTGATGTTGGCAGATTTGGAACTTGGAAAAAGCTATAGCCATGTCAGCTTTGGTAAGTAGAAGTCCATGTTGTTGAGCCCATGCATGATGTCCATCTCTACCACCACGGCCACTTTGTTCATGGGTCCATTGGGCAATGTCAAGAATGGCTGGAGAAAGAGGCTGTCTACAGATTGAGTCATCCTATCTACTTGATCATGAAGTCCTCAGTTGAAGTCACCTTTTGATGATTATTTATATGGGACAAATGTATTTTCACATTCTTCACCCATTTGGGGAGATCTAGCCATGTACTTCTTCCTCTGATATCTTCCTCACTAATTTTCCAATAATGCTGTCTTCAAGTCCCTGGACCATCCAACAAATCCATCAGCTACAGCCCATGAATCAGCAGAAAGCCATACATCTTCTTCTTCCAAATAAAATACATGACCACTTTTACTCACCAAAGTTCTTCCCACTGTGAAGAATAGGTATAGGGGGTCCATGAACTCATCCTGTGGTTATTCCCCGAGTCTCAGACTGCATAATTAGGCAAGATATACCTAGAAGTTGGCAGAATTCTCATATTAGTTTCCTGACCTGTAAAATGAGGGCCATTATAGTTGGAATGTATGCATAGAAGCCTTTAGAATTACCTCTGTCAAAGAAAATAGTGAATCAAAAACAGTATTGCATCTCTGGAGGAATTTCGGAAATTAGTTCCAGCATCAAGGACTTAAAAGACACAGGGTGGTGGTTATCACCACATCTCCATTTAACTCTTATTTGACAAATGCAAAAGGTGCAAGTTGGCACCAGGGATTGGAGTATTGCTGTCGTATTCCTGACCATGCTTTTGTGTAGAGGAATATATATTTGGGGACTTTGGATTAGGAATGCAGTTGAATGATGTAAGCAGGGCCATAGTAGTAAGAACATTTACGACAGTGGTGCTGAGGGTGGTTTGAACTGAAGCAGCCAACTCAAGTGCTTTCAGAGGAAAAGACTATTAGTCTGTGGCCTAGAGATAATTCTTGTGTTATCTTGGTGGAAAAGATGGCTGCTTTCTGCCGTTGTTCAAGCAAATATACCTGAAGCTAAATTGAAGAGTTATGGATTCATAGATCTGATGGGAAAGATTTCCAGACAACCTAGTATTGCCTGTGTTGCTTGGTTATTAGTAGCCACACCTATAACAAATATAATGAAAAGGATAAAACTGAACAAGGAATAATACAAACTGTACAGTTTGAGAAGAAAAGAAGCACATGGAAATGTAATGGAGTCAAGTCAAGTGCTCAAGCAGATAATAAGTTTAAAGAAAAGCCTACTGGTAAATGGAATAAAGGGAATATTGTCCTCAAGGCAAGACCAGACCTATTTAAGCTTTCAATTTGTGAAAAAATTTTAAAAAGCAAAAAAAAAAAAAAAAAAAAAAAAAAGAATTAAAGAAAAGTTTAGGGCTGTATGGTGGTGGCACACACCTTCAATCTCAGCACTCAGGAGGTAGATATAGCCCAGTCTATAGATAAATTTCTGAGGCAGCCAAGATTAGGGGGTGAAGGAAGTTATAGAAAACAGAAAGCGGGTGAAAATGTATTTGAATGAGGTGACCATGTTCCAGGCCTAGAAAGCAGCAGAACTTGGCTGCTGCAGCCACATGGTTCTGGCATCAGAGTCAAAGATATAAGAAAAGTGTTATAGAATCTCCATCTGTGACCAAGGAAAGCTACTGAGGCCAGACGTGTGGCACAGGTCTCCTAAAAAGTCTTTTGGATATTGCTGTGAAGTTGAGGTCAGGATTGCCTTGGAGGTCCCAAGATATTGGAGATTCCAGAATCATGGGACGTTTGCTGGAAAAAAGCTATAGAGTTGGTGTGGAAGCAGCACAACAGAGGTAATTGTGTTGTGGTCAACAATGCTTAAAGTAGTTTGAGATCTGAAGAGTGCTCTGACATCACACATGGAGATGCAGAATTTGATACTTGCCCTATTGAGTTTTGGTCTTGCTTTGATACATTATTTTCTTATCCCTTTGGAATGGTAATATATATTCTGTGACATTATTGCAGTATGTGATCTGCTTTATTATTTTGATTTTATAGGGGATTACAGTTAATAGTTTACTGTGAATCTCAGAAGAGACTTTGATCTTTGGATTTTAAACAATGTGGAGCAAAAGTATGTCTGTAAGAACAGCTGAGTACTTAGAGATGATCAGTAACTAGGAGGCAGAGAGAGGGAAAGGGAGAGGGAGAGAGAGAGGGAGGGCGAGGGGGAGGGGAGAGGGAGGGGGAGAGGGAGAGAGAGAGAGGGAGAGAGAGAGAGAGAAGCTAGAATGATTATAAGATTTTAAAACCAAAGCCCACCCCTGGTCATACACCTGTTCCTAATCCTTCTCAAACAGTTCTACAAATTGGTGACCAGTTACTGAAACATATGAACCTATAAAGGTCAGGATAATTCAAACCACCACAGAGATTTTGGGGAAAAGTGAGGTGAAGCAGTGTTTTATGGATATAACATAGCTATTGCATTCATGTACTTTCTGCAAGAAAGTTCGACAAGACCCGTCCTCATTCCATATTGAGGGACTCATGAATGCACACTCTTCACTTAGGAACTAAAGGCACGTAGCGCATTTGGGGGCTAGTTGGTATCATTTTCTTCAATGATGTAGCTGCTTGTAAGTAGCTTCTGTACCAGTAAATAACTTTCTACTCATGTCATGTGAGCTACAAAAATTCAGCTTGGTTTGTCTCCCGAAAGAATAAGAAGGTAGTATATTACTTCTTGGGAATTATGGTTTAAGTTCCAAAGAGATGATGATAAAAGATGTAAAGATGGGAGGAAAAGTGGAAATGGGAAGATAAGAGCGAGGTGATAATAACTGGGGTGTAATGTAACTAAGTTATAATAACTAAATAAATAAAAAGAAAATATTTTTAGAGTGACCAAAATTCTTTATTTAAATATATGAAATTGTCAAAGGAAACAATTAAATCTATAAAAAGTTGCAAAGAAGTTATATTGACCTAATGTACCTGTTACAGATCTTTTGTGTATAAAACACAAAGTATATACCTAAAATGTTTAAATTAATACATTCAATAAAGATATAAAATAAAGACCAGTTTTCATGTATCACTTTTTTTTACAGAATAAAATAGAAACCCCTTATAAAATAAAAACAATAGAATGTTTGATAATTATAATATTTTCAATACACATTTTGTCTGTATACATTTTGAAAATATCAAAATTTAGAACCATATGTATGTAAACATTAACATGTCCTACTTGCCAGCACCTCAATTCTCAGCACCTGAGGATCCATATAGATCCCACTTTCCAATGCCTTAGAACCTAAACACTGCTCATGTTTCAAGTTTAAGTCCACTTTGCCTCCCTGTGGATTCTCAGAATCTCAGAAACTTTGTGGCGCTCATCCATAGCATCCCAGGTCCTTGAGATCAACCTACTTTACTGATCAGAGGCCAAATTTCCAGCCATCCAACCCTCTAACCTTCAATTCCACTGAAATCATGGACAAGATAAGGCTGATCACTCTCTTTATATCTCTTCAATATACTACTTAAAATCCTTGCTAGAGCAGTAAGACAACTACAGGAGATTGAGGGAATACAAATTGAAAAAGAAGTGAAAGTATCACTATTTGCAGATGATATGATGGTATACATAAGCAACCCCCAAAGTTCTACCAGGGAACCTCTATGGCTGATAAACACCTTCATCAAAGTGGCTGGATAGAAAATTAACTTAAAAAATCAGTAGCTCTTAATGAAGAGTCTGGTTTGGAGTCTCAGTATCTGTGCCAGTCCCCTGGTGGGTGAAGTCTTTCAGAGGGCATCTATGTTGGCCTAATATCCACTTATAAGTGAGTATAGACCATGCATGTCTTTCAGAGTCTGGGCTACCTCACTCAGGATGATTGTCTCTCTTTCTACCCATTTGCCTGCAAATTTCAAGATTTCCTTGTTTTTGAGAATTGAACAGTATTCCACTGTGTAAATGTACCATAGTTTCTTTACCCATTATTTGGCTACTTGAGGATCCCCTGTCCCTTCTAGTTCCTTCTATGCCACAACTCTTCCATAAGACTCTGTGTGCTCAGTGCCAAAATTTGGCTGTGGTATCAGCATCTGCTTGGATCCCCTGCCTGATGGAGTCTTTCAGAGGACATGTATGGTGGGCTCCTTTCTGCTTCCCTCTTTTTAACTGCTTCTGGTGTCTGGTTTTTTTCCTACTGAGTAAGAATTCAGTATCCTCCCCAGGGTCACCCTTGCTTTTTAGCTTCTTTAGGTCTGTGGGTTGTAGTATGGTTGTCCATTATTTTACGGCTAATATCTGCTTATGAATGAGTATATACCATGGCTGTCTTTCTGGATCTGGGTTATTTCATTCAGAATAGTCTTTTTTAGTTCCATCCATTTGCCTGAAATTTTCAAGATTAACTTGTTTTTAATAGCTGAATAGTATTCCATTTTGTAAATGTACCACAGTTTCTTTACCCATTCCTTGGTTGAGGGACATCTAGGCTGTTTTGAGATTACAGCTATTATGAATAAAGATCCCATGAACACAATTGAGCAAGTGCCATTGTTGTGTGGTGGACCATCTTTCAGGTATATGCCCAGGAGTGGTATAGCTGGGTCTTGACTTAGCACTATTCCCAATTATAATGTTTTGGACTTTTGCCAAAAATCAAGTGTAGTATCAGTATTCTAAATTCTTTGAGAAAGCACCAGATTAATTTTCAATGTGGTTGTACAAGTTTGCACTTCCACCAGCAATGGAGGAGTGTTCCCCTTTCTCCTCAATCTTGCCAGCATGTGCTGTCACTTGAGTTTTTTTTATCTTATCCTTTCATATGTGTATAAGATGGAATTGCAGAATTGTTTTGATTTGCATTTCGCTGATGACTAAGGATGTTGAACATTTCTTTAGGTATTTCTCAGACATTAGTATTCCTCTGTTAAGAATTCTCTGTTTTGCACTGTGCCTAATTTTTTAATTAAATTATTTGGTTTACTGATACTTACATAAGTTCTTTATATATTTTTGGATATTAGCCCTTTGTCAAATATATGGTAGGCGAAGATTTTTTTCTCCAACTGGAGGCTGTCATTTTGTTCTGTTCAATGTGTCCTTTGCCTTACAGAAGCTTTTAAGTTTCATTAGGTACCATTTATTAATTTGTATATCTTAGAGACTGAGATGTTGGTTTTCTGTTCAGGAAGTTGTCTCCTGTGACAATGAGTTCAAGGCTTTTTCCCATTTGATCTTCTAATAGATTTAGTGGTTTTGGTTTTATGGTGAGGTTTTGATCCATTTCGACTTGAGTTTGGTGCAAGGTTATAAATATGGTTCTATTTGCATTCTTCTACATGTAGACATCCAGTTAGAACAGTACCATCTTGAAGATGCTTTAAAAATTTCATTTTATAGCTTTGGCTTATTGACCAGCAATCAAGTGTCCATGAGTTTGTGGGTTTATCTGAACCTTTGATTAGAATCTCTTGATAAACCAGTCTATTTCTCAGCCAATACCATGCAGTGTTTATGATTATTGCTCTGGAGTACAGCTCTAAATTAGGGATTGTGATAACTCCAGAAGGTGTTTTATAATTGTACAGGACTGTTTTATCTTTGATGGTATTTTTCCAAATGAAATTTAGAATTGCTGTTTCAAGTTCTGTACATAATTTTGTTGACATTTTGATGGGAATTGTATTGAATCTGTAAATTGCTTTTTGTCAGATGGTCATTTTATCTATGGTAATCCTACTGTTCCATGATCATGGGAGATCTTTCCAACTTATGGTTTCTTCTTCAATTTTTTTTTCCTAAAAGACTTGGAGTTCTTGACATAGAAGTCTTTTGTTTGCTTGGTTAGAGCTACAGCAAGATATTTTATATTATTTGTGGCTATTATGGCCAGAATAGGTATTAATCTCCTGATAGGAGCCATAGATCAATAGAGAGCCATGTGCCCCTTTTGCCAGAGGCAAGGGAAATGACTCATTTTCCTGGATAAGAATGATTTTACAAATTATTTTTATTATATTTATTTTAATGTACTCACTTTACATTCTGCTTCTAGCCTACTCCTTTGTCTTCTCACAGTCCCACCATCTCTCCCTCTTCCCCCTCCCACCTATGCAAGTCCTCAAAAAGAAGAAGACCTCCTACCTAATTATCTGACCCCAGACTAGCACATGTCATGTGGACTGGCTGCATCTTTTTCCTCTCTGGCCTGGCAAGTCCTCCCCACCAGAAGAAGTGATCAAGAAGCAGGCAACAGACTCAATGTCAGATGCAGCCCCTATTCCCCATATTATGGGACCCATATGGAGACTGAGTGGCCTATCAACTACATCTGAGCTGGGGGTCTAAGTCTTCTCCACGCATGGTCCTTGGTTGGTGCGTCAGTCTCTGCAGGCCTACATGGGCCCAGGTTTTTTGGCTATATTGGTCTTCTTGTGGAGATCCTGTCCCATCCATGTTCTTTTATCCCCAAACTCTTCCATAAGACTCCCTGTGCTCTGCCCCAAAGTTTGACTCTGAGTTTCGGGATCTGCTTCAACCCTCTGCTTGGTGAAGCTTTTCAGAGGACTTCTTAAGTAAGTCCCTCTCCTGTTCCTTCTCTTCAGATGCCTCAGGTGTCTAGTCTATTTCCACTTTGGAATGAGAATTAGGCATCTTCCCTAGGGTCCTCCTTGTTATTTAGCTTATTTTGTTCTGTGGATTGTAGTATTGCCATGGTTTTCATGGCTACTATCCACTTATAAGTGAGGCTATACCATGGGTGTCTTTCTGGGTCTGGGTTACCTCACTCAGGATGATCTTTTCTAGCTTCAATCATTTGGCTGCAAATTCCAAGATCTACTTGTTTTTAATAGCTGAATATTACTCCACTATACAAATATACCACAGTTTCTTGATCTTTTCTTTAGTTGAGGGACACTTAGGTTGCTCACATGTTGTGGCCAGTACAAATAAATCTGCTACCAACGTAGTTGACCAAATGTCCTTGTGGTATAACGGAGCATTTTTGGGGTATATGCCCAGGAGTGGTATAACTGGGACTTGAGGCAGCAATGTTCCCAATTTTCTGAAAAAGCACAAGATTCATTGCCAAAGGGGTTGTACAAGTTTGCACTTCTACTAGCATTGGAAGATTGCTCCCCTTTCCCCTCTATTTTTTCCAGTATGTGCTGTCACTTGTGTTTTTGATCTTAGTCATTCTGATGGGTGTAAGATGGAATCTCAGAGTCAATTTGATTTGCATTTCCCCGATTACTAATGATGTTGAGCATTTCTTTAGATGTTTCCCAGCCATTCAGTATTCCTCTGTTAAGCTCTATACCCAATTTTTAATTAGTTTATTTGGTTTGTTGGTATTTAATTTTGAGTTCTTTATATATTTTGCACATTAGCCGTTTGTCGGATGTAGGGTTGGTGAATATCTTTCCCCCGTCTGTAGGCTTTCTTTTTGTTCTGTTGACACCGTCCTTTGCTTTACAGAAGTTTTTCTGTTTCATGAGATCCCGTTTATTATTTTATTTGTATATCTTAGAGCCTGAGCTGTTGGAATTTTGTTTAGGAAGTTTTCTCCTGTGACAATGAGCTCAAGGCTATTTCCCACTTGATCTTTTAAGAGACTTGTTTCATCTGGTTTTATATTGAGGTCTTTGATCCACCTGGACTTTAATTTAGTGCAGGGTGATAAATATGGGTCTATTTGTATTCTTCTACAGGTAGACATCTAGTTAGACCAGTATCATTAGTTGAAGATGCTTTTGTTTTTCAATGCATGGTTTTGTCTTATTCATCAAAAATCAAGTGTCCATGGGTGTGTGGGTTTATTTCTGCACCTTTGATTTGATTCTGTAAATAAACCAATCTGTTTCTATGCCAACACTATGTAATTTTCATTACTATTGATCTATTATATAGCTTAAAACCAGTGATGGTGATACCTCCATAAGTTTTTTTTCCTGTACAGGGTTGTTATAGCTATGCTGTTTTTTTCCATATGCAATTGAGAATTATTCTTTCAGGTTCTGTATATAATTGTGTTGACATTTTTATGGGAATTGCGCTGAATCTGTAAATTGCTTTTGATAAGGTGGCCACTTTCACTAGGTTAACCCTACTGATACATAAGCATGGGAGATCTTTCCGACTTATGATTTCTTCTTCAAATTTTTCTTTAAAAACTTGGAGCTTTTCTCATACAGGTCTTTTACTTGCTTAATTAGAATTACAGCATGATAGTTTATATTATTTGTGGCTACTTTAAATGTGTAATTTCCAAAATTTCTTTTTCAGCCTATTTGTCCCTTGTATACAGGAAAGCTAATGATTTTTTAGTTAATTTTTAATCCAGCCGGAGGTTTTTATCAGCTGTAGCAGTTTTCTGGAAGAATCTTGGAGGTCAGCGTGCTATCATATCATCTGTTATCTTTCATATCCCCTTGGTCTATTTCAGTTGTCTTATTGCTCTGGCGAGGAGTTTAGGTTCTGTTGAAGAGTTATGGCAAGAGTGGGCAGCTCGGTCTTCTTCTTGGTCTCAGTGGAATTGTTCTAAGATTATCCCCATTTAATTTTAATGTTGGCCTTTATCCTTGCTCTATATTGTATTTATTGTGTCCAGTTAGGGTCCTTGTAAAAGAGTTTTAACATGAAAGGGTGTTGTATTTTTGTCTGAGGGTTTTCATCATCTAATGAGATAATCATTTTTTTTCTTTCAGTTGGTTTATATGATGAAATACTACTTTTTCATAGTGTATAATGTTTTCATGTGTTCTTAGGCTTGTTTTGTGAGTATTTTATTGGATACTTTGCTTTAATGGTTATAAGATTTGTCTGAAATTATCTTTTTGGATTTAGCCTTTGTGTAAATTAGGTGTTAGGATAAGTGGGGCTGAACAAAATGAATTTCACAGTGTTCTTTTTGTTTCTAGTTTGTGTAATAACTTGAGATATATAGGTATTGGCTATTCTTTGAAAAGCTGGTAGAATTCTGCACCATGGGTCCCTGGGCTATTTTTAGTTGGGTTAGTTTTAATGGCTGCTTCTATTTCCTTAAGAATTATATGTCTAATTATATTGTTTCCCTGATTTTTATTTAGCATGGATAAGAGCAATATATAAAAAAAATCATTCATTTTGTTTAGATTTTTCAACTTTTTGGAATAAAAGTTTTTGTTTTGTTTTTAAATTAATTAATTTATTTATTAAATTTACATCCCACTCATAGTTACCTCCCTCCTCTCCTCCTGGTCACGCCCTTTCTCTTTTCTGCCATCCTTCCTCCCATATTCCTCAGAAAACGAAAACCCCACCTAACCCAGCTCAACAAACCACATTGGGCATGATTAAGTCCTGTTCCACTTTGGCCTGTTAAGGCGTCCCTGACAATGGGGAGTGATAAAAACACCAGGCAAAAGAGTCCATGTCACAGATAGGCCCTGCTCCCCTTAATATTGGACCCACAAGAAGTCTAAGCTACCCATTGGCTACATCTGTGTAGGGAGCCTAGATCCAGTCCATGCGTGGTCCTTGGTTGGTGCTTCAGTCTCCACAAGCCCCTCTAGGTTTTGGGTTGTAGGCTCTGTAGGCCTTGTGGAGCCCTTGTCACCTCCTGTTCCTTCTATCCTTTCACCCACTTTTCCATAAGGCACCCTACATTCACCCTATGTTGGCTGTGAATCTCAGCATCTGTTTAGATCTGTAGCTAGGGGGAACCTCTCAGATGACACCAATGATAGGCTCCTGTCTGTGAGCATAGCAGAATATGGCTCCTAGGGTCAGAGGTTGGCTCTTTCCCATGGTGTGTATCTTAGGTTGGACCTTAGGTTGGATGAGTACAGTTTTTTGGAATAAGACTTAATGATTCCTTGGATATCTTCAGTGTCTGTTATTTCCCAATTTTCATTTTCTGATTTTGTTAATTTTGACATTCTCTCTCTGACTTTTAGTTAGTTTGGCTATGTGTTTGTGTATATTGTTGATTTTCACTGAGATACAGCTTTTGGTTTCCCTGATTCTTTGCAGTGTTCACTTCATTTCATTTTTTAAAATTTCTGCCTGAGTTTGATTATTTGCTCACATCTACTCCTCCTGGGTGGGGTTTTCTTCTTTTTGTTATATAGCTTTCAGGTTTGCTGTTAATTTTCTAATATTAGATCTAAATACTTTATGAATGTACTTCTTGCTTTCCTTCTGTCCAATAAATCTGTGTATGATGTACATTAATTTCTATTCAATTTGAGAAAGTCTTTAATTTCTTATTTCTTCCTTGAACCAATAATCACAGAGTAGAGAGTTGTTCTGTTTCCATGAATTTTTAGGATTTCTATTGTTTCTGTTGTTGTTTATGGTTACACTTCATTCCATGCTGGTCTCATCAGATATGATGGCTATTTCTATTTTCTTGTATCTATTGAGACTTGCTTTGTGACGGGATATGTGTGTGATTTATAGATCAGGGTAACAGGGACTTCATAAAAAGACTGTGGCAGCGTTCATTGTGCTTCCATTTTTGGTCAGTTTTGAAGAAGTTTTTGTGATGTGCTGAGAAGAAGGTATATTATTCTCTGTTTGTGTGAAGTGCTCTGTATGTATCTGTTAGGCCCATTGGAGTCATAACATCTTTTAGCCCAATTCCCTGTTTAGCTTCTCTCTAGATGACACCTCCATTAAGAGTGGAGTATTGAAGTCGGCCAACATTAATGTGTTAGGTTTAATGCATGGTTTAAATTTAGTAATGTTTCTTTTGCATGTGGGTGCCCTTGCATTTTGGGCATAGTTATTCATACCTGAGATGACATTTGGTGGCTTTTTACTTTGATGAGCATGAAGTGTCCTTTTGGATAGATGCCTATTTTGCTAATATTTGAATAGTTACTCAAGCTGGATGCACACAAGAAATACACCTGAATATCAACAATAGACATTACCTCAGATTGGGGGGGGGGGAAGATTTTGATAGCAAATAGAGCCAGGAAGAAAGCTGGAGTAGTCATTCTAATATCCAATAAAGTAGACTTTCATCCATAATTAGTTTTTAAAAAAGGATGGAGGAAACTTCATACTAATCAAAATAAAAATCTATGAAGATGACGTCTCGATTTGGAATATTTTTTCCTTCTGGCCAATGTTCCTGCTAGAGAAACGCGTCTGTCTCAGTTACTACTACAATGGATTTTGGACACTGCAGTATTATATACAGATTAGATATCTCTTGCACATAGTAGATGTGTACATCAAAGGGCAGAAGCCTTTGTCTTGTGAAAATGACCAAAAGTAGGGACCTCCATGTGAGGATAGAATTCTGCTCAGAACAATGAGATAGGGCATTTCCTGTGTGCAGATTTTACGTGTCTTACCTTGCAAACCTGTGCCATGTAATATCTGTTTTACTTTTACTGTGGTGGTATCATGCTCCAGTTTCATCATTATTCCTTAGAGAACTTTCTGGAACCATGTTGAGAAAACATTCCAGCTATCCTTTCTTTCCAGTATAGGAAGCTCTATACAAGATGCAACTGTTCCCATGTAGAAAAATTCTTTGCATGAATTGTAATTAGGTGCTAAGGTTCAGAAATACCCATGAAACTGAGAGGAGCATGTATTGTGTTTCAGCCTAGAGAAGAATCCAAGACTCAGAACATGCAGGATGACTGGCACAGTGTGTCACACATATGACTTGATATAGATCGCTACATTTACTACTAGTCTTCTCCATGTTTAAACAAGGAATAAAGATTGGTGTATGTTGGAAACTCAGTAAAGATACAAATCTAAAAAGGATTTGTTTACCCAGGTTTCCCTGAGTTTACCCAGGTTATAGCACAGGGAGCACTAGGGAGCAGCATTTACTCTTGTCAGGGTTGCTATGAATTCTTTATTGAAAGCAGATAAGTCCATTGCCTTGCCTTAAAGTGGACAACAGTGAGTAGATAAATTAATTTTATATAAGGTTCCTAATGAGACCTCAGAACATAAATATATGCAGGGAACACACTCATCAGCAACAAAGATGCTCCCTGAACTTCCAAAGGCACAGAGAGGTAATATGTCTAAAAACCATTGTTCTCCCTTCACCCCAGCAGCAATGATTCCAAGATTGATAAGAAGATAGTATAGTTTTACAGCCAAGTTTAGTTGGTTAGGGGACAAGATGGCTTTAGATCAAGATAAAGAAGTTAAGCTATTAGAGTTGAGATAAGATAGATATTGAATCTCATTCAGAAATTTAGACTTAACAAGACAAGAAAGACACTTACTTCAAAAGGGTCCAATGCAGATGGCCAATTCACTCATTATTCTCATGATTGTCACCTGGTTCTCCCTGCTGTATGTACTTTGTTTTATATATGTGTATTTAAAAAAAAACAAAAAAAGAGAAGTTTTTGCTTTCAAGTTCACTTTTATGGGAGTAGGAATCTCCCTGTTGGGATTAGAAAATGCATTTTCTAATTGAAATAAACATTTTCCTAGGAATCAAGATATATCTTTCCTGTTTATATATGTCAGAGAATCTATGTGAACATGGCTGTCACTTTATGTGTAGTGTGCATGTGTGCTGGGATGGGTGGTTTTGTGTGTCTGTGTCTGCTGTGTTCTATAAGAATTATTCATGTAACTACCCCCTATACTGACCTTGACCTTGTTCATGTAATCCAGGCCTCAAATCCCAAAAGAAAAATAATGTGAAGAAAACTTAAAGGTTGTTTTCCTTTGAGTGGGAAGGGTTTGTGTGAGACAAAATTACAGAAGTGCTGGTGTCTCTCTTCTGCAGATATGATCACCAGAATATATGGACTGTGCTTACAAGCATATGTGCTTTATTGCAGCCACAGTAGGCAAACGTGACTAGGAGAAGTAACGTTGTGACAACTTACAGACAGACTTTTGTGTGTGTGTGGTAGAATGTGAACACATATTGAGGAGTCATGAGTGGTTGAAATGTGACTGGGAGTTGTACTGGACTGTGACAGACTGTGAGATCATAACGGTTGCCTGGCAACTCTAGTGAGAATTTTCAGAGCCAATATCATAGGCTCAATATTCAGCGACTGCTGAGAGGCAACTCAGTGTTTGTGTGGTGCTCCCCTGAGCACCTTAACTCCAGTCTGAGAATCCCAAACCCTCTGAAGTATCCACAACAGGATGAGTTTCATTTTAACAGGGTACATGTTTTCATAAAGTTTTAAGTGATTGCTTCAGCTAGACCTTTGTTGGTGAAGCAGTTGTTTTGCTCTACGCTGGAATGTTTACTACTTCTTTTATTTGCTCTTCTATACAGGATACACAGTTCAGTATCACCTGTGAGTACTGACTGACCTGTGGGTCATCCTTGAGTTTTGGGTGAATTTGACAGTGGAGGTTCCTTCATCAATATTCATGTCAAGGTATTTCAATTGCATCAGAGAGGACTTGGGTCTTGCTTCTGGGTCCAGTGGATATTTTTCTGAGACTTCAGATAAAAAAATGTATGTGGTTCACTTCATCTTTCTATATGGACTTCCTATTGGGACTCTAGGTGAGAGAATCAGGGGAGAATGGAGAAACAGAAGGATCCAGAGTGTCCTAGAAAACTACAAGTAGATCATTATGATAGGTGGATCTGGGCCCAGGGGTCCTACTCAAACTATGGCACCAGCCAAGGACAGTACGTGCAGTAAACTTTGAACCCTGATCCAGATCTAGCTAATGGACAGGAAATTCTCCTCAGTTGAGTGGAGAGTGAGGAACTCCATATGACTCTGTGATTCAGTGAACTCTGGTTCCCCATACAAACTCTGGTGCCCCATATCTGACCATGTCTCCTGGAAGGAGAGACCTGGTGGCACTCAGAGGAAGGACAGCAGGTTACCAAGAAGAGACTTGATACCCTATGAGCATATACAGGAGGAGGTAATCTCCCTCAGAAACAGTCATAGGGGAGGGGAGTAAGGGGGAAATGGGAGGGAGGGAGGAAAGGGAGGACACAAGGGGTGGGATAACAATTGATATATAATATGAATAAATTAATAAAGTATATTAAAAATAAAAATTTAAGAAAAAAAGAACGGAAATTATAGAAAGGAGGGAGATTAGACAATGATAGAAACTAAGAATAGTTGAAGAACATGTCTATTCACTGTCTATGATGTCATATTAGAATGAGCAATAACGTGCTTTAGGAGAGAAAGGAATTCTGATGTATTATTTATCATACTTATTATTGGACACTACACAGTGTCACATTAACCCTCTGACAAAATTCTCTCATGGTGCAAATATTGGAATTATATTTATTGTAGAAAACCGCAGTTTTCCAATTACATGTGAGGCCTGTTCAACATGAAAATCTTGACAGGTACTGTAATCCTGGTCAAAAGCCCATGACTTGGGGAATATTTGACTGTAGGTGGAGCTTATGGCTCTTGTGAATATTTTATTCCTTGTGTTTAATTTTCATGGTGGCAAGCTATTGCATCATGCGTTTATGAAACACATCTGATTTTCATGGAGCAAATCATGTCTTTCTTTTATTAGTGGTAGTAAGTAAGCTTTCATTGGTCAGATCAGTTTTGAACAAATTGTAAATTACCTAACTAAAAATCAAGTTTTTTAGCTCACTTACTCTGGAATCTCACGTTTTCCCATGTAAATATGGAATAACAGCCAACGTGGTGCATGGCTCAGGCAGTCAGTAAATGTTCTGAATCGAAAATTTGCTGAAGGAGCAGCAAGATAGTTCAGTGAGTAAAGGGTTTGGATTCTAAAGCTTGAAAATCTGATTTTAATTACTGGAACTTAAGTGAAGGTGGACAGGAGGAACCAAATACAAATTTTGTCTTTGAACTATATGCAAAGCACTAGATATATTACACTCAAACTGAAATCATATGTTCATTCTCACATACATACATGAAATTGACTCCCATAGTGAAGATTTATATTTAATATTAACTAGGTTTCATCATGAATAATTTTAGTTCAAAGGTTCATGCCAGTAGACTGAATTCATTCACTGAATCACAGACAAAGTAAATGAGAACAAGGGATGAAACTTGAGGAAATTATTAAGATATGTTTCTGATCTATGCAGGAAAGGTAAATGAGCTATCAGGGAAGAGCGATTAGGCCGTCTTCACATTTGTAATCTGATGACGTGGACAAATAGACAGCAAGTGCTCTCAGTCCTGTAGCCTGTGAAACTTGGGACATCAATGAAAGTGTATTAAATAACAATAATATCATTGTTTTGAGATATGTATGAATTCATGATCGAGTGATGAGATTCATCTTGATGAATTCTCAAGCAGAAATATGCTGAGAACTCCTTCTAAAGATAAATGAGTGGATTTGATGTTTGCATAATTATATGGAGTTTAGGAATCAGGAGCCTAATTTATCAAATGTTAGAAGTTACAAATTTTTTATAAACATTAATTTGTAATGTGAAAACTATATATGGATGATTGATAAATTCAAATTCCCTTATGATTATGTATCAGTATCTCAAATCAGTGTAGCACGTTCAAGCCTGAATTTGATGTATTATTCATAGGTAATGTTTCATTGTCTTACTGTATCTATTCTTTTCCTGAAAAGGAAATGATTATTTACCATAAAACAGTTTCACTTTCTCTTTTTCATTCATGAAAAAAATTTAAATGTCTATGCACCCTTACAAATAAGGATATCTTTAGGGCTGGAAAGATGGCTCAGCCGTTAAAGTCTAAGCTAACAACCAAAAATATAAGGATATCTTTAAAATAATTTCAAGTATAGTTTTTGCTTTTAACAGTGATTGAAAGCTGTTTCTCTTAAAGTTTTCATAAAATATATTTAGATCATAATTTTCTCAATGGAATAATTTGGATTAAATGATTGATTTGACCTAACACTACTTGAATTTCTTTTTTCATTAATTAATGTATTTAAACAATTACCAGCCTGGTCACGATATTTCCCTTCTCTCCTCCAGTCCCACCCTCCCATCACAGAACCCCTACTCCCCTTCCCATTCTCCTCAGAGAAAAATTCCCTGCCACATCAAGTCTCAGGACGACTAAGCCATTTCCTCTCTCACTAAGGCCAGATAAGGCAGGCCAACTATGGGGAAGGGAACAACAGGTAAGGAGTTTTTCAAACTTTAAATTCACCAAATCAGTCTCTTCACTTAGGACACATGTCTGTAAAAAATAGGATATACAAAGTAAAAATGTAATTTATATAACTCAATTTTAATTTCAGTTTTTAAGAACTGGATATGACAATCAAGAGTTTTCCTGATTTTTCTCTTATTAATCTCTTCTCAGATTAATATTTTCGCACTAGCAAAGCACAATGATTAACCGGTTTTTGAAGGGATCTTGTATGTTTTCAATCGGAATTCCATGATGAGTGTTCACATCCACACAGAAGTCCCATAGTTTTTTTTTTACTGAGACTGTGTTTTTTTTGCTCTATTTTATATAAAGAGTCAGAAGAGATGACTATTAGAATGGTACAAAATTTTGAAATATGGATTACTTAAATTTTGTTTTCCAAAATCTATGAATTTACTGATTTGTAAATGTAGTTTCTTGAGAATTTTGTTTATGGGCTTTGATCACATTCACCTTCCTACAAATCCCTCTGGGTTTTATCACTGATTTTCTAATCAACAAATCAAATACACACACACACACACACACACACACACACACACACACACACACACACACCTTTTCTTTTAACCCATCACATTATTGAATGTGTAGGCTTCAAGTTTAGGATGGTCAACATATAAGAGGCCTCATTAACACTTACTTTTATAGTGTTATTGCAAAACATCAAAATCAATTACTGGTTCAATATTTAATACAGAAACATGTCTTTTAAAAATAGTCTTAGAATAATGTTTTTATTTTGCTTTTTAAATTAGATATAGAACTTAGATAAGCATATTGAATACCCCAACGTATTTCACGATTAATGAACTTATATCAGATAGACATTTTATATTCATTACCAGAGATTTAAGTTTAGTTATTTTTCCAATAAATGTCATTACATGATAAAGTATTGGATTTAGGTCCAGAGGAGGATGCTTTTTTATTTCTCCCCAATAATGGTGATACCCAACACACTGAAGATTAAATTTTATGGTTTATCTATGTGATATTTTCTGATAATTTCATGTAACTTTCTCATTTAAAAAAGGTATAAAAATTCATTTAAGAATTCTTCATAGCCCACAGTATAGTTCTGTACATGCCAGAAGAGAAAGTTATTGTTGTCATGATGGTTCTTTAAAATAGGTGCTAAATATTTTCTTCTAAAAAAAATCACAAGACTTATGTTTGTAGCCACCTTAATTTAGATATCATACTTACAAAATGCTCCAGTAAAATCCTTAATGCTTCCATTTACTTTAGCAATGTTCAAGGTTATGAAGGTAGTACTGGATACAAAATTTAGTACAAATGTAAAGACAGTTGAGTCTGAGAAGAAATATTTGTTCTGGATTAGATAATAGAATGGATTCTGTCATTTACTTTGATTTGGTGATACATTTTTATGTTTGTGTAAACTAAGAGTTTCTAAAACAAAAAGAAAATAAAGTAATTTTATTTTTTTACAGCTTTTGAATTGTCAATGACAGTCATTACAGTCCTACAAATAATAAACTTGTGAGTATTAAATAGGATTTAAGACATTAAATCTTAATTTTTAGTTTTTTGGAAATTTAGAAACAAAAAGTAATTGGTGTTATGATGTGTGAATCATAACTATGCATATGTACATGAATATCTGTGTGTGACATAATTATATTTTAAATTTACATTTTATGTCATAAGTGAAAATCAAAAAACACAAATGACAGTATATAATTAGATTAAATTCATAATCATAAAATAAAAGTATATGTAATTTTTAGATTTCCCCTATAATAGTGATCCACAGCAAGCATTATTTTAAATTTGTATATATGCCTATTCAAAGAATATTTTAACAAGGTATAATATAGAAATTATATAACAGTCCAATAAAATATGGAGTTTTTTCCTACTCTCATTAAAGTTCAAGTTCTTTAACACAGTCATTGTTTGTAAACTTTTCATAAACCACTTAATAAATTTTTTAGACTCACGTATCCCCAAATATTTGTATAGTATCATCAGGGAAAGCAATTTTTCTCGTTCATTATTAAAAATGATACATTATCTTCATTATCCTGTACTAGAAAAGTATCAATTATTTTTATATAATTTATTTAAAATGCCATATTTCAATTTAAAGCAGATTTTTAAAAGTGTTCTAGAAACAACTTATCCATTTAATATAATGAGAATGGGTAAACTTTACCACATGGTTCATGGCTTGTAGTGTTTGTGGGCGTTTCAGATGAGGTTACAAAATTATATAAAAAGATCATTAGCAGACTTAATATTTTATATACATTCATTTATTTCCATTTTGTGTGAGAAACCAGCTTTCATGGACAGTAGACAATGTATTACCAACTATCCACAATCCTGTAATATCAGGATCTCCACCCTGGCTTCTGATCCATAATGCTTTGTGATCCCCTGAAACAACGAGACAGAAACAAACCTCTTCAGAGTTAACTACATCAAAATATTTTGTCAAAGCTATGACTAAAGTAATTAATATGAATTTAATACACTGTATACATTGTAACAGTGAAGGTAAAAACCCTTTGAGCCAAAACTGCATACAATTGGCATTAATACTTTTGCCTAAACAAAAAGTAACAACCATTCTGCTTCATTAGTCAATGTCGCACATTACATCTTTTGTCTTAAACAAACATAATTTACATTGCGTTTTATATACAATTACGAACAGACACTAAGATGCTCATGCATACTTGTAGTATAGTTTTCCTGTGACCAGATTACAAGTTTATATACATATTTGCACTAAGAGTATTTGTAGCCTAATGCTTCTTAAGATATATCCATAGAATATTTACACTTAGGACACCTGGTTATGCCCCTCATCAGCAATGTAGACTTGTCAGATACTAATACCTAGATAAGACAGACAATTGGAGTCATGTATTGGTACATATGTACAGAGGGGTTAGGAAAGGCAGTTTCACACATCATGGTGAGGATTGAAACTCTGTTTGTGGGATGTAACTATCACAATATCTCAGGTTTTAAATCCTAAGTGTGTAACTCTTTCACTATTCTAAAATCTATCAGTTCCTCAAAATCACCTTTGACTATTTAGATAGAAAAATCAATTATGATGCATGGTGTTACAATCTGATTTGGGCACAGAGTTTTTATCTATCAACATAGAGATATTCATTGGCTTTACTTAAATCAGTGGTTAGAATCCTATAGTAGGGCAGTGGTGGCTCACGCCTTTAATCCTAGCACTTGGGAGGCAGAGGCAGGTGAATCGCTGTGAGTTCGAGGCCACCCTGGTCTACAAAGTGAGTCCAGGATAGCCAACGCTACACAAAGAAACCCTGTCTCGAAAAACAAACAAACAACAACAACAACAACAACAAAACAAAAATACATTAAAAAAGAATCCTATAGTAATATCTCTAATGTGTAGTATAAATTCAGACATTATTATTTTGTTATTGGAAATACAACCAAACTAGTATACACACACACACGTATATATACGTACTTTTACATATCTGTGTATAGCAACAACTATAAAAAACCTAGGCATTTGAATCACAGCACTCAGGAGGCAGAGGCAGGCAGATCTCTGTGAGTTCGAGGCCAGCCTGGTCTACAAAGTGAGTCTAGGACAGCCAAGGCTACACAGAGAAACCCTGTCTCAAAAAACCAAAAAAAAAAAGTAAACTAAAACCACTAGGCATGTTTTTGATAGAGAACTATTATGGATGTGCTGTCTGGTTTGTAGGAAGAAAGAGACAGGGATATGATGTAATTTTATTATAATCTCAAAAATAACTATTCATTAACTTCTAAATATAAAATGAAAGTTTCAACTGAAACATTTTTACACTTATACTATCAATTAGCACAAATAAAATAACCCAACAGGAAACATCCAGCTGACCAGTAGGAATATCTGTATATCATGCCTCAACATGTTAATTACACATATTTCCATATCACAGTTTCAGAGGTAATACTCACCAAAGCTGTTACTTTTTCAACTATATTCCATTTCAGTGGACATCCAGCAGAAATGAACATCTTTCATCATGTCAATTTCTGTGCACATGGCTCAGTTTCATATGATACGCACAAATATTGGTCAACTGACTTCTCCTGCATGAGTGCTGTGAGTATAAACATGACCCAAAATATCTTGCTTTGAAGTGTTTATGTAATTTTTATAAGACATGACATAGATTAAAATAGCAAGACTGTGTAGATATGGTGATCCAGAGCTCCTCAGATAGATGAATTAATATTAGAGTATATGTGCATGCTCCCTTACTTAACTGGAATTGAATCCACATTGCATAATATGAAACTTTGATGTTAAAAAATGAATAACTCAATGATTTCATCCAGAGCAGATTCACTTGTGTTATGGGAAATGCACGGAAGCTGAAAGTTTAATGAAAGAACTGTAACCAAGTCTTTATGAACAGTAAACTCTGTGACTTACCATTTTCTAGTGCACACAGTGAGGAAAGTTTATTGTAATTTACTGCATACTCTTGTTGACATGGCACTGTAGCATGATGGTTCAAGATAGGTTGATTAACTCATTTTTACACATTGTCAAGAAAAATTTACCCATGCACTACTAACTCAAATTCAGGATTTTGTTTCTTTTCCTTAATATATTAGCTTACCTGATATAAAAGGTGATGCACATTTACTTATAATTATGATAAAATAGAATATGATGTGCATAAATTCTTAGTGGTCCATTCTCTCCTATTTTTCCATTCTTTTATTTTATTAATTTATTCAGATTAAAATTTAGTTGTTATCCCACCACTTGTATCCTCCTGTTCCTCCCTCTCTCCCTCTTTTACCCTATTCCCCTCCACTAGGTCTATGTCCGTGGGGGACCTCCTCCCCCACTATATGGTCATAGACTATCAAGTCTCATCTTGGTAGCCTGCTTATTCTTTCATTGAGTGCCCTCAGGCCTCCCCACTAAGGGGAGGTGGTAAAATATGGGGCACCAGAGTTCATGTCAGAGTCAGTCCCCACTCTCCATCTAACTGTGAAGAATGTCTTGTCCATTGGGTAGATCAGAGTAGGGGTTTGATGTTTACTGCTTGTATTGTCTTTGGTTAGCATAATAGTTTGAGCAGACCCCCCTGGGCCCTGATCCACCCATCGCGATGTTCCTCTTGTAGATTTCTAGGACTCTCTGGACCCTTCTATTTCCCCCTCTCCTCTATTTCTCTTTCCTAGAGTCCCAGGGGAATATCCTCACATCTATCCCAATCTCCTTATAAGAGAAGATTTTCATGGGACATGCCTTTGGGCTCGTGCCCAATTATAAGTGAGCATACAACCTGTGAGTCTTTCTGCTTCTGGGTTAACTCACTCAGTATGATCATTTCTAGTCTCATCCATTTGTCCACAAATTTCAAGATTTCCTTGTTTTTAATGGCAGAGTAGTATTCCATAGTGCAAATGCACCACAGTTTCTCTATCCATTCTTCAACATTCTCTCCTATAATTTTAAATCATCAGCTGCTAAGTAGAGTGTGTGAAATTCCCCTGAAATCTGATGAAAAATATACATTTAAAATTTCTGTCAAATATTGTACTTTTCATTTCCAATCATAAATGTTTAGAAGATGTCCTTGGGTGATATAATTATCAGAGATAGCTTTATAAAAAATCAAATTCCCATTTCTGAAATGCTGCAATCCTAAAGTATGAAATAATATTGAAATTCTGGGCATAAAATATTTTATTACAATATAAGAAATTCACATGGGACAGATTACTGTGGACATTTGTTGGTCACCAAATATGTAGTGAACTGAGGCACTTTTAATCTCCATTTAAGAGATATTCTTTCAGTAATAGAGGAGGAAACATTTCTCAGGCTGCTCCTGACCTGCTAAGCACAGGTAAAGAAGTTGTGAATATGACACAAAATAATGGAGGACAGCTTGAAGAACTGATAAATGGGAGCTCTCTAACCAAAAATTTGTTTGCTTGAAGAAATTCTAAATACAGTTGGAGAGGCTGACCAACTAATGCAAGAAATTATTTTTCAGGCACAGTCATACAACTGATTAGTTTTTGGTTTTTCTTTTTTTCTTTCTTTCTTTTTTTTTTTTTTTTTTTGAGACAGGGTCTCTCTGTGTAGCCTTGACTGTCCTGGACTCACTTTGTAGACCAAGCTGGCCTCAAACTCACAGCGATCCACCTGCCTTTGCCTCCCGAGTGCTGGAATTAAATGCGTGCGCCACCACGCCCGGCTAACTGATTAGTTTTTACTGTTTATAAATAACTAAAAGTTTAGGCACTAGAAACAGAAAAAAGTATGACTAAATATGACCTGATATGGGGGAATTAGAGGGAAAATTTTTGAGGAAAATACAATTGTATTTCATTAAATATAAATATCAAATGTTTATTTAATAAATATTAAAATTAAATATTTATTTAAATATTAATATTAATATTAAATATTAAAATAAATATTTACTAAATATTATATGAAAATGTGATAAAAATAGTTTGGTAAGAATAATCCCCACATCAACACTCCTACACACTACTATGTACATACTCATAACATCATTTGTGAATGAATACAAAATATGTATATCAATATGAAACAATATGCTTATCAAATTAGCTTATGTAACAGGGACACATATACAAAATCACAATTGGAATACATATCTACCTGTTCCCTTTCATGAGAAGGTACATCTTCAGTACCAATAAAGCCAATGACAGCAATTAACATGAAAAACCTCATTTTTCCACTTCTTGGTGTCCACCTTTTTGATAAATTTGCAGTGGTTCAATTGTTAGATAGGGTGTAAAATAGAATGTGTTTCATGTATTCCCCTTATTGGAGAAAATGCAGCTAATGTCAAGCATGGTTCATTCTGCAGGCTTTATTGCTTTTTGTTAATCCATCCTGTTTGGCAGTCAGTCCAGGATTTAGACTGATGTTATGGTAATGACATTTTCATTCAGGAAGTTTAGCAAGATGTGGTGTTTGCACAAGTGGGAAGTGCATAAAGAAACACACAGAACTTTGAAGGACAGAGATGAGACTTTATTCTTACGTTCTCTGCTATATAATAGAGGATGAGGTTCAAATTTCATTTTTATATTTTTCACTCAATTATTTTTAATACATTTAATTTATTACACATGTATAAAACAAACTACATACAGCAGGGAGAACCTTATGACGATCATGAGAATCATGAATTCTGTAAATTTTACATTTATAGTGGTTTGACTGTTTGTATTTGTCCAGTTTGAAGTAAACGTCTTTCCCTATCTTGTTGGGTCTAAATTTCTGAACGAAATTCAATATCTATCCTGTCTCAACTCTAATAATTTAACTTCTTTATCTTGATCTAAATGATTTTATCCCCTAACCAACTAAACTTGATTGTACAACTATACTATCTGGCCTTCAATGCCCCTCAGAGACTTGAGAAGAAATAAGACTTAAATGCCTGAGTGAACCAGCAGTGCGATTAACAGCTTCCAAAATGTACAAATTGACTTGGTTTACTGCCTGAACAGTCACCCAGCACTCTCTATAACATTGGAGCCTCATCTTCAGCTTTCTGGCCCAATATCTCTCCCAGACTTATTCGCAGGGCAGGAACTATTGAGGACTTGCTTACCCTGTCTTGGCAGAGTCTGGCCATGGACTCTGCCTGCATCTAAGCTGCCCATTTTTAGACAGATTCTATTTGTGACAGGAATGAGGACATTTTGCCCAGTGGCTGGTTTGCCATATTTGAAGCCATCTCTATAAGGAGGCTCTCTGATGCTCATCATCTTCTTTGAGGTTGACTGGGTATTGTCAAGAGTTAACTTGTCTTGTTGTCAGAGAAATTTAGGATTATAAAAACAACTTTAAATGCCATATTCTGTGTGTCTTTGAGGCCTTTGAAGACCTTATTCAATTGTTTTACCTCATATACAGATAGAATCATATCTATTTGTTAGACTTAGGATATATATTCTTGGGCTAAAATCTGTCAATTACTTGACATGCCCATGTTTTGTATCAATATACTAAATTCTATAGCAATGACTTAGACATAACCTTCATCATGGGTGACAGTTAAGGCCTTGAGTTAAGGAGTAGGTTCAATCATCTAGCTTTTGTTCTGTCCTCCCTCTATGTTCCTAAATCTCCCTTTGTTTCTTTTCAGCTCCTATCTCCTTTCCTACTTATGCAAGATAAAGGAAAAGAGAGACATTCCTGCATTTCACCTAGTTTTTTCTCTGTATAAAACCAATAATGACTTATGGCCACCTCCCGATGAGAATAAGCATTTGTAGACCAAGAGAGCAAACAGAAACCTATACGACCCCCCGCCCCCTTTAGAGCGAATGGGGCATTGTTCTCTTAAGGTTTCTTTAGGTTGAATTGGGGCCAATAATACCTTGGAATGGGCACCAAAATTTGGAGAAAATGGTTAAGAATAAGGCATTTTAAATGTCTCTGCAGGAGCTGCAGTTAAAAACAGGACAAGGAGACTGTCTGAACCCAAAGGCTGAGGACATCGATGGGTTGAACTCAAACAGAAGAAAAGGTCCTTTTAGAAGTATGGACCGACTCCAGGTTGGTCAGCTCTCTTCAATGTTTCTAATTCTGTTTAATTTTGGTGAATGTCTAAATATAGGTTAAAAATAGCTGATTCTGAATAAAATTTTCAAATATTAATTTTTTGTTTATAAAATTTCCTATATTTATTACAAAAATTTTATTAATTTATATCTCATCTAGATATGTGTTATCTTCTTATGCTGGCAGGAATGATTTATTTGAATATTGTATGAAATCCATGTTCACTAGATTATATTTATTCCCATTACAAACAGATTTATTTCCACGGAGACAGGTATATTTCTAAAATCCAGAGCTCTACAGTCAAGCAGAACTCAACTGATTGAATTGACATATAACATTAAAGAGTATTAGTGTCATATTTAAGAAATAAAACTATGACACATAAACTAATTTTAAAGGCCAAAGAAATAAAAAATATTTGAGAAAATGTGTACTTAAAGTTGTAATAACATTCAGAATATAAATACAACTATTTAAGTTTGAAAAATATTATTTAAATTTTAATGGTGACATTTAGAATATGAGTGATCCCTGCACACCATTTGCACTCAGAAATATCTTAAACAACTTCAGTTGTCTTTATTTCTACTGGGAGCCCCACTCGCAGCTGAGAAATGCTGGAAATATTAGCTTAATCGTGAACTTCATAAGGCCTCTTCCTTGGTCTAAGGCCAAACTGACATGTTAGGGTGCTTAAGTTTCCTGTACCTCCGAGATGCTGCTTCTGTGCTGCTCATAGGATGGCACTTAATAGGGCTGTGTAAGACTCACTGGCTTTGCACCTGTGTTGCTCTTTTATCAAGGTATTTACTACATTGTCTCTCTGTTGTTCTGTGAGAGGCTCTCTGATGAGCTCAGACTACTCTGAAACTTCCTGGACATCTGGTCCTCCTCGGTGCTTCCACCGCTGCAGTGCTGGGACACCAAGCCTGGTTCCTCATTGTCTTCATACACACTTCTGGGGGGGTTCTTTTAGGGCCCATGGAGGGTTGGGAAATGGAACTATATTGACTTTTCTATTTATTTATTGTTTTAGTGGCTTTAATGACTTATTAATGTGCTTATGATAGAATTACTTAGTCATATTTTTATATTCATACTTCCTTCTAGTGTTTAACAGAATACTAACATACTTGTTTATCTTTCCACCCTAGCATTTTATTTTGTAGTATTTGAAGTTGACAATGTATAGTATAGCTTTTTTGTGTGTGGAGTATTTATTTCAGAGGTTGATTGAATAGGGCATGTATTTGCTTACTCATATGACCCTGTATCAGATGCCATCTGCAGGCCAGGCAGTACATCCGCGGTTAGTCACAGGAGCTGGGCAGTGCCGCTCTTAGTTTGCCAAGTGGCTCAGGTGGGAGGAAGGCACACCATGGCAGCATGGTGGAGGCATGGCCTCTACACAGGTGGAGACAGTCAAGCCGGAGTGCAGTAGATGTAAAGAAAATTGTGGTGCCTGTGTCCAACACAAATACTTGAGAGTAAGACAGTGGGGTAACACATTTTAATACCATATAAACAACACAGCAGCTCCTTAACCAGAACCACTGAGTCACACGGACCACTGAGTCACACGGGAGCATGAGTTGCTCTCATAGTCCAAATGTCTGCTTTAAGGATTTCAGCCACTTAAAATGATGTGATTTTTTTGTGGTAGGAGGAGAAACAAGCCATAGTATTTCTTTTTATCTAGAAATTGGATGAACAAAAGAAATGGTTAGACGAAGAGGTAGAGAAAGTTCTGAACCAGTGCCAGGAGCTAGAGATGCTGGAAGAAGACCTGAAGAGACTTGAAGCCCTGCTGCGGGAGAAGAGCCACCTGGAAAATAAGAAGCTTCGGTCTAGTCAGGTATCCTGTCACGTTCTTCTGCCTCTAGGATCTTTCCTCTCTGAGAGAGCTGTATAGATGGCTACGTGGTTCCCAGCACACAGGGTGGCTTACAACCACTTACATACTATTCCTGTCCTGGAGGATCCTCTTCTGGCCTCCTTGGGTACCAGGCACGCACATGGAACACAGATATACATTCAGGCAAAACATCCATAAACATCCATAAAAATATAGAAAGCTAAAAGGTAGGTTGTGAACTCAGTAATTTGCTTTTCCATACAAGGGCGAGGGCCTGAGTTTGTATCTCAAGAACCCAGATAAAGGTGGGGTACGGACACACACACTTGGAATTTCTGGGCTGAGGGGGTGGACTGAGGCCAGCTGGTGCAGCCAAATCACTGAGCCCCTGGTTCAGTGAGAGGCCTGCCTCAAAACTAATGTAAAAGAGCCACTGAGGAAGACACTTGATGTTTACCGTTAGCATAAAAACCATGTCCACATGTGTACACAAACACGTGCGCACGCACACACACACACACATTGTAGATAGAAGCCAAAGGAAAATTATTCTCAGTATGTTATGCTACTTTTTCACATGACTGCCATCAGAACATTGCTGCTCTGAATTAACATGCTAATATTCTTTCAACTATGACTTATCATTAACTTTCATTTTGTGTTAAAATACATAGAATATAGAATTTGCCTTTTTGGTTTTGTTCATTACTAGTGTCTCCTATATAGCCTGGTCTGGCCATGAACTTCTGCCTCAGTGTCTGGTGCACTATGGTCATGGTCAGCCTAAAATTTACTTTTAATGCCATTTTTTTGAGTTTACAATTCAGTGGCATTAATACCTACAATGTTCTATAACTTTCACAGCTATGTATATCCAAACTTTATTTCCCCAAATAGAAAATCTATAACCTTAAACAGGAATTCCTCTTCAACTCCCTCCTTGGCCAGCCTCCATTGGTAACTTCAGTGAGTATTTCAGATAAATTGTACTATATGGTATTTTATAGTGAGCATTGAGATTTGGAAAATTTATCTATATGTCACTAACCACCCCAAATTAGAGAGAGGTTACGATATTCATATAAAGCGAAAGGGTTTTGTAGAATGAAGGTTGTTTTAATTATAAGGACTTCAGAGATGTCATAAATAATTTTTTCAGGAGTTGCACTTTATGAGCCAGTTAGTGAAGTAGTTTTATGAACAGGTTTGCCTCAGTTTCAGGTTTTTAAAAAGGAGTCGTTGTACAAGTAAAAGCAGCAGGAACTATTCCTTGACTTAACTGCATGTATTTTCACTAATAGCATCTGAAAATGAAGCTGACTTGCTCAGATGTGAAGATCTACTTTTACTTAGAGCTGGCTTGGGTCCAGAGTGAGCACACACCCCTGGGTCACGACCCTCATGCCAGCAGGCATCTGGACCAGAAGGTCTGAGCTCACGGTGGGTGGGGGTGTGCTCTAGCTTTGCTGCGTCGGGACCTGGTTGACTCTGCTGTGTCAGCCCATTCCCCAGTCCAGCTGGTCACTGAACAGAGGGTTTGGGTGGCTCCTCTGAACATGATTCCTAGTGTCATGGCCAGGTAACTTGCTTACACTGACTGTCAGGGTCAAGTTGTAGAAGCTCTCCCTCAAAACATGGAAAATAACAGCAAAAGATGAACTAATCAGATGTACAAGAGAAAAGTAGAAGAGACTACCTGGGATTTGCAGTGTACTGTATGTCACAAAATAAAGAGAGAAGAGGAAAATGAAAAAATGCAGAGGAAAACAGTTTTTAAAAATTAATTTACTTATGAGATTGAAAAAGAAAAGGCATAAAAATGCTATTTTTTTCTTTTAGAGAGTTACATTTAAAAGTATTTATTTATTTATTATTTATTATTTATACAGTGTTCTGCCTGCATGTGTGCCTGCACCCCAGAAGAGAGCACCAGATATCACTATAGATGGCTGTGAGCCACCATGTGGTTGCTGGGAATTGAACTCAGGACCTTTGGAAGAACAGACAGTGCTCTTAACCTCTGAGCCATCTCTCCAGCCCCAGAGAGTCACAATTTTAAAAAAGATTTTGCTTTTAAAATGAGGTGCGTCTGTGTGAGGGTATGTTCACGGAGTGTCCTGAAGAGTGAGTTCAATCCTCTGGACCTGCAGTTATAGGTGAATGTAAGCCGCTTGGATGTGGGTGTTCAGAAGGAAACTTAAGTCCTCTGCAGGAGCAGCACATGGTCTTACTAAATATTTTAAATTTTTTAACTGAAAAAAATTTTTTTACAAACCCTTGTGTAGAGAGAGGGCTGACTTTCAGTAGATATCAGCAAAGGAGCTGCTCTGCTACTTATGAAACCCCTACCCAGAAGCAGGTTGTCTGTGAATAGTTTAGTGCCAGGTTCCACACAAATGTCAACATACTGAGATAAGGAGGGAGTATAAATGAATGGAAGCCATTTTAATTCTTTGAACAATTTAACAGAGTACAGACTATTACCCCACTTGATTCTTCTCAGAAAAAAAAAGTGTTAACAGATTTCACTTTTTCTGTTGTTTGAGGAATATATACAAGTTGCTGATTATATTCATTTCAGATGGGGACTGTAGTAGGTTGAATACGTCTCTAAAATGACAGAAAAGAAAAATCCATTGTATACAGTTACCTCGAGCCAAGCATGGTGCAGCATATATAGACCTGAAATGGGCTATATATAATATACAAGGCTAACCTGGGCTACATAGTGATACCCTGCCACAAAAGAAACAAAAAACAAAAAATTAAAGTGTATCACAGACCTCCAAGGAAGAGCTAAAGTTATAAAATGGTCAGAAAAGCACATAGGCCTAACTGCAACAGTTTTATAATGTAATTTATGAAGATTTATTTTATTTATGTGTATGTATGTGCATGTATGTGTGCACATATGTGCCTACAGATGCCAGAACACAATGTTGGCTCCCCTGGAGTTGGAGTTGCAGATGTTTGTGAGCCACCTGATGTGGTGCTGGGAGCCAAACCTGAGTCCTCTGTGAGAGCAGCATGTGCTCTTAACTGCTGACTCCACGCAGCCCTCTGGCCTTCTTTGTGACATTTTAAGTAGCAATTTCTTGGATATGACACCTAAAACAAAACAAGGAAAGGAAAAAAATCAATAAATAGGACTTAATAGTAAAAATACTAAAAACATTTGAGATTTAAAAGACACAATCAAGCCAGGCTCCCTGGTGCATGCCTGTCTGTAATCCCAGCACTCAGGTGTCAGAGGCAGGTGGATCTCTGTGAGTTCGAGGCCACCCTGGTCTACAAAGTGAGTCCAGGACAGTCAGGGCTACACAGAGAAATCCTGTCTGTCTCAAGGAGAAGAAGAAGAAGAAGAAGAAGAAGAAGAAGAAGAAGAAGAAGAAGAAGAAGAAGAAGAAGAAGGAGAAAAAAGACACAATCAAGGCAGTAAAAAGATAGCGTATGGAATATAGGAAGATATTTGAAAATCTGCCTGCTGCTGTAGCACTTAGGTCAAAGCAGGAAGATTATATAGCACAATATTGTATAAGCCAAACACAGAATAAATAAGAGCAAAGAATCATCTGGTCAGGGGTGGCACATTCCTTAATCCCAGAACCCAAAAGGCAGAGACAGGCGGATCTTTGTGAGTTCAAGGCCAGCCTAGTCTACAGTTTCAATACATCCAGGGCAATTACACAGAGAAACCCTGTCTCAAAAGCAAACAAACAAATCATAAAGAGCAAAGGAGCTGAACCAATAATAGCCAGGCAGCGGTGGCACACGCCTTTAATCCTAGCACTTGGGAGGCAGATGTGGTGGATCTCTGTGAGTTCAAGGCCATCCTGGTCTACAAAGTGAGTCTAGTACAGCCAAGGCTACACAGAGAAACCCTTCTTGAGGACAAAAAGCTAAGTGAAATAAACTAGTCACAATATGTACGTGTAATCCCATCCCAGCATGGGCAGCGCCAGAGGACGTAGAATAGTGTTTGACTAGGCTTGTGAAAGAGGAGTGGGGTCATGAAAAATGGAGTGACTTTCTGAGGTTTTTGAAGGTGATGAAGAGATTCTAAAATTGCATAATTCTGGATACACTAAGACCTATATCATCATACATGAATTGCATTTCATTGAGAAGAAGTGTAAAGCCAGGAAATGACATAGCAGAGGCTAATTGATACCCAAAACTGTCTCTGAGGTGAAGAACACATAGGTGAGTGGCGGGTGACTGGCAGTGGGGAATCCTGCAAAAGGGCAAGACTTGAAGAACTGTTAGCCCCTTTCCCTGAACACACCTTTAAGCGAATAACAGCTTTAGTGAGCTACATTTCACTTAAATCATCAAAGATTAAGAGGGGAGCAGGAGTAAGGCACAGGGTGAAAAGAGCTTAACTGGCAAACTCTGTCCTCACAGGATGCTTTGTCTTCATGGGGTGGCAGGAATCTGTCAGAATGCCCCAAGTAAGGAATGCGTGTGGCGATCCACATGTAAATTCCGAGGCGCCCATCTAACGCTGGCTTCAGTACCTACACGCTGATGCCGTCAGCTGCAGTCGTCCAACCTGCCAGCAGATCAGCACGTTTCTGAAGTGTGGGAAACGCTTAGTTTTAGGATTCATGTGATCCTGTCATCACATCTTACCAACTTTTGTGTTTGCTTGCTTGTTTGTCTCAAGACGTGGTCTTTCTTGAAGCCTGGGCTGGCATGGAACTTGGGGGTGCTCCTGCCTACCCTCTTGAGCCCTAGAAGTGCTAGCACTACTGTCATCCTGCCAGCTGTCCTCTCAGCTGTTACACGCTTCATTCATTCAGTGGTGTGTGTGTGTGTGTGTGTGTGTGTGTGTGTGTGTGTGTGTGTGTGTGTAAGGGGTGCAGGTGGGACCAGAGCATGCATTTGTAGTTCTCAGGACCCTGTTGTGTTGGGGACAATAGGCCATATGGCCAATCCTCAGCCATCTTGTCAGAGGTCTGCGCCTTTAAGTCTCTGTCTTTCCCAAAGCTTGCCTTTCACCAGAAACTAGCTGACCCCGTTGTGAGTCAGCAGTTAGACTAAAGACAGATAGGGATGGAGCGACCCTGTTGTGAGTCAGCAGTTAGACTAAAGACAGATAGGGATGGAGCGACCCTGTTGTGAGTCAGCAGTTAGACTAGAGCTAGATAAAGACAGAGCAAGATGCCCTGTGTGGCAGGACATTATGACCCTGTCTGGAATTCCCTATGATTTGAGAAAAGCCTGCAGCTGGGTTGCTATAGCAATATGCTTCCCTGCCTTCTGACTTATAAAAGCTGCTGCCTGACTAATAAAGTTTGAGGATTTGATCAACCACACTTGCTCTCCTTCTTTGTGTCTTGCATTTTCCACAGGTGAACTTCCTCCTGAGTAGTAGCTGAACCCCTCCGGCCGGGGCACTGTTGGGTATCAGGTTTTTTGTCAAACTTGTTTGAGTCACTGAGGATAGATGAGGATAGGTGGCCTGCAAGCTTCTAGCAATTTCCCTGTCTCCATCTCCCAACACCCTGTGCTGTGCTGAGATTAGAGAAAAGCTACTACATTCAGTTTTATAAGGGTTCTGAGAGTCCACAGGCAGGTCCTCAGCTTGCATGACTAGTGCTTACCCCACTAGCCATCCCTCAGCCAAATACAACTCTTAATGATACCAACATTGCCTGGTGTGGTGGCAAACACCTTTAATCCCAGTACCTGGGGAGACAGAGGCAGGCAGAGCTCTATGAGTTTGAGGCCTACCTGGTCTACATAGTGAGTTCCAGGACAGTCAAGGCCACATAATGAGACCCTTTCTCAAAAACAAAACAAAAACCAAAGCCACCAATGCTAAAACAAACACTGCAACTGAAGGGAAAAGAAACTGGGAAATGCTAGGACTAGAACAAGAAGTTGAAACAAAACTTCAGGAAAGACTTTAATATTGTCAGTGTGGTAAGGAAAAAAATATTGTAGCCTTGATACCCTATGAGCATATAAAGGGGGAGGAAGTCCCCCCCCCAGTCACAATCATAGGGGAGGGGAATAAGGGGAAATTGGGAGGGAGGGAGGAATGGGAGGATACAAAGGATGGGATAACCATTGAGATGTAATAACAATAAATTAATAAAAAAAGACAAAAAAATAAATACAAATGTCAATCTGGAAAAAAATACTTTAGCTATAAAACAGGAAGTAAAGGGTGTTATAGGCATGAAAGAATACTTAGAAATTTAAAGGGGACACAGGCCAGTTGCTGGTGGCACTCTCCTGTAATCCCAGCACTCAGGAAGGCAGAGGCAGGCAGATCTCTGACTTACAGGCCAGCCTGGTCTAACAAAGTGAGTCCAGGACAGCCAGGGCTATACAGAGGAACCCTGTCTCCCCAAAAAAGGGAGGAGGGAGGAGGAAGGAAGGAAAGAAAAAGAGAGGAAAGTAAAAATGTTCAAATATTTGAGACTAAGTTAAAAGAAAAATCACTAGAAAAAAAAAGAGGAAAAGCTCAGATAAACCTAGGAAGTTCATCACTCAAGTAATAGGAAATCTGAAAAGAGAAAACAGGAGACGATTGAGCACATAAAAGGTCTCCAGGGCTTTCAATGGTTCGAGCCCTTGCTGTTCTTGCAGAGGACTCAGGTTCAATTCCCAGAAGCCGTGTGCTGGCTCACAAACCATCTGCAACTCCACGTCCAGGGGATTCTATGCCTTTATCCGCCCTCCTCACAAACATGCGTGTTCCATATATATGCACGTGAGTGAAAATCTTAAAAAGAAACACTTCTCAACACAGTATGAGAGTCTAGACTGAAAAAGCCATCAAGGGCCTAGCATAATGAATGTCCAAAGCAAACCACTGTGACAGGTTTAGATGAAATGCAGGAATAAACAAAGAAAGCAAACAAGCAAAAAAAAAAAAATGTCTTCGCTACCTCCAGATAGAGGAAGTAGTGATTACCAATCATAGAAGCGCTAGGCTTCTCCACTTTCTTCACTGGAAGTTAGAAGAGCCAAGGTGGTCTTCAAATTTATGAGGGAAATTATTTCAAGTAGAAAACCCTCTACTTAACCCAAATTCCTACTTAGTGTGAAGGCAGAGTGTTTCCAGTCAAACCCGCCTCAGGAAACTCCCGGAACACGTGCCTCGTGAGTGTAAGTGCTTCCTGTATAGAAGGGGAATGAGTGTCCAAAGATACCACTCAATGTGGGTGTTCCCGATGGAGCCCCAGATTAAGCAGGAGTCTGGAACTTGGCAGCTCCAGGTAAAATGCTTCAAGAAAAAAAAAATACACTGAAATGACTCAGTGGGCAAGGGTGCTCATCAGCAAATTCAGTTGATCCCCAGAGTGCACATGGTGGCAGGAGAGAACTGACTCTCGTAAGTTGTCTTATGACTTTCATACTTATGCTGCGGTGTGTGCCCACAGCAAATAAGTAAAGAGAAATGTATAAATAAAAAGATTATTGAATACATTTACTGGTAACTCTGATTAAATGAAAATATGAGATTTTGCAGTTTTATTGGAAAGAATTATAAGGTACAAAAAGATGTATCGAGTATGATAATTTTTTTTACAGATATGTCAGCTACGCGTAACAGTCACAAGTTCATAATGAGGGAAGTGAATATTGATTTAACCGGAAGCTCTAATATAACTCACAGTGGCGGGCTGGAGAGATGGCTTAGCCATTAAAGACAGGGCTCACAACCCATAATAACTCACAGCGCAAAATAGAGAAGGGAAGCTGTACAGAGGAGGAGAGGCATGAGTGTGCATTCTCACGGCTGCACCCTAAATTGATTGTTTAGACATATGGGCAAGACACAGAACAACCAAGTAAAAGGGCTTAAAGAGACTTACTTCGGGAAATGTTTCTGCTTTTATTTTTTGTATGAGAAACTTTATGATAGTTTATGTGTATGTTAGAGACTATATGGAAGAATATAGTGCAATATTTTAAAACGAACATCTCCATAAATCTGACCATATTTTCTGACCATAATGAAACACAAATTTAAAAGTATGCCGAAACGCGCCAAATATTCTTAAGAAGTTGTAACCGTTTTACCATGTAATGAGCTAAGGAATAAGAGAGAAGAAAAAAAAAGTGCTGCCTCTCAAAACCTCTGATTTTCTTTTTAAATGAATGCGGGTGTTTTGCCTGCATGTATCTTTAAATGCACGTGTGTGTAGAGAGTCCAACGAGGGCAGAACAGGGCACCAGATCCTCCGGAACTGGAAGTACAGACCGTTGTGAGCTGCCATGTGGGTGCTGGGAACTGAGCCCCAAGTCCTCTGCAAGAGCAGCTGGTGCTCTTAATCACCAAGCCACCCCTTTGGCCCCCGTCTCTTCATGATTTGAACTTATATATTCTTAAAAGAACCACTAAAGGCTTTAGTTGCTGAAGCCCTTGAGAAAGTTTCATTGTTTGGAACCATGTAGTATTTTATTGATGTTTTCCTAAATTTCTTTTTTTTATTGAAAAATAAAATCATTCATATTACATCTCAATTGCTATCCCATCCCGTGCATCCTCCCATTCCTCCCTCCCCTCCCCTCCCGCTTTCACCCCATTCCCCTTCCCTATGACTGTGACTGATGGGGACCTCCTCCCCTTGAATATGATCCTAGGGTATCAAGTCTCTTCTTGGTAGTCTGCTATCCTTCTTCTGAGTGCCATTGGGCCTCCCCAGCAAGAGGACATGGCCGAATAAGGGGCACCAGAGTTCGTGTGAAAGTCAGTCCTCAGTCTCCACTTAAAACTGTGGAGAATATTCTGTCCCTTGGCTAGGTGTGGGTAGAGGTTTGATGATGACTGCACATATTGGTTGGTGCCATAGATCGAGCCGAACCCCTGGGCCCAGATCTGCCCATCATAGTGTTCTTCTTGTAGGTTTCTAGGACCCTCTGGATCCATCTATTTCCCTATCTCCTATATTTCTCCCAGCTTAGGATGTCCTCACCACTATCCAGTTTTCCTGGTAAGTGAAGACTTTCATGAGACGTACCCCTTGGCCTAGTGTCCTAAATTTCTTATAACTGTTTTTCTATCTTTTTAGGCCTTAAGCACAGACAGTCTGAAAATATCAGCTCGCCTGAACTTGTTAGACCAAGAGTTGTTGGAAAAAAGTTTGCAGCTTGAGAACAGTACAGCTGAGGGGAAAATAAAGAGCTGGGAACAAGTTCGAGCTCTTCAGCAGGAAAAGGAGCAGCTCCAGAGACAGAAAGACAGTGTGGACAAAAAGCTCAGCAGTGGCCGAGTGCTGTCCCCCAGCGTAAGTCAGTACTCCATGGAACTGGACTTGTATGACAATGGGTGGTGTGGGAGACTTCCTTGGATTCTTGTCCTGTGACCATTAACCTTGTTTCCAGACTTTGTCAGCTTATGAATTAGTTCACCTGGCATCTCCTTGGCACTCTAAGCCGTGCTTGATTAGAGGCAGCTGCCTTCCCAGAAAGGCACTTGCATGTCCCCTGCTTGGCATCGCCAGGCACCAGGCAGCAGAGACTCCACTGGCTTCTCAGCTGTCTCTCACTAAAATCACAGGGCACGGGAGACAAGCTGAAGATCTCTCACCGATGGCTTCTCGAGGAGTGCACATGACTTGTGTTTTTTTCTTATTCTTTTTTTTTTCACATTTTGGGAGAGACACAAATGTGTTCACATGGGCATAGCATGGTTTGTTTGTGGGATCAGATCTCCCCTTTTACCATGTGGTACTCTCCCTTACCAGCTGAGCCAGCTCATCTGTCATCTGTATCTTTGGTAATTGTGTTAGGTACAAACAACATATCTAGCTTGAGAAAGGACTGGTGTTTCAGAGGAAATTCCCCATCATCCATACAAAATACTAATTCCAACAAAGTACCTTTAGTTACAGTTTTCATTTGAGAGGAAATATAGCTCTTCTCAGCTGTGTATGTGTGTTTTTTTCCCTCTTAAACATGCGACAGATGAGGATTCATTCACTGGCTTTCAGATGGTGCCAGACCCAATCTACTAAAACATACTTTATTTCAGTGAAAATAATCCCGGCGTCCTGTTTCTTTTCTTTTTTAAAGATTTATTCATCACACAGTATTCTGCCTGCACGTATGGCTGCAGAACAGATAAAGGCACAAGGTCTCACTGAAGATTGTTGTGAGCCACCATGTAGTTGCTGGGAATTGATTTCAGGATCTTTTTGAGGAACAGCCAGTGCTCTTAACCTCTGAGCCATCTCTCCAGGCCGCAATGTCCTGCTTCATATGAACTATTGAACCTGCCATTTCTCTCCATATATTTATTATTATGGCCTACCTTTACCAAAGGAAGGGGAAGGAGGGGAACCCCTGGGAGCCTTGGGCCTTGCTGAAGCTTGTTTTAAGGTTCGAGAGGGAGGACGTTAGAGGGGCTCCTGAAGAGACAGGGAGTGGTGTCCGTACTACACCTCCTGCTGAGTGAGCTGATGGGAGGAACACAGACTAGTAAGGCGCTGTGTAGCCCAAGGACATCTTACACATCTGTGTCCCTGCCACATGTCCTGAGTCAGACCGCTTCCCTAAAGCATATACTAGAGCACTCAGCTTGTAGATGGGAAGGAACAAGCACCCGGCACACAGCAAACATCAGCGTTAGGGAGCTCTTCCGGCCAGGACTCTTTCTAGGCCATGTAGGGAAAAACCAACCAACGGAGCAAACTACTGAGTGCCATGCTCCCCTTGAGACTGTGGTAACGTAGGAAAGCTGTATTATTATGACGTTATTCACACAAAGTAATGTGTGCAGACGTCACCTGAGGAAAGCTGTGATAATGCTGCCCTACACTGCAGTCTTAGGTTGCACAGTGACGGGACACTGTCTTAGTCAGAGCTGACAGAAGCAGTGATGCTTTGTCAGTACATGCGTGTCCTAGTATTTGGGAGGCTGACATGAGAAGATTGTTGCAAATTTGAGGCAAGTTCTAGGCCAGTCACAGCTTCCATTTCATGTGGAGTTAGTTCTGTGGCAGATAACGTGGACTTGTGGATAACACCATGCACAGTGCTCGCTGAGCAGTACTGACCACAGCTGCGTTCCATTTAGCCTGTGAGCTTCTCTTTGGCTTTCTTTCTCCTCTTACCATTGTTTAGAGCCAAGGGCAATATTGTCAAGTAGGTCTGCCAGCAGCAAATGAATGGATAGAGATAGCTTGCTATTTTGTTATCTTTGAACTTGATGGAGATAATTTTTTTCTTTTTCTAACGTTTTTCTTCAAGACAGGGTTTCTCTGAGTAGCCTTGGCTGTCCTGGACTCGCTTTGTAGACCAGGCTGGCCTCGAACTCACAGTTATCCACCTCCCTCTACCTCCCAGAGTGCTGGGATTAGAGGTATATGCCACCATGCCTGGCTTCTTTTCTTTTTCTCTTCTTTTTTGGTTTTTTTAAAATAGTAATTGGTTTCCTAATCATATTCTTTATAAGTTATAGACTTATACAGTCTTTTAGATCATTTTAGTAGCAGATTTCTCAACAATTCACCTAAGAGAGAACACTTCCATTTTTTATGAGATCCCAAAATTAAATTATATAAATTCTGATTTTTGTTTATAAATTATATTTGTATTTATATGGGGCAAATAATAATTCTGTGTATGTATACAGTATATAGTGGTCAAACCAGGTATCCTCAAATAACTAAGCAATCTAAGTATCTCTATACAGTAGAGACACGGGTTCTTCTAGTTATTTTGAAATGGATAATAAATTGTTACAGGAGAGTTTCCTTTCTATTGCTGTGATAAAACACTGCTCAAAAGAAAGTTAAGGGGGGGAAAAAGTTTATTTCACTTTCCAGGTCACAGTCCACCACTGAGGGAGTCAGGTAGGCTTGCTGGCTCACTGGTGGCTCCTGCTCACCTGTCTTTCTCATACAGTTCAGGACCAGCTGCCCAAGGAACGATGCCACTCACAGTGGCCTGGGCCCTTCTGCATCAAGGAAAAAGCAAGACAGTGACCCACAGAGTGATTACAGGACAGTCTGATATGGGCAATCCCTAAATTGACGTGCCCTTCTCAGTGGCACTAGGCTGTGTCAAATGGACGGTAAAAGCAAACTAGGATGATCCATCCTTTACCAGCCTGATGTACAAACATGCCACTTTTAAGCCAACTTTTTACATATTTGTCCCCACGATCTCATATTAATATAAAACACAGTCTGACAGTCTTAAAATCCTTCGGTGCTTTAAAAGTTCGAGGTCCCTTTTAAAAGTTAAAAGCCTCTTAGGTCTGGAGAGATGGCTCAGTGGTTAAGAGCACTTGTTGACTTTCCAGAGGACTGGAATGCAGTTCCCAGCACCTACTTCAAAAGGCTCACAGCTCCACGGGAGCCTGTGTCACCTTCTGGCCACTGTGAGCACCTGCACACATGTGACATACCCACACACAGACATACACGTACTTTTAAGTTTAAATACAAACATCCAAATTCTCTTAACTGTGGTATCCTGCAACATAAAAGTCCCAAAAGGAAAGACTGGGGCATATGCAGTCAGCAATGTAAACTCAGACCCTGTAGCTCCGCATCTAGCCCAGGGACTTACTCACTGCCATTTTCCAGCTACAAATGGCTTGAGCAGCCCCATAGTACACACTCGCAGGCTTGGGCCTGCCCTGCGGTACACCTCCAGTGTCCTTGGCAGACACCCCACTGTCCTGACATCTCTAATATTCTCCACCACACCTGAAGATGTACATTCACCAGTGGTCTCTCCTGGTCTTTCTCGGGGACTTTTTGTCTCAGCCCGATGGCACCGCCCGCTCTCCATGATTTCCACAGTGTTGCATCCTTCATGCTTTCAAAACCAGTACTACGTGGGAACTTTTACAAATTGCCAACTCTGGCTGCCAGCTTGAAATGTAGCATTGCCCGCCTTGGACCGCAGCTTCTGCATGCTGACCCTGTGCACATATTTCCTTCTATTGCCCCAGTGAAACATATTTCATTCAATGGTATTGGTCTTTTATTAATCCTAGCCAATTCTCAGCCTCAACTGATCAGCACATCCTTATTCCATAAGATCTCCCAATGGCCCCATCCCAAGTCTTAGTAGAAGCTTGGCTTCTCTCGGATCCTCACACCCCAGGCCTCCACTGTCTGCATCTCTGCTCTAGCTCCTCTCTGATGCTGGGTAATAACATGGCAGAGAGCACTGCAGAGAGGGAGAGGCTCGTGTCAGCTCACAGGCCACAGTCATCAATGAAGGAAGCCAGGACAGGAACTCCACTGAGAACTTGAGCAGAGACGGTGAGGAATGCTGTTTGCTGGCATGCTTGCTGCCTCATGCTTTGCTTGCTGCTGTGTCTATCCCAGAACAATAGTTAGTAAGCCTCCCTGTATCAATCAGCAGTCGAGACAGCTCTACACAGATCTGACCTCAGGTCAGTATCGTCGGGGGAATCCCTCGATGGAGACACCCTTCTCAGGTGACTCTAGCTGTGTCATGTTGACACTTAAATTAACTGGGACATGTACTCTGCTATGGAGCATGGGAATTGGGTCGGCCTGGTAACTTCCCACTTACCAGCTTCCACTGACTTCTACTCTACTCCCTACTTTTAGGTTTTCTTTTCTTTCTTTCTTTTTCTATTTTGCTCAGTTGGGTTAAAATGCTTCACTTTCTTTCTCTTTCTTTCTTTCTTTCTTTCTTTCTTTCTTTCTTTCTTTCTTTCTTTCTGTCTTTGTGCTTGGCTTATTTTGCTAACTTAATGTCCTCCGTTTCTACCCACTTTTCAGCAGATGACGGGATGAACAATGTCATTTCCTAATAATTCCCAGTTGTTTCTAGTAAGCGGTGTACAAGAAAAATTATAAGAACTTCTATCTTTTACGTATTACTTCCTTCTTTTACACTTAAACATTCTTTAATCCAAAATGTACCTATAACACAGCACCTGCTTAAAAGCTTCTGATAGGCCTTTGTTTCACTACTTTATTGAAAAGAGTGTGTGGTCTAAAACACTTAGAGACAGACCACTGCTTTAGGCCCTTGTATTCTAGGAAGCCTATAGGAAACTAGATCCTTGGGACTCACCCAGACCTTCATCTCAGAATCTATATCAACCTCTTCAGTTCGACTGAGAGTTTATGTAATGGTGATGTGCTGGGCAGTTTACCACAACCACTTGTCTTGAATCAGAGGGACTCACAACCACGTGTAGTGGTTCGTTAACGAATTTTCACTCTTTTAAAATTTCATAGTGTAGTGTCTCTCTCTGTGTGTATATACATGTATGTTTGCACATGTATGCATACACATGCATGTGTGCCACAGCACATATAAGGAGGTCACTGGACAAGTTGGGAAGGGTTTTCTTTGAGTTTCTTTTCTTTTTTTTTTTTTTTTTGGTTTTTCCAGACAGAGTTTGTCTGTGTAGCCTTGGCTGTCCTGGACTCACTTTGTAGACCAGGGTGGCCTCAAACTCATATCTACCTGCCTTCTTCTGCCTCCCAAGTGCTCGGTTTAAGGCCTGCTCCAACCAACATGCCCTGCTGGTATTAGAGTTTCTAGTGCTGTGAGGAGACACTATGACTATGGCAACTCTTATAAAGGAAAGCATTTAATTGGTGGCTGGCTTACATTTTCAGAGATTTATTCCAATGTCATCATGGCTAGAAACATGGCAGTATGCAAGTAGAAATGTTTTGGAGGGGTGCTGAGAGTTCTGTACCTGGATCACCAGGCAGCAGGAAAGACTAAGCAGCACTTGACCTGGCTTGAACATCTGAGACCTCAAAGCCCACCCCCCACCCCACCCCCGCCAGTGACACACTTCCTAAAACAAGGCCACACCTACCTATTACTGCCACTCTTTATTGATACCACCACAAGGAGTCAGTTGTTTACTTCTGTCATATGGATTTCAGGGGACAAGCTTAAGTAGTAAGGCTTCAAAACAAGACTTTAACCACTGAACCATGTGTAGCTGGTATTTGGAGTGGGCAGTCTTTAGGGCTCTATAGTTATAATGCCTTATAGTTTCTCAGCAGTCCCTTAATTAAAAAACTATAGAAACTAAAATTATGCTTAAATTGTTCTATTCTCAGTAAAACTTCATTTTTATTTTTGATAAAATATAATGAGTGTGAATGTAAAGTCAGATGTATTCTCTTTAGATAACTCATTTCTATTTCTTGGTTCCTTTTATTCATTCACTTAGGTAAGTCCTTTTTTTTCCAAATTCTTTTTTAAAGATTTTTTTATTTATTTTATGTATACGAGTGCTCTGTTTTCATGAACACTAGAAAATGGAATCAGATTCCATTACAGATGGTTTTGAGCCACCGTGTGGTTGCTGGGAATTGAGCTTAGGACTTTTGGCAGAGCAGCAGCCTGTGCTCCTAACAGCTGAGCTATCTCTCCAATGCCCCGCCTCCCAACCCTAAGTACATTTCAAAAGTATTTCAAGTCTTTCCCCCCTCCTTAATATGAGATTATTGGGGCCAAAACGATGGCTTTAGTGGCCAGGGCCAGACTTGAGTTCAGTTTCCGGCGCTCATGTTTGGCACTCCCAGGCACCTGTTGCTCCTCCAAGACAGTGGATATCCTCTTGTGGATTCTGCAGGGCAGCTGCACTCAGACACACGAACAATGGTAGTGCGCACAGAACTGCAAACTTATAAAGCTTAGTCTTGCCCAGTGATTATTTTGTTTCTTTTGGAACACTTATTATATAATCAAAGGATGGTTAGTTACTGCACAAGAAATGATTAGTGAACATTTTCCCCCACAGTGTTCCTCTAGAAGATTTTATAAGGTAGCTTTTTAAAAAAGTAAGTGCTAGGTGAAGTTCTGACCAGTCCTGAGCAGAAACTGAAGTTTCTCCAGTTTGTTGAACTGGAGAAAAGGATGACTGGAAGTCACTAACAACTCTTAGTGAGAAAATAACCACACCTAGGGAAATATTTTTGCTAAGTTTAAGTTATGTGTTGAGTACTCTGCTAGGCAGCAAGTATGTGAGTATGGGGAGGCAGTCTTCTACAGAAACTTGCTTTACACAGGGATAGGAGTGCTGGTACACTCACATGTCTGTTCACCTCTTTCCCACAGAGAGTATAAATTTGAGCAGCTCAGAGAAATTTCACTTTCTGACACAAATAGTATCTTTTAAAAAATTTTTATTGATTTATTCATATTACATCTCAATGGTTATCCCATCCCTTGTATCCTCCCATTCCTTCCTCCCTCCCATTTCCCCCTTACTCCCCTCCCCTATGACTGTGACTGAGGGGGACTTTCTCCCCCTGTATATGCTTATAGGGTATCAAGTCTCTTCTTGGTAGCCTGCTATGCTTCCTCTGAGTGCCACCAGGTCTCCCTATCCAGGGGATGTGGTCAAATATGGGGCACCAGAGTTCCTGTGAAAGTCAGTCCCCACTCTCCACTCAACTGTGGAGAATGTCCTGTCCATTGGCTAGATCTGGGTAGGGGTTTGAAGTTTACTGCACGTATTGTCCTTGGCTGGTGCCATAGTACAAATAGTATCTTAACTGATGTTAAGTTGCCACCATTTAAAATAAGGTTTCATAGAAATCTGTTTTCTTTGAAGGGGATTAAAACAGGGTCTTATTATACAGTCCTTGAGCTCATGACTCTCCTGCCTCAGCCTTTCAAATACTGGAATTTTGGGCACATGCCTCTGGCTGGCTCATTCCATAGGACCTCATGAAATGTTCCAGCACCTGATCCTGACTGCTCTGTCACCTCTGCTGCAGTGTCCCCACAGATTCTTTTCTCATCATTAGTTCCTAATGGGCTCCAAGTGTCCCCCCCTTCTGCCCCAGCACTGAGTTCTGCTAGGTCTTTGTGGGTATAGCAGCTTTCCTAGCCCTCATCAGTGCAGACTAGACTGGGCATTTTAAAGGCACTTGAGGCACAGAGGGAGATGATAGTATTACAGATTGTGTGAGCTGAGGCATGCTCTGGCGTCTCCCTTGGCCTAGGTAATCAGTGTTTGCTGCATAGCCTTGGAATATCATGGAACTGAACTCACCTAATTTTTGCATCTTCCATTTTTGTTATATAATGTTTACCATGAAGACTTGCCGATTCCATGATATGCACTGACAAAATCTCAAACACTGTGTCCTTAACACTTAGTGAGGGGTTTAAGGGTATTGTCCCTTTAAACTCAATCACATGGTAAGCGCTGATCTAAGCATATGCCAGCGTTCAGGTTCTAGTCTTGTCTTTAAGATGAATGCTTTCCGTGATCTCTAGGCAGAACATCGTCTGTTTCAACTCGAAGAAGGCATAGAAGCTCTGGAAGCTGCCATTGAGTTCAAGAGTGAGAGCATCCAGTGTCGCCAGAACTCGCTCAAAGATTTCAATAAGGTACCTTTCCAAGGAACAACACTTTTCTTACAAGGAAGCGTCAAGTTACCTCAATTTACACTGAATTTTAAAAGTGAAATGCTCAAAGATTTAGTGGTCAACTAAATGTAAGCATGGCTTCCTGTTATAGAGTGAGTGTTAGCAGAAAGTTTGTGAATTATCCAAATAAGCTTAGCATTGAGGAGGTTAACACTGAGAGTCCCCTCAGAGGAGGTCTAGACAACTTAACTGGTAACCTTCTTTATTATTTCTTGATGCTAAATTTAAATGCTGTTTTTGAAGTGTCTAGGGTCCTGCAGGTTTTGGTGTCTTCCCTCCATTTCTATGAAGAGGGTAAAGCTGTGTGTTTCCTGCCATTCTCACCATGCTGAGTGAGTGAAGTGGAGATGCAGCGGTGCTCTGCTGTATTGATAAAACTGAGGTTTATTAATCTGTGTTGCTGAAGTCCATTGGACTATTTTACAAAAAAAATGTCAGTTTACTGATACAGAGATACTTTGTAGTATGGAGAATCATGTTCATATAACGTCTAATATTTTTGCACTTAACACCATGAAGGCTTCTCCCCAAAAATATATTGAATTAATAAGAGGATCTAATAATTGATACAAAGTAAAACAAAGACTTTTTCCGAAATCTAATTGTATGAAATGAAGAGCTCAGAACAACAAATGAATGAAATGTTAAGTGGTCTCCCACCCCTGGCATGTGTGATCCGCAGCAGGCAGCAGCCACTCCTGATGGCACTGACTGTGCTTGGCGTGTGTCCAGGCTCAGGGACAGAGTCTCTGAGGGTGTCCTGGGGGCGCTTAGCCCAAGGCTTCTAGCTAAGGCGCTCTGTAGATGTGAGCGTTGTTTTGATGAGAGTATTTGAGAATCCTATCAGGTTCTACCACACAGACACTGTCCACAGGGCTCTACTTCCCACCAACACAGCAGACCTCAGCAGACAAAATACACAGTCTGAAATGGAACCTCTGTGTGTACAGTCACAATATTTTTTACTTAAAACAGTAATATGTAGATGTTGTAAGAATATAAACATTGCTAAATATTCATGTAGACTTGAAAAACAGTTATAGAACTATAGGCAGGCATGGAAGCACTTGTCTATGCATTTCTAGCATTTAGGAGGCAAGTTCAAGGCCAACCAGGGCAATATAGTAAAAGCATGTCTCCAGAATAAAAGAGAAGCAAGAAACAAAATGATATGTTCCTAACTACAGAAATCTTATCTAAGAAGTTGGAGTGGGAGTGTCTATTAGTGCAATATCATGAAGAAAGTGAAAATATTACAGCCAGGCATGGTGGTGAATGTCTTTAATCCTAGCCCTCGGGAGGCAGAGGCAGGTGGATCGCTATGAGTTCAAGCCTGGTCTATATAGCAAGTCCAGGACAGCCAAGGCTACATAGAGAAACCCTGTTTCTAAAAACCAAAAAAGAAAAGAAAAACAAAACAAAAAACAAAAAAAAAAAAAAAAGGAAAAAAAAAAGGAAAGTGAAAATATTACTAATTCAGAATTTTGGCAAATTCAAATGTTGTTAGGCTGTTCATAGTCATCTTTTAAAGCCTTTGCCTCAGCATCCGCCCAGCACACCCTTTATAGAGCAGGTGAGATAATATTGAGGTTAGGTAGCTTCATCTTCATGCAGTCCAAGGAAACAGGGTTTCATCTGTTGTTAGGCTGCATAAAGTACACTTAAGAAAGTCAAAAAATATGTTTGATAGGTGATGAATTTGCGAGAAGCTGAACAAAAACAAGAGTTGCTGAATAAAGAGATGGAGATGAAGGTTTTGGAGTGGGATAATATCGTCCGTGAGTTAGAATCTGCACTGGAACATGTGCGATTGCAGTGTGACCGAAGACTGGCCGTCCAGCAGGAGGAACACGAACACAAGATGCAGTTGTTGCTACGTCATTTCAAAGGTAGCTCCCTCCCTAGTGTTAGCTGAAGGTGACGGGGTAGGGGACACACTGAGGGAGGGAGCCGGCCAGAGTGTGACCAGCCAGTGTGAGCACAGAGTGACAATTTACATCTGTGCCTACCACATTTGGTGTAGTTCAAAGATGACTCGTGTTTGAAGTGCCATCCCTGCTGCCTGCTCCCAGACTCCCAGCAACCCCTGTAGTAACTAACTGTGGGTTTGTTGTTAAACTGGCTTTTGTGTGGAAATATAAAACAACTTGTTTGTTTCGCATAGAGATGGAAGTGATAGGTTCTGTTGTAATTCCCAGTTACAGTTCTTTTTTTTTTTTTTAAAGATTTATTTATTATGTACACAATGTTGTGTTCACATGTAACACCTGCACACCAGAAGAGGGTGCCAGATCATACTATAGGTGGCTGTGAGCCACCATGTGGTTGCCGGGAATTGAACTCAGGTCCTTGGGAAGAGCAGCCATTGCTCTTAACCTCTGAGCTACCTCTCCAGCCCCAATATAGTTCCTGTTATAATTTTCAGTGTAAAGTTTTATGCATTAAGGTAAAATTGATGGGTACATAGTATTACTAGTGATCAACGGCAGCCCAACAATAGATTCTGGTGTAGAAAGACAGGTGTCACAATAGGCTCCTCACATTACGTGACAACATGGCTGATATCCAAACAGGTACTGCGACAGCTCCATCATTGCTAGCTAGGTGTGCTTCGGCTTCAGGGCAGGCTGCTCCGACCTGATGCTCAAATGAGCTAAAGAGGCTTGAGAGAAGCAACCCGAAGAAGCAGAAAGTTGGAAAACATAAATTTGGGTGTTTAGGAAACGACAGTAAGTTAATTTTACAAAGTTAATTAGCAACTTCTTTGCCTAATAAACAGGATTTCCCTGGGCAGAATCCCACACACCACTGCACTGGAGCATGTCCTGCTCTTTCTGTAGCTATCTATGCTTAAATGCTTAAAAAGAGATAACAGAGTAGAGCCTTTGCGGTGTTGAGATGACTAGGAAGCCATAGCTCCTTCAGCAGAGTGCTTACAGAGCACACAGGGAGCAGTGAGCCCCTTCCTGGCACCTCTTACACTCAATATACTGTGTCTCACAAACCATCAATAAAAATCAAATTGTTTCTATATACATGCATCCAGGTTATACACAATAGTTATAGCAACAGTTGTAAATTTTCTAATTTCCACTGCAGTAGTATGGGGAATAATGTTGATGAACTCTGTGTGGTTTTGGCTGGTTGGCCTTTTTGGTGTTGGTGCCGAAGAGCAAGCCTGGGGCCTTGCACGTGTTAGTCATGCATTCTACCACTTAAATGTTACTGATTTTGAGTAAACTTTTAAAGCAAGATGATGGGTTAGGTAAGATAAACTCCTAAAAATACCTGATACTAGATTTATCATTATAGAACAAAGGTACATATTGTAAGTAACAATTGTAAGTCTGGCTTTTGACCTTCCCTATATCCAGAGTTCTAATCTACTGCAAACTTGACATATTAGCACAGGTGATTGACAGAGTTCTACACACACGAGGTTTTGGGTTTTTGTTTCTTTGTTTTTTAGAGGAAATGCCTCTTTAAAAGCTTGAGTTGTGAACAGGAAGTGGCTGGCAGATAGTAGGTAGAAAAGGAAATAAAGGGATCAATCCTTTGAAAAAAGTTTTATAAGCAAAACAATACATGCTATGGCTGAAAAAGTCCTTCAGGGAACATGCTTCCAACTCTTTAAAATGAGTCTAGAGCTACACTAAAGTAAGTTTGAATCATTTGTTTAAAGCCAAGGTTAAATGTAAATTTTTACTTTGTAGAGCCAGACGGAGAAGGCATTATAGGAACCTTTAAAAAATATGAGGACAAAATCCAGCAGCTGGAAAAAGATCTGTCCTTCTATAAGAAACCCAGGAAACATGAACTACTACTGATCCACAGACAACAGACACAACAGACACAAAGATGGCGTAAGCAGTGGCTTCTAAAGTCTACCACACATTGTAGTCACTACGAAGATGAATCCTCGAGCAGCAGTCGGTACCCGGAGAAGGCAGCCAGGCCTCTTAGTCTCAGCAACCATACGTGAGACAGGGACAAGCCCACTCGGGATCTTCCTGTTATTTGTCACGTGTGCATTTATGTGGGAGGAGACATGGCAGGGGTCAGAGGACTCAACCTGAAGCAGCCAGTTCTCTCCTTCAAGGCAAGCTCCAGGCTGAGGGAGAAGCTAAGGATATCCTGTGTGGGCCTCAGTGTACACCCTGCTGAAATTCTGGCCTAAGGTGTCCTAAGCGCTCAACAGTGCATGCTAAAGTTGGCAGTTATTTTATCAACAAGTGACTATATGGATTTCCCGTAAGCAAATGTTTGATATTAGATGTTATCATTGAAGACTTCTGAGGTTTTAACTCTTCACTCTTAATCATTCACTAACGGGTGTGCTCTGACTTCCACTCTGATAGTGGGAGTTGTGGCACACTCACAGAGTACAGACGGGTAACGGAACACTGCTGTCACACTAGGGGCCGGCCAAGTGTGTGTGTGTGATGGTGTGGTGCCTGGAGATAAGGGCAGAGCCGGCGTTGTCCAGAGTTGGCTGTACTTGGTCAGGACTTGGAATTAACCAGTGATGAGTGAACCAGAGGACAGATATAAGAGAGAGATCAGAGGGGCTGGAGAGATGGCTTCACTGGTTTCGAGCTCATATTGTGCTTGCAGAGGACCCAAGTTCAGTTCCCAGCACCCATGCCGGGTGGGTCATAACTGCCTGTAAGTCCAGCTTCAGGGAATCTGACACCCTCTTCTTGCCTCCTCATGTACACACATGATGCCCATACATAAATGCAGATAAAACTCTCATATACATAAAAATGAGTAACTTTTCAGGCTAGAAAGGTGGCTTAGCAGTTAAAAACTTTGCCTACTCAGAGAAACTAGGCTTGGTGCCCAGCACCCACATGGTGGCTCAGTCCTTTGTAACTCTAGACCCAAAGGATATGATACCCTCTTCTGCTCTCTGAAGACATCCTAGATACACATTAGGCACCGTATATACACATTAGGTACACAGACACACATGCAGGCAAACACCCACATACATAAAATAAAATATTGAATTACATTAAACTTGAAAATAGTAACTATTTCTCTAAAGACATTTCAGAGACACAAAAAGTTCTCATAGATTTCTACGGAGAATAGTAAAATCACTGGATGATTTTTTTAACTTTAATGGGTTAAAAAATCTGTAAGTGAATCAAGACTAAGTCACAGTCACACAGCTGTCTGTCTCAAGTGTCTCATATGTGTAGTGATAATGATTTAGTTTGTTAGGCTGTTGTGGCAAAAGTACCTGGCTTTGAGAATGTGGCGTTTGCTTTGTTTTGTCTTGTGTGGGGTTCTGTCTAGATCGTGATGCTGGAGATGGAGTCCTGAATCCAGAAGAGGCGGCTGTGCTTTCTGAAGAAGTAAAAAGGGCATCTGGAACTCAAAGTACAAAGTTGGATGGAGGAGAAACAGAATTAGACAATTGTTCAAGCGGCTTAAAAACCCAACCACTGCCCCAGAAGATTCTGGAAGATGGCGCAGACTCACGGCCAGTCTGTGGCTCGTCAGCACCCTCCATTGGCCAACTGTTGAGCAACGCGGATAAACCAGAGGACCATCCCTTCCCACAGTTCCAGAGTCCACCGCCATCCCAATTTCAGCCCTTGAGAAGTATCGGGCAGCTTCAAGGTGTCAAGCCTGTCAAATTGTGCCGCAGAGAATTACGTCAGATTTCTGCCGTGGGGCTGTCATTATGTCGCTCCAGTCTTGGAGCTGGGGTCCAGTCAGCAACTGCCAATTCTCTTGAAGTATATGAGGAAGCCTAGTGACTTCAAAGCATCGGCATTGAACAAAAAGCTTTTAGTTAATTATGTGAAAAGACCCATTTTTCTAACTTACAGAATTAAAGCTCAGGGTCATGAGCTCTTTTCTGGGATAAAGAACAGGGAGGTTGACACTACTCTGGTGTACAATAGTGTATTTTTGGGCTTATTATTTCATAAGTGTATCCTTGAATGCTTGGTACAGTGAACTATTTCTACTTATAAGTATGCTTAAGAACTTTCCCAGGCATATTTGTTTTATTTTTCAAAAAAGTTTGAAGAACAAATTTAAGATTAAAACATATTATTTTATAATATAAAGTCATATTATAGAAGTACATTATAAACCTGAACATTTGAATGTTAAAGTACAAGTATGTTGCTGTTTTTTAAAGGTCCAGATAAACCCCGATTGCGCCAGAGTTACATACCTGCTGTGAATGCTTAGTATAATGAAAATATTTGTGAGAGTTAAGCCTGTGGGCTGAGGTGCAGGACAGTGGTCAGGACCCACAGAGATGGCATGTCAGCCTTAACTCTTAACATGGTAGCTTTTGTTTTTATAGTTAATTTTATATTCTTCCTTTATTAATACAATACAATGCAAAATTTCCCCTTCATCCTGCCCTATGCACTCTGCATTACCTGTCATACAATGCCAGAGTTGTGAGAAATGTCTGCAACTTCCTGGAATAAGGAAATCGATCATAGAGTAGCACAAATGTCTACAGCGCCCTGGACAGGAAAATGATCACAGAGTAACGCACAAGTCGTTCATTGCTCTAAGGAATGAAGGTACGCGTGAGCAGAGTGGCTGTGTGCAGCGTGTGGGTAGCACATCTGTCCACCAGGCTGAAAGCTGAGGCTTCCAGCCTTGCAAGCTCCATGGCATTGGGTGTAAACATGTGTATGATCTTGCTAAAATTTCTCTTCAGTTTTTCTGGTTCAATTAAATGCACAATCCGTTATTTCCTACCATATTTGTCTATAGCAGGCAACATCTCACTATAATGCCCTGAAGTATTGTTTTGTCTCTTTTCCCATACTTTCACGTGTAAACCAGAGCTGGTCTGTGGGACTAATTAGAGCCAGGAGCAAAACTCAGCTCCCACTGACTTCTCTCCACACCTACTTCCTCACTGACTCCATTGCTTAACATGTGTCTGTGTCTACACACACACACACACACACACACACACTACCATACACGAGTCTCAAGCTGGGTATGGTGCCACATGCCTTTAATCACAGGACCTAGAGGCAGAGGCAGGTTGCTGTTAACCTGCTTTATACAATGAGCTCTAGGACAAGACTACAGAGACCATGTCTCAAAACAAAAAACAAAAAACAGCCCAATTATATATTAGTTAATATCTTTTTATTAATGCAGGTCCTAATTATAAATTTCTTTAAGTTTAAATAATGTGCTATGCCTTAATAATTCATTCAAGAAAGGTTTTGATACTAGACTCCTTCTTGCTTAGGAAATTAAAACATTTTTTACCTCTGGAAACAAAAACTTTGTTCAATTAACAGAGCAACAGAAGTTATATAAAACTACAATGATTTCATCAGATAGTACAAATGTGAATTGATTTCCAGGTAGAAAGGGTATGCTTTCTCTGTTTTTTATTAAACACTTAATTTGTATCTTGTATATGGTTTGATAAATTTCATTCACATTTGTTTTATTTTTCAAAAAAAGTTTGAACAAATTTACGACTAAAACATCCTTAAAACATATATTATTTTATAATATAAAGTCATATTATAAAAGTACATTATAAACCTGAACATTTGAATGTTAAAGTACAAGTATGTTGCTGTTTTTTTAAGGTCCAGATAAACCCCGATTGTGCCAGAGTTACATACCTGCTGTGAATGCTTAGTATAATGAAAATATTTGTGAGAGTTAAGCCTGTGGGCTGAGGTGCAGGACAGTGGTCAGGACCCACAGAGATGGCATGTCAGCCTTAACTCTTAACATGGTAGCTTTTGTTTTTATAGTTAATTTTATATTCTTCATTTATTAATACAATACAATGCAAAATTTCCCCTTCATCCTGCCCAAAAATGTATAAGTTATGTCTCAAACAGTGTAATCTAGATGTAAATAGCTCATTCTAACTAGGTCAGCAGCTTATAATCAAACATAAGGTGCTTCCTCCCCAGTGCAAATACAGTTACACATTGTCATGTGTTTCCCGTGGGTGTGTGTGCTTGCATGTGCTCCCTTGTGCATACTCACTGTGCATGTGCCTTTACCACTTTACAGATAGTTTTTTGACAAAGGGCCTCCTCACAGAACTTGTCACTATTTAGCCTGGCTAGCCAGCAAGAACCCCAAGATGGACTTGTCTTTGCCCCACCCCTATCTCACACTGGGGATATAGTCAAACACCCCCATACCTGGATTTTTTTTTGTGGGTGCCAAGGATCTGAACTCATTTCCTCATGCTTAAGCCACAAGCATTTTACTCACTGGGCCATCTCCATAGCCTGAGTTTCTCTGTATAGATAAAATGTTTTTTTTTATTTGTGTTTTTTTTTTTTCAATACAGGGTCTCTTCATGTAGCCATGACTGTCCTGGATCTTGCTCTGTGAACCAGGCTGGCCTGGAGCTCACAGCAATCCACCTGCCTCTGCCTCCTGATTGCAGAGATTACTCTTGGTGCTGAGGTTAGCTCAGGGCTGTGGGCATGTGAGGTGCGTGCTCTGCCACTGAGGCATGTGCTCTGCCACTGAGGCATGTGCTCTGCCACTGAGGCATGTGTTCTGCCACTGAGGCACGTGCTCCGCCACATGTGCTCTGCCACTGAGCTGCATTCACAGTGCGCTTCATGCTACTTCAGTTTGATTTCTCCTCCGATATAACTTTTGGGTCCTTCAATCATCGATAACCTTATGAACACAGAGTTCAAAGTCAGCAAAAATGCGTCATGATTTCCAGTGACATGGACTCTACTTTCCTTCAATATTGCTTTGTTTATATATTAACCTACAGCAACCTAGTTATGCTTATTTAAGAATGGTGCCTTATGTGACTGATTGTAACAGTAGACATGGATGACATGCATGGGTACCACGGTCTGGAGAGTCAGGTGGAGGGTCACTCCTAGCTACAATTTTCTCAACTTCTTTGGAATTAAAAAAAAAATTTAGTTGTATGTATTCTACATTTAAAACTGTAACACGCTGTTAGCTGTCTTAATTTTCATAACATTTTCAAAGAAAGTGAGGATGAGAGCCTCTACAATAACTGCCTGCAGCATGCTCCCCGGCTGGGCACGGGTTTTGAGCCTGTCTTCGGATGGAAAGCACCTCTACCCACAGCTGCCTTGTCACTGCAGCTGCTGAGGCTGCTCACTGGCTTGTCATAAGCTCACTGGTTTTCAGTCCTCTACAGATACAGGCCTTACAGGGGTCTCTGCTTATCTCCTCTTTGGATGAGCTGCTCACAGGCACCAAATTCTGAAAATTGTATTTGATGGTTACAACATCCTTTGAAGCGAATCCTGCAGGGGAAAGTAATCAGAACCAGGATGTTAAAAAAAAAAGAACCTGGGAAAACCTCGATGTTATGGTGTTAGGTTTAATGTTTCTAGTAGTTAAAAAAAAAAAAAACAAAACTCACCCTCACCTCTAGGCTGGAGAGATGGCTCAGAGGTTAAGATCACTGGTTGCTCTTCCAAAGGTCCTGTGTTCGATTCCCAGCAACCACATGGTGGCTCACAACCATCTATGATGAGATCTGGTGCCCTCTTCTGGCGGGCAGGCACACATGCAGGCAGAGCACTGTATACATAATAAATAATCTTTAGACAAATTAAAAAACAAACAAACTCCCTCAGGGCAGGCAAAAACTGTATTTGTCTGTTTCTTTTAATGTATTTTAACATTTTTTTTATAGGATGGTCCTTGTAACAGGGTTTCAGACCTTACCAGGCCCTGAGATCTTAGCACACATGACACCATGGTAAAAGTATCATTCAGGCTGTAAAACTCAGCATAAAGCACTACCTGCCAAAATGAAAACAAAGACCTAATCCACCAAAGTCTATAGTTTTGAGAAATGTACTAACTTTGCTCTTTGGCTTCTGGAGTTCTGCTTCTAGCTAACTGTTCTTGTTAAGAATGTCAACCCAGGATATGGTTTTTGTGTTTAAAGCTCAACCTGAGAAAGGCCCAGGCCTACACTGTGATCCCAAACACCACTGTAGTCCCTGGCTGGTGAATACAGACTTTCCATTGTCTTACATCCGTGCCTGAGCAGTCTTCTCTGGAGGACGCCCCACAACTGTCACTAGGCACAGAAATGCCTTTATTTGGAGTGGTAGTGCAGTAATTTGAACGGAAGACACTAAATTAGGCTTAGGTGTTATATTCCACGGGCTAATTCTAACAGAGATCTCTACTGTCTTATTGCTACATTGCTTTAAGGGAGACAGAGTGGTTTTATAGTCTTCATTCCAATGTGTAAGATCCTTTATGCTCAAGGAATAAAGCCACTCAGAAAAGTAAAAAGTTTCAAACCTTTTAAGAAATGATTGTCTTAGCCAGGCATGGTGGTGCACACTTATAATCCCAGCACCAAGGGAGGCAGAGGCAGGTGGATCTCTGTAAGTTCAAGGCCAGCCCTGTACACAAAGCAAGTCCAGTATAGCCAAGCCTACACAGAGAAACCCTGTCTCAGATAAAAAGAAAAAGAAATGCTTGTCTTTACAGTATAACAAAGAAAGCTACTTCAAAATTATTCAAGTTAGTTAAGATTAACTTTAAGTTATAAAGCTCCAAGCTTACTACAGTATATACAAAACAAGTATGGTTTTTCAAATCCGGATAGGTAAATATTGTTCGTTTGATTTTATTTAAGGTGTGTTTTACAGTGCTGGGGACCCAAGGCCTTGTGTGTGCCTCATCAAGCACTCAACACTGAGCCTAAAGTGTTCTCCCTCTGCCACACACACAGTTTTAAAAAGTTTCTATTTGTGTGTAAAAGAGTAGACTATGCACCCGGTGCAGGTGCCCGGAGAGAGCAGAAGGAGCTGCAGTCACAGGCAGTTGTAAGCTGCTTGTCTGAAAAAGCTGCAAGCACTGGTAACAGCTAGACCATCTCTACAGCCCCGGAAGTGCCCATGCCTTCCCTTCCTCTCCCGCCTCTCCCACACCCCTCCTCTCCTCCCCCTTCCTTCCTCCACGCCCTTCTCCCTCCCCTCCTCTCACCCCTCCTTCCTTTTCTGGCAGGGTTTTGCCTCAAACTCTTGATTCTGCCCTCTAGGCCTCTGGAGGAAGAGATTACAGGCGTGTGGTGCACTCACCAAAGAAGTGTCTTATATATTGTTTTAGAGGAATCCATCACCTGATCCCACGTCCCGAATTTTATATACTATACTAGGTGTGACACTGCAGTGTTCTTTCCTTTTGAACTGAAACCTTATGTGACGTCTCCAGTTCATTTATAGTTTAAAATCATGTTTATTTTAATTTTATTAAGACGGGTCTCATCGCCTGCATTAAGGCCTGCGCACTTCATGCCTGCACAGCCACAACAGCCAGAGGAGAGCAACAGGCCCTATGGAACCTGAGTTCTGGAAGGATGTCAAGTCCCCAGGAAGGCACAGGGAACTGACTCTGGAAACTGCAAGAACAACCACTGCCCTTAACAGCTGAGCCACATCTCCTGCCCTCTCATTGTTCCTTAAGTAGCTACTGTGGACTCTTAATGAACAGTGAGTCAGAATTGATGGAGCACCAAGGACGCTTTCTTAGAGCGCCAGAGGACTGACAGCTCAGGAAAGACAATCACACGGAAGTGGGGTGACAAAGAGAAGTCAAGAAGATATTTCATCCCACAATGAAGATTAAAAACCACATGATCTCTCAACCACACATAATATTCTGGTCTCTGCTCTTTTGGAGTTTAATCTTCATTTTTCGATTTCAGATGATCACTATGGTTTGTAATAGAACATGAATATTATGTGTGGTTGAGAGATCGTGTAGTTTTTTAATCTTCATTGTGGGATTAAAATAATAAAACAAGTTACAATTGTATTATATATATACACATATATGTATATGTGTGTGTGTGTGTGTGTGTGTGTGTGTGTGTGCCACAAGCTATCTCATCTAAATCTATTTAGAAAATAAAGCTGTTGGAAAGAAAAAAAAAGATATTTCATAAATCCAGATTATCGGGGTTTACAAGCATGAAAATAAGTGAATCTGAAAGAGTATGTAGAAAGAAATTAATATGGCTATGCAGAAATTAAGGAAGTAGAAACTCAATACAATGTTTCAACAAGAACAGACCTGTTTCTGTGCAGAGACTAAGTACATCTAATCTAAAGTAACAGAGTGAATCTATGTGTATTCGAACTGGAGCTAAAGAGGACACATCAGTTCGAGGCCAGCCTGGTCTAAAAAGCAAATCCAGGACAGCCAGGGCTACACAGAGAAAGCCTGTCTCGAAAAACCCCCCAAAAGAGAAAACTTCAGTGTATGACAATGAAGTCAGTGTTACCTTATGCAGTGCTGTGGAAAGTCAGACACACATAAACCACAATTGAAGAGCACATGATGAGTTCCTAGAAACAAGTAACTAAATCAGCCTCCTACATGATACAGCTGCAGCACACAGCAAGCAGCAGCTGAGACTGAAGCGGCCAGAGTTTCCACCAACAGTGTCTGAGGACTGAACAGATTAGCACGGAATTCTTTGCATAGACAAACCTTATTCTAATGCCAAAAGGAGAGCACTACATAAAACACAAAGGAGAAGAACACTAGAAAGTCCTCATGCAAAGCTGACTTTACCTTGACACACAAAGCAGGTGAACCGAAACAAATATATGCAAAGAAAAATCACAGCCCAGTTGCCAAGATCTACACAGACACAGAGATTGTCTCTAAATAATACAGCAATGGAGAGAAAATTGATTTAACGGCAAGAATGTGAGACTATTTCAACACCGACAAACTAATAAAATAAGACACCAAACGTGTAGACTTAGAGACATGAAAAATGACTATGTTAATAGATAAATGAAAGTCTTGTGGTAAAATATGATCTTTGCTTAGTATAATAGATCTCAACAATGTGAGAGCAGAAGGAATATCCCTCAGAATAGTAAGGACAAATAGACACAAAGCTAAGGCAAACTATGAAACAGGAAAACTGTAAATATTCTTATCAGGACTAACTCAACACAGTGCATCAGTGAATAACAATTCACGGGCAGAGAAAAATCTAAAGGGGACAATATAACAGAGACTGAAAGCAAGTGGACCTTCTTGAGAAAAAATGAAAACTCAGATCAGACCACTCACACTGTCTACAAGTATCTTAGACTCCTGGTCTTTAAAAAAGTATTATGCAGACTAGGGCAGGTCACAGTTATTAATGCCCATTCCCAGATTTGGATTCTATGTGCTATAGTCTCTCTTTTTTTTTTTTCTTTTTTTTGTTTTTTGTTTTTCGAGACAGGGTTTCTCTGTGTAGCCTTGACTGTCCTGGACTCACTTTGTAGTCCAGGCTGGCCTCGAACTCACAGCGATCCACCTGCCTCTGCCTCCCGAGTGCTGGGATTAAAGGTGTGCGCTGTAAGACCCCCAGCATGGTGGTCTTAACGTGGAGACCCCCACCAAGAACCAGCGAGACCAAGGTTTCGGTTGCAACACGCAAGAGGCTTTATTGCAGGGGGTCGGGTACCCGGGCGTCTCAGTCTCTGGAGAGGCTGGCGCGGCGAGTCTTTCGGGGGCCTTTTATAGGGATTTTAGCGGGAAGCGTGGGTACAGAAGCGAGAAGCATAGTTACAGGGCTCTGATTGGTAAATTTAAATGAGGCGAGGTTATGGCCTGGTCATCAGATGGGCTCTAGGAACAGGGGAGTTTACCCGTTCCCTGGGCCAGGTGGCCGACCATAAATATCTTGTTTGACATGAAGTGAGGTTATGGCCCGGTCATCAAATGGGCTCTGGGAACAGGGGAGTTTACCCGTTCCCTGGGCCAGATGGCCAACCATAAATATCCTGTTTGACAAGGACAAACTGTTTCTGTTATCTCAGCATGCTTTTATTTTTCTCCTCTGGGCCTCAGGCCTCATCTTATCCCGGGAACCTATTATTCTAGTCTTGCCTTGCAAGATAGCGTTACTGCTGCTATGCTTGCTATGGCGGGTGCACAGGGGAGGGGGTCTTACATGCGCCACCACGCCCGGCTCTATGTGCTATAGTCTCAATCGGCCTGGCAAGGCATGACCACTAGTGTTGTACTTGCCAGGCTATTTGTGGGTACCAGAAGGTTTTCTGGCTCAATATGAGGCTAGGTCTACACACACAACAATACGTGTGCTACATGGGAACATGGATCAGAGGCCCTAGGTAGGAATCCACTATGACTTTTGCTCCCACACACAAATGGCTCCGTTCACAGCCATAGCCTGGTGCTGCTTTATGTCTGGGTCAAAGAAACTTTGATTTCAATGGGCAACAGTTATTTCAGAGACTCAGAACTAATGAAAGACAGAGAACAACCGAACGCTTACTGTACAGCCTATAATGGGAAATGCGTTTTACAACATCTAATGTTAGTCTCGGTGAAAACTTCCAGAATAATTAATGAAATAATATCTAGCGAAACCAATTTCATGTCCTCGTTCTTCTGTCATGCGAGCCCCGCCCCACACATTGTCCAGTCTAACACACCTGGGTCCTTTGCTGCCCTCTACTCTGTCTTCACCACCTAGGTCTCTTAGCTCTCTTTCACAGGGGAGCAGATCTGGCTGAGCAGTGGGAGACCTGCGTGTGGGAAAGAGATGCTTCAGAACGCTCCTGGAACTTTCATGGAACAAAACTGAAAGACGCTAAAAACCTGACAAAAGGATAAACATGAAGGAAAAACAAAAAAAATATCATGAAAAAATGTTTCTTTTTCTCTGAGGATTTCACTTTTTCTCTAGAGATGTGAGACTCCGTCACACACAGTTCACACACATGCAGAGTCATTTTCCCAGGAAGCCCGAGGAGCAAGGAAAACTGCAAGAAAACTATTCTGACCCACAATATCCAGACTGCTGCTGCACGGCTACAACAGGAGGTCTCTGGCATTCCCATAGATGCAAGAAGTCCACAGTCACAGAAATCAATGTAAACAAATTATGAAGTAAAAAAACAAAAAACAAAAAACAAACAAACCAAGAATTTGGCCACATGTGCACGGGCACAGTGGTTTTCTTGAACCAAGGCGATGACAGTAAAGAGGAACTGACTCAGCAAAGCCCCATCACAAGACAAAGCACAAGGACCACATGAGCTTTTTCATTTTAGCTTTGGAAGACTGAGTATAGCAATGTGTTGCCTTTAATATATTTAATATAATTATAATATTCTAGCTGATGTGACTGCCATTCTCCTGTTCTTTTTGCACCCTTCCCTACAAGCAGCTACCAAAATGGATAGCTCATCTGCCCTTTTAATCTTAAAATCCAATAAAAGGATCCATGATCTTCGGGGTTTTTTTCCTTCTATTTTGATACTTGGTCTTAAAAAAATAAAATAAGAGCCGGGCGTGGTGGCGCACGCCTTTAATCCCAGCACTCGGGAGGCAGAGACAGGGCGGATCGCTGTGAGTTCGAAGCCAGCCTGGTCTACAAAGCGAGTCTAGGACAGCCAAGGCTACACAGAGAAACCCTGTCTCAAAAAACAAAAAACAAAAAACAACCAAAAAAAAAAAAAAGGAAAAATTTAAATGCTTGAGATTACTCATTTTTCTTTTCTTTTTCTTAAAAGACTTGTTTATGGGCTGGAGAGTTGGCTCAGTAGTTAAGAGCACTGACTGCTCTTCCAGAGGTCATGAGTTCAATTCCCAGCAACCACATGGTGGCTCACAGCCATTCATAATGAGATCTAGTGCCCTCTTCTGGCCTCTGGGTGTACATGCAGGCAGAGCACTGAATTATAATAAGTAAATAAATATTTTAAGAAAAAAAAAAGACTTGTTTACTATTATATATACAGTGCTTTGCCCGTGTGTACACCTGCAGACCAGAAGAGGGCATTAGATCACATTAAAAATGGTTGTGAGCGACCATGTGGTTTCTGGGATTTGAACTCAGGACCTCTGGAAGAGCAGTCAGTGCCCTTAACTGCTGAGCCATCTCTCCAGACTGAGATTAATGATTTTTCAATGACTCCTACAAAATACAAAACAACTTGAAAAGGGAAAATTATTATCTATCTCCCAACTGAAAAGCAGAATGGAACCAATACAGTGTGGCTTTTCCTACCATGCCTCAGAATGAACTGGCGATCAGACCTGTAGCCCTTCACGTTAGTGATGCCCAAGGGCGCAAAGGAAGGACAAAACACTCCTAAGGGCCCATTAGCTTCATGAATCAACTTCTGAAGAATTTCCAGAAATAGCCATTTTATACAATTATCAATTCCTTTAAAGCCTTAAAAATCAACAACCTGTGTCAGTGGGCAGTGGTACATACCTATGGTCCCAGCAGAGGCAGAGGCAGGTGGATCAAGCCCTGCCTGGTCTGCGAATCGAGACCAGAACAGCCAAGGCTACACAGAGAAACCCTGCCTCAAAAAACCAAACCACCACCACCACCACCATCAACAAACCCCACAACCCTGCAGCTCTTGCTGAAGGCACAGGTGTTGAGGGCTTCTTTCCCTCAGGGTGTGGTTAGGGTTGGTGACTCAGCTCCCTGGCTCTCTCTGCTCTTCAAGCATGCTTAGTTCTTACATGCTCATTTGCATACTCACATAACTAAAGCACACGATTTAAATGGAAGAATAATGGCCCCCACTAAGGTAGTTTATAAATATGGTATTTACTATATAGACACAGTTATATTAGTAAATTACTACAAAGTAAAGCTTTGAATCAAGAATCTTAAATACAGTGCTGTATTTTTTCCTCTCCACCCTTTGAGTCTTCTGCTAGGAATTAATTTGGTGCTGAGAGTGTAGCTTACTCATAGGACAGTTGCTTTGTTTTCCAGGACTACTAAACATAAAAGGGAACTTTTCCTCTCTAAAAATAAAGTTGTAAGGCTAGTGTAAGGGTTGATGAAAGACAAAAGAAGTTCACAAGGCAACCTAAAAACAAATGCTTCAGAAAAAAGTCAAAAGAAACAAATTTACAAAACAAAACATACAGGCACTTTATCATTTGCAACTCTACCTCTTGTCACTGGGAGACTGTCCCTGAGGCTGCAGTGACGCAATTCCTTAACTTTATGGCATATGTTAGATGTTTACAGTGATTCCTGACATTTCCCCTTCTTCAAGAAAACAGGCCACTCAGAGCTTCCTGAGCACCACGCCTTGTTTGCTCATGCCTGTCTTCATCTATGCTGTTCTCCAAGTCTAGAATGTCTGTCTCCTCCATTTGAAACTTCTCCATCCTCAAGTCAACTCTGATCTGCCCTCAAGTTACCTCCCACTTACACTTACTTCTGTTATTCAACCGACTCCTCAGAACAGCTGCTGTTTGTTGTATCCAGCTCCTACAGTTCAAGACGCTGAACAAGAAGGACCTCTTCTTTGTGGGCCAGAGCTCTATCAAGGACTCCGCTAAGATACAGTCAGCAGGATTTACAGATGATTATCCCTAGGTGTCTAGGAAGGGCCACAGCCATTGTGACCTCCTTCCTCTATGACACATTAGCAGATAAGCTTATCATCTGCAGTCTTGGGACTGGAAGGGTATAGGTTAAAAGCTAGCCTGGGCTACACAGTAGGAAACTCTCAGCAAAAAGTAAGAATAACAAATTAATAACAATATCAAGCTTACTGGTTGGGGCCTTGTTACATTCTCCAAGGACATGGTGCTACCCCCGGTGTGCACTGAAATGTGTGCTCCTGGACTAGAAAAAGAGGGTGCAAAGTGCACTTAAATGAACAGTCACTTCAAAACTGTTTCATTATAAGTACCATCACAACAAATTATTCCTACAACTGATTTTTTTTTCCTAGGAATCTTGCTTGTAGGAAGTTTTTGATTTTGTGTCAAAGTGGTGATTTTTAAAAGGTGAAGGCATGAGATAAACTGCTGCTAGGAAGGAAGAGGCTAAGATACAGTCAGCAGGATTTACAGATGATTATTTCTTCTTGGTGTCTAGGAAGGGCCACAGCCATTGTGACCTTCCTCTATGAAATCACTAGAGTCAGGAAAGAACTCGGTTCAGGGGAACTCAATCACATAATTTTCACTCAAGAACAATCAGTTTTGTCCCCTTTTAAAACAACAGTAGTATCAGGCATGGTGATGCACTCCTTTAATCCCAGCACTTGAGAGGCAGAGGCAGGCAGATCACTGTGAGTTCGAGGCCAGCCTGGTCTACAAAGAGAGTCCAGGGCATTCAAGGCTAACACAGAGAGACCTTGTCTCAAAAAACAAACAAACAAACAAACAAACAAACAATAAACAACCCCCCCAAAAAACCCTCAAAACACAAAAAACACAACAGTAGTTACTATCTATCAATACTACGAACCAGTCAGCTTGATCCAAGAAGAAACTGCATAGTGCAAAAGCCATTAATTAATGTGGCTCTACACTTTGAGGTAGGATCTCATTGTGTAGCCTAGACAGGAGTAAACCTCTCAATCCTGCTGTCCCAGCCTCCTGAGTTCTGGGAACACAGGCATACAGCACTATGTCCAGTCTGGGAGGCCTTCCAGAGGTCCTGAGTTCAATTCCCAGCAACCACATGGTGGCTCAAAACCACCTATAATGGGATTTGATTCTCTTTTCTGGTGTGTGTATGTGTGTGTGTGAAGACAGCACTCATATACATAAAAAATAAATCCATAAAAAAACTAATTCCAACAAACTGATGACTAGGAACGGTCCTGGGTGCATGCCCCAATTACAAAGTGAGAATAAAATGAAATGGCATTACGTATCTCTAATCTCTGTGCCTGTCACTTTGACTTCTTAGAAGTTAAAGTTCACAGGTATCAAGACAAAGTGCTTTCTGAAACTGCTTCCAGTAAATGGCATAAACTTAAAGGTATTCCCCCAAATTACAAACACACACACACACACACACACACACACACACACACACACACATACACACACACACACATACACACACGTTAAGCTCAGCCTCCCTTCTCTAATCTGCAGTTCTCAGTTTCTTTGGGTTCTTGAAAACGAATGAAGTGCAGGTATTTTCACTTCCACCGGACATCCCTCTGATCCACCTGTAACTCCTTGATCTATAGCGAGTGCTAGCAGCCCCTATATTACTATTATTACAAGTGAGTGTATTTTAATCTTTAATGATAATCTCACTAAGTAGGCTTTGACTTCTTAGCAATTTTATGGGTATAAACTACGTAGGAAAATCCTAGGTTTCTAGAAAGACTCTCCACATAGTATTACGATTTTTAGGTAGTCTCTTTACATATTTTTTGAGCTACAGTTTAACTTCATTCTGGTTCCGTTCATGCAAACAGACGAGGGCACAGAACGCTGCGGTTTGCATGGTCGCGGAAGCCTTTAGCTACAACTCTCTTCACCACTCTTAACTGAGAAATCTAGCAAAGAGGGGGCGCGGGGCAGACAGCGGAATAAACTTTTGTCCCAGCCGCTTCTCCATACCTAAGAACACTCCACCGCCGCCCATGGATGGCTGTGCAAGGCTCGTCAGAGAACCGCGCTTTTGCGGCTCCCTCCGTCTGCCCTGCGGGGAGGGCGGCGTGCAGTCCCTCACTGTCCCTCCGATCGGAGGGGAAAACAAATCCTACGCACTAGCCTTTCCGGCTGCTCAGAAACTTGTTCCCGAAGTACCTGGAGGGAGAATGAACGGAGACCGGACGCGCCCCAGCTGCAGCCCAGACGCTGCTTCTGAGCCTGCGGGCGACAGCAGTCTGGAGGAGGGGACTTCTTTCCCGAGGGTCTGGGCGTGGAGGAAGCAGAAGCGGAGGGGTCCGAGGGTATAGTAAATTAAGGTGTTTGTTTACACGGAGCCCAGAACTAGAGAACGTCCTGTGCCCATTGTAATGCAGCATAAAAAGACTAATTATATTAACGATGTAGTTAGGTACATAGCAGTAACTTTCATGGGGATCCACCTAATTTTGGAAGAATTTATAATATAGGAAAATGCTGTTACCCAGCATCCAATCAACAAAGAAGTCGGCTGTGGAAGGAAAAGGGAAATATATCAAACGCCACAGTTTTTCTATCACTTGCTTTTTCAAGAGAGTGGCCTTTGAGTCGGAGCTCCCCGGAGAGCTTTCCCAGCCACCACAGCATTCTCTATCCCAGCCCTACAAAATAGCATTGGCACTAGTACACTCATAGGCACACCTTTCCTGGTGGTAGCACAAGGGGACAGCATCTGTGGACAGCCATTGATGATTCTTCCGAGCAGCCTGCAGAGCAGTTATAGCAGTTTGAAAGCTCCGCCAGCATCCAGGACAGTTGTAGACACTGAATCTGAGTCGGTTTTTTGTTTTGTTTTGTTTTGTTTTTGTTTTTTTTTTTTTTTTTTTGAGACAAGGTCTCTCTGTGTAGGCTTGGCTGTCCTGGACTCGCTTTGTAGACCAGGCTGGCCTCGAACTCACAGCGATCAGCCTGCCTCTGCCTCTGGAGTGCTGGGATTACAGGCGTGCACCACCATGCCTGGCGAATCTGAGTCGTATGCTGACTTCTCAGCATATTCTGTTTGGAATGTAGAAAACCAAGTGATCTTTTCTTAGATTTTAAAAAATACTTTATTAAGAATGTTATCACACTTGAGTTTTCTCATGGAGAAAGGATTGGCTAAAACCACTGTAAAAGACACACTTGTGATGATCTCAGGAACTGATCCACTGCTCTATGGATCTCCGGTTGTTATCAGCCCATATCCTGAGACATCCACTTATAGAACCTGGAACTGCATTAGAAAGTCACCGCATCGAAAAGGTGGAGAACCACCTGCTCAGAACCTTTGGCAGAGCTTAGAGCATTCCAATTAAAGACACGTGTGGCCTGACTTGTGCCATTCTCCTATAAAGGCATTCACATGGATTTCAAGTGATCAGTATTCTCACACAAAGGTGCGTATGCCACTCCTTAAACAGGTCCACATTGGAAGGAGGAGTAAATAGGAAAAAAAGTAGATCTTACATACGTGAAAAAGATAAAGCCTTCTTGGACAATGATGAAAGCGGCTGTAACTAGAGCTGATGAAAAATTATCATTTTCAGAAAAAACAAAAATGTATTTGGCAGAGAGAAGATGTGTCTTCTTTCCAAAGGAGCGTGGTAAAAATGTGTACTCTCTATGCTAAATAGAATGGAGTGAAATGTGATCAAAGGGTCAGAGACTATATTCTATTTTGATGGCCAAAAACACTCCATTTTATGCTAGGCATCCATCTTGCTGCCCTCTGGCCATCTGTCCCTGCCCACAGTCCCTGGAAGGTAAGCTCTCAGTACTAACCCTGTGGATATCAGAGTGTTTTGCAGCATGTACGTGTGTGCTATGTTTGCACCTGGTGCCTGCTGAGATTATGAAAAGCCTCATAATTGTCGTGTTTTCCTTGCTACATGAAATATATCATTCCATGCTGGCCTGTCTGTAGGAATGGTGACAAGACTTCTGGTTTCATTTTGACTCTTGTGTCTTTTTATGTGGCTTCGCGTTGTCCATAACAGAGTTGTATTAATTTTAGCTTTCAGTTTTTAACACCTTGATTTGACATTTCAAGAAGAATTCCAGCCTTCTCTGTGGAGCCTTAGTTGATTGGAGTTGCTTTTTAGAGCAGGTTGACCTTGAACTCACAGTGATCCACCTGACTCTGCCTCCCAAGAACTTAAAGGCATGTGCCAACATGACCAGCTTGTCCAATTTCTTTATAAAGATACTTAGTGCGATGAACTTTCCTCTTAGCACTGCTTTAATTGTGTCCCATATTATTGGGTATGTTGTGGCTTTAGTTTCATTAGATTCTAGGAAGCTTTTATTTTTTATTTTTATTTTGTCCCTTACCCAGATGTCACTGAGTAGGGAGTTGTTCAGTTTCCATGAGTTTGTAGGCTTTCTTTTGTTTCTGTTGTTTTAAATTTAATCTATTGTGGTCTAATAAAATGCAAGGGATCATTTCAGTCATCTTGCATCTGTTGAGGTTTGCTTTGTTACCAAGGATATGGTAATTTTGGAGAAGGTTCCATGCAGTGCCGAGAAGAAGGTATATCCTTTTTTGTTCAGGTGAAATGTTCTGTAGATGTCAGTTAGGTCCATTTGATTCGTGATGTCTATTAGTTTTATTGCTTCTCCATTTAGTTTCTGTCTTGATCTGTTTATTGGGGAGAGTGGGGTGTTGAAGTCTCCCACTATTATTGTGTAGGGTTTGATGTGTGATTTAAATTTTAATGATGCTTCTTTATCTGAGAACCAGTAAATGTGCCCTATTTCCTCATTAATTTTAATGTTAAATAGCTCAACTGTCTTTGAAATGTATGCTGTGTTATGTATATACACTCATCTATTCTAATGTTTTCTTTTATTCTCTCTCTCTCTCTCTCTCTCTCTCTCTCTCTCTCTCTCTCTCTCTCTCTCTCTCTCCCCCTTGTTCTTTGGTTCTTTGAGACAGTGTTTCTCTTTGTAGCCTTAACTGTCCTGGAACTCATTCTGTAGACCAGGCTGCCTCTGCCTCAGGACTACTGGGATTAAAGGTGTGTGCCACTACTTCCCAGCAAATTTTTCTAAAATTTATTTAGTTATTTTATGTATATGAGTTCTCTATCTGCATATGTGCCTGAATATCAAAAGAGGGCATCATATCCAAGTGTAGATGGTTGTGAGCCACTATGTGGGTGCTGGGAATAGAACTCAGAACCTCTGGAAGAGCAGTCAGTGCTCTTAACCGCTGAGCCATCTCTCCAGTACATGGTTTTCCTTAGTAACTGACTAGTTCATAAACATATTATGATGGTCAATACTCTTTTTCTTTATAGCCTTCTTTCCTTTTTGTAATCAAATGCTAATACTTTAGATGATCTGTTTATTAACATGTATGTTGGATTTTTTTTCTTGTAGTACACTTAATTATTTTAGTTGTTAATTTTTATTAATTACCTGTTGAGCACTGAAAAGACTTCCTTTCAAATATGTATATATTACCTTTCAAATTCTTATTTTTCTTCTTTTGTTGAAGAATTTCCTCAGAAGTCCCACTGTATTGCTTCCATTCCAAAGGGTCCAGGTCATTGTTCCTTCATGTTTTTCTCTCATTTTATAAATATTGGTAGATGGTCTCACAGGTAGTACATCCCATCTGTCCCAGGGAGTCAAGGTATACAATACTTTGTTTACTTGGATCTACTACCAACAGACTCCAATATGCCTTAGAGTGAATAGGTATGAAAATAAGTTCTTTTTTCAAAAATATTGATTCTTTGGGTCCATATTCAATAGAACTGTAGGCACCATGCTTTAGTTTCAGGTTTAAAAAAAAGTGCTAAGCACATGAAGAGATGGGTAGCTTTGACTTTTATTTTACTCACCCAGCAGATACATAATAAAATTTGATGACTTCAATGAGGCATTGGCCATTTTCTAGTATCTGGATATCGCCTCCATTGATGGTGCAATTTCAACCCTCTATTTAAGATTTCCTATTGAGGCCCTGGCCTTAAAGCACCCTTGATTTCCTTTTCCATGACCTATGTAATATCAAGGCCTGGATCGATTCCTATTTGCTTTTCTTGGTCTGTATGAGGCTTATTCTCCGCCCTTCACACCGATGCCCTCTTGGGGGATAACTTAGTGCTAACATAATCCATGAAGATTTGACTAGTGTTCTTAGTATGTCAGGCTCCAAGTTGTGTCTCCTTCTTCTTTCAAGATTTACTCCATCTTTCCTCTGTGTAACAGAAGGTTTCTGCTCTGAACACTCGTTTTCTTTTTTTCTCTGGTGAGAGCCATTCTGTAATGGCAGCAACAGTAAGTTGACTTAGATCACTCTGAATCATTGCAGACCCATGACTGTGCTCTGTCATACAACCTATGACCTTCACGGTGTCTGTAAGGGTTGTGTGAGGCCTGTGTGGCTTCACACACTCACTGTCGTGAAGGTGTTGCACTAACCTTCTGTACTTTTTTGCTTTGGTGGTTTCTTCCAAGATGTATTAGAAGTGCTTGTGTCCCTTGCCTTCATCAGCAGACTTCCCCAGTTACAGCCCGCTCCTGGGTGACTTTGGCACACTCTAGGAGCTATAGTTTTCTTGGACTCTCTCCCTGTGGCTTCTGTATCTGATCCTTGCCCAGCTGTTTATGGTGCTCTTCTGGTGTCTTCTTTTGAGCCTTGCAGGGCTCTTCAAACACCATCTCTATTTCATCTCCATCCTGTTATTTCCTTTTTTTGACCTTGTCCCAAGGCTTCAGGCTCCATCTGTGTCCCATTTTCATCCCTGTATTTCCTTATTCGAACTTTTCCTGAAGCTTCAGGCTTCATCCCCATCCTAAGGTGTGTCGGTTGAGACATGGAGACACTGCTTGGATGGCTTTTGTGAGGGTGCTGGCTCCCTGGTATGGTAGAGCCTTTCAGAGCTCCAAGCAAAGGCAAACATCTATCTGGCTTTTGGTAGGTGTCTGTGGATAGTTATCACCCAAAGAATCACAGCTTCCAGGAGATGTATGATCCACAGGTTGGTGCAAGGTTGGAAACCTATCAGTCCATGGAATGAAGAATTCAGAATAGCTCTTCTTTATCAACAGAACTGACTTTGGGCATCATGGTCAGTCAAATTTTGAAGCTAATAGAGTTAGAAATATCAGAAAATGACTGATGAATATTCAAATGTTGAAAGTTCACTAGGGTCCACTGTGTAGAATTTTTGGAACTGTAGAAATCCTTCCTTAGGAGAATCTCAGCAAGAATCAGTAATAGGCTCAAGATCCAGAACTCAGAAACCAGACTGATTGCCCTAGTGAGCCACTAGTAACACACCAGACTGAACCACACAGCTAATACATCAGAGGCAAGCCTCACAAATGATGCCTGACTCAAGGGATTTCCCTATCCCCTGCCTTCAAGACTCCATAGCTGGTTGTGATGTCACCAGAAAGAACAAAGAATGAAAATCAATATTCATTGGAGTGTGGAGGCACTCCCCACTTCCAATTGGGTCCAGGATCTTAAAGTGCCCCCATACCCTAGTGGGAAGTTTGAGTATTGTGAACTACTCATAAACATCTCAGTTCCCTCCTGTAGAGTTCAGTGCTACCTAGATTGTCTCAGCATAACTAAGATCACCCTTGCTAGTATACTTGTATTTATGAAATTTTCCATCATGATAAATTATAGAAAACAAAATATGATTACCCTTGAAAACAGCTCCTAACAATATGCTTCTATTTACAGAGGATAAATATAGTTTCACAGTGATAAAAACCCAGTAGGTACTGTTGTGTGACAAAACTTTTTCTCCCCGGAAAAGGAACCCAGGAAAGACCAAAGTGTACATACCACTATAGTCCTCCTTGTCAGTATGATTCATTGAGAAAGATGCACTGCTATTTGGGCAACAATCATAGCAATAACACAAGCCTGGAATTCCTCCCTAGAAAACAGGAGGAAGAATTAAATTGGTGCTCGAGTTACAGAAGTGTGGCTTCGCAGGGGTGCTGGGATTTGAACTCCTGCCGCCATGATTATACAGCAAGGAGTTTAACCACTGATTCATCTCTGGCCCCTTGAGCAGGCTTTTCATCTATTTTCAAAAGTGTGGAGATGTTTTTACAAGTTTGACCAAAAGAATTGGGTCACATATTGTTTTTTTTGTTTTTTGCCACTGAAAATATTAAGAAACTCTGGAACTATATTTTTACCAGTGTTTTACTGTAAGGAAAACAAATGTACATTTTTCTTGTAAAAGGTTTGACTTTCTTATTGTGATTCTTATTTCCCCACATGTCACTTTTTTTTTTTTTGTACTGGGCTTCTGTCTAGTTGCACTTTGGAGGGATTTTTTTCACAGACAGAGAAAAACCAATGAAACGCCTATTGCTGAATAACGTAATGACAGGACTCCCTTCCTAATGGTGAACATCATATTTTTAGGAAAAATTTACAGTGCTAGGCTTATAGAAACAAAACTGTCAGCTGGCCCGAGATGGACCACTTACTTCCAGGTGCAGTTGGACTATTCTTCACAAATTGCTGATTGTTGCAAAATATTTCATTGCCTCAACTATTGCTACAAGGCAATGGGTCTGAGGATTTGACAGGCTAACAGCCGAGCTCTGCTTTTGTATGGAAGTCCAGCTTGGTTGGATGGCAAAGCCACCTGCCCATGTTTGGGCAGCAAATGTCCCAGAGTGCTTTTGGAATAAAACAATGGATTCCCATTTGCTTTGGTAGGTGTGAAAAGTTTCCCAGGCTTTTCATGAGATATCACATGATATCAGGTGTTGCAGGGCAGCATTTCATGAGATATCACGTGTCTTGGGGAAAATCTTTCTTTAATCTGGGGGTTATGAGGTGACAGGATCCATCTTTACTCTAGTCCACAGCTTCTGGTGGCAGCCTGCATATATGGAGGATATTGAACATGGTAGCTCTTTCTCTTTTTCTGCTTACTCTACCCTGGCTGGCAAGATCGTTTTTTTGTTTTTTTGTTTTTGTTTTTTACTGGCATTAGAGCCTGCTTTTATTTATTTATTTTTTATATTTGGAATTCTGGTATATACTTATATACTAAAGACCAAATGAGACATCCAGCCACGTGGACTGAAACACTTCTGGACCCTTCAACGTCCCATTGGTGAACAGAGACAGTTGGATCAATTGGACCACAGACTGTGGGACATTCTTATACATCCACTTTCTACACATACGAGGATTCATTCTGTTCAGTTCTGTTCACCTAAATAATCTTTTTTTTTTAAATTTTATTTTTCGAGACAGGGTTTCTCTGTGCAGTTTGGTTTTTTTTTCTCTAAATAATCTTTATTAATGCTGATGTGGTTTTTTTTTCCCCCCACTACAGTGAGGAAGATGTACTGGCTATCAATAGTGTGCCATAGAGTTTTTCTTTTTTTTTCTTTTCTTTTTTTTTTTTTTTTTCTGCTTTTTCTCAGGATCGTCTGAAATCTCATACCTACCAGGTGAAAAGTAGCTGCAGTTTACCCCAGCATGAAGTCTCAGAAGAAAAAAAAATTTTTTTTGTTTCCTAAAATCTCTCTTTAATTGTTTATATCCTTGGAACCCTTTCCCCCTGTGATTCAGATTGTTCATTGTCCTGCAAGTTAAATAGTGGATTGCGCGATCTGTCACCTTGATTCTAGGAGGAGGAGGAAGAGGAAACACCTACTGGGTGCTGGAAGAAAGAAGGGTGGGCACACTTGCCACTGTCATGCAAATTTCTCCAGACGTGGAAAAGGTCTGACCCTGGACTGGGAGCCTAAACCTTCGGCACACTAACACAACCCTAACCTCATGTCACTCAAGACTCGCTGGCCAATCGGTGCCTCCAGGTGGAGCCTTCAATCGGAAGAGAAGGCGGGTCTTCCGGGAGCCACGCCGCACATTCTGTTCAACTGCTAGATCCTTTGGTTTGATGTGCTGTGAGCGCTGCTGCTGAGTGCTGTTTAGGGGAGCTCAGGCGAGCTCCTAAATCTCAACATGGTGAACCCGTGGCCACTGCCCACAGCGGTGAGGAGCAGCTGGGTGAGTAGCCAGAGCGGAGTCCTTCCCCGGGGTGGGTGCAAACCTCTGGCCTCCTGTGAGGTCCAATTTGCTAACAGTACTAAATCCCTGGACCCGGCATTGACATTAGCATCCGAATAACTTCACTTTGGCGGCCGTATCTGCGCAGAGCCTTTGGAACAGAGGCTTTTGAGTAGAAGCACCCTTGGGAGGAGGCCAAACTCGGAGAGCCCTAGACTCTCTGCTGTCTTCTGCTCTTGACATTTAACATTTAGTTTGTTATGCCGAGATTACCCAGATCGCGAAACACGCCCCCTCCCCAGCCGCCCACACCCGGCCAAAGACCGCCGGGACTTGATACCGATGCAACAAACACAGGGTCTTGTATTACGGGCTCGGAGCTTCGGATCACTATTCTTCCTGTCGCAGCAGGATAGGAGAATGATACCGGAGCTTCAAGGGTAATGGGTTTATAAGGAAAAACTATAATTAGGAGTGGGGGGGTCACAGGGAAGTAAGGAAAAAACCCTAAGCGGGGGTCGCGAGTCTCAGGAATGCAGTCCTTCAGGCAGGTTGGGTGGAGGCTGCATCTCCAGGGAAAGTTGTGAGTCTCAGCAATGTGGACCTTCCAGCAGGTTGGGTCCAGGAGGCTGAATCTCCAGGGAAGTTGTTTTTATCTCAGAGGAGCATTGGATGTTAATTGTATTTAATTGTTCCGGTGGGGTTTCTGGAGAGTGCTGGCAAGCCCATTTTATGGCAGTGCATGATCCTTCCCAAAACGCAAGAAGGAGTGGGGTCACCTGCAGGACAAACACTCAGACCACAGCATTAAATGTAGAATGTAATATGTATATAGATATGCATCAATTTTGGCACTTCAAATTGTAAGATCCATTTGGAGTTAATCTTTTGTTGGGTAGCACTTTAATATTAAGCTCTGATGTAAAAGAGTAGAATTGATGATGAAAAAGATTTACCAATGCTTAGGAAATAGTAAGTTGCAGCCGGGCGTGGTCGAGCACGCCTTTAATCCCAGTACTCGGGAGGTAGAGGCAGGTAAATCACTGTACGTTCAAGGCCAGCTTGGTCTACAAAGTGAGTGCAGGACAGCCAAGGTGACATAGAGAAACTCTGTCTCTAAAACGGAAAAGAAAGAAAGAAAAATACTAAGTCACTCCAAGAAGAATTTAGCGGAGGCAGAACGGCCTCTAAAACACCCCACAGATACGTAGTATGCTAACTGGGTCTGTTAGAGATTAGGATGATAGAACACACATGTCTGTTCACCAGGATTGTCCAGAAATATGGCTCCAAGTCAAAACAAAGGAGACAGCTCTGATACAAGCTGCTCAGTAGGCCATAACAGGGTCACAACCAACGCTAAGGCCTGGTCTGTCATAATGGCCCAGCTTTCTTCTTGAGAAAAGCATAGTTCTTCCACCCCTGTGGCAAGACACCTGGTGATATAATGTGAAAAGTAACAGCATAGTTGTTTTGAGAGCTGGCCTAGTCAAGCAAGGCTTTCTTTCCCTGAGGTTCTCATTTATGGAGAATGACAAAGCTCCTTTTTAAAATTTTTCGAGACAGGGTTTCTCTCTATAGCCTTGGCTGTCCTGGACTCGCTTTGTAGACCAGGCTGACCTCGAACTCACAGAGATCCGCCTGCCTCTGCCTCTGGAATTCTGGCATTAAAGGTGTGCGCCACAATGCCCAGGCATATAGCTTCTTCTTAATCTCAGGAACATGCTTGGTAAAGCCCATAACAGCCTGGGGCCTAGGATTTTTGTTTGTTTGTTTTGGTTTTGGTTTTTTTGAGGCAGGGTTTCTCTGTGTAGCATTAGCTGTCCTGGACTTGCTTTGTAGACCAGGCTGGCCTCTAACAGGGCTTAGGTTTTTGGGAGCTTTCCTTAAAAGCAATGGTTCTACTCTAAAGCCAGAAATATGCTTGGGAGAGTTGGTAAAGGTCTGAAGCCAGGGCTTTTGCGAGGGGCTTACTTCCTACCACATGGGGGTATGGTTATCAGTGACAATGCCACTGTGGGCTTGGTCAGTAATGTTCTTTTTTTTTTTTTTAAAAGATGTATTTATTATTTATACAGTATTCTGCGCACATGTGGGCCTGCACACCAAAAGAAGGCACTGGATCTCAGTACAGATGGTCCACGTGAGCCACCATATGGTTGCTGGGAATTGAACTCCGGATCTTCGGAAGAGCAGACAGTGGTTTTATCCTCTGAGCCATCTCTCTAGCCCCCAGTAATGTTCCTGATAGACCCTGTGTTCCCCTTGTGCAGTGTTGTTTTATTAGACTCCTCCTGAGTTTATCTCTCTCATTGTATGATTGACTTGGTAGATATCCATCTATGCTGACATTGTAGATGTCTCCCATTGCTTTCCATTTCCCCTCTGAAGTAAATAAAAGATGCTGTTTTCCTTAAGAAGCTTACTGAGCATAAGACATACATTTTGCAAGATCTCCCCACCCCAGCTTCTATACTTTTCTACCTTTTAGTTTTCCTAACTTTTGCAGTCTCTGAGACCTTCCACTTAGGACCCTGTCGCTGAAATATGACCTGATGTTTTAGGGCACCGGTGTGCTTAGGAAATAGTTCTGAGAATATCTTTGCTGTGTAACATCTCCCATCTGTCTGAGTGGCTAGACTTTTGCAGGCTCTAGTCCCTACCTCAATTGTTCAACATAAAATCTGGGGCCTGAACCTGAAAGAGACTTCTAGATGACAGTATATGTAGAATGCGAAATATGTCCTAGGTTGGCAACTCTTTTGGCATTAACCAGAGTTTGATGCATGATATTTTTTACAGAGATTTTTCTTAATTGTGCTTTTAAATGTGTGCGAAGTGATTTCTCCTTTAAAGGCATATTACTTCTAGAACAGCTACACCTCCAGCGTTTTAGAAAACTGTTTCTGAGACAAGCTGTATTAACTCAGGGGCCCAGTCTGTTGGTCTCTAGTACAATGACCTTGCTTTATTTTTGATTAAACTAACTAAGTTCTTAAGTTAGAAGTCTGTACTACAACAGAGTTTTAAAATTTCCCATTAGAGTCCTGTAATAAAGTGTCCATTGCAGTAACAGGGAAAGGATTTGCTTGCAGATCATGGCTTCTGTCTTCAGACCGGAACAGGAGGAACAGCTTCCTGTGTACACTGCAGGGTGAAGCAGGGTAGGCGGTAGCTAGATCTCAGACTGAAGGTTAAGGAAGTCAGCAGCAGGGGGCACCATTATGAAGAAAGACTTGACTGAGGTAGAGCAAATGATTTTGTAATTTCCCAGCGTGTATTATTTTATGCATGTGAATGTAAACAGATCAGGTTGGTGGTGTGTGTATAGTTTGGGGAGGTCGGCTTGATCCAATGAATGCTGAATTTCCAGTTAAGGGGAGTGTTCTATGTAGGTATGTGTAGACCGCACTGACACAGCTAAGTCAGCTGAGAAATTTGAGACATAGACCGTTGGCTGTAGCTCGGTGTGTCAGGTACTGGTCTCGGCAGCTACCCTTGCACATAGAGGCAAGGTCAGGCAGTATCTTATTAATGATGCTCCCTCTACCAGAGAGTGGCCTGACCTCTTGCAAAGTTAGTATAGCCTGTATTTTTTTTCCAGTTATATAATTAAATGTAGCTTATAATTATCTTTTCCAAAAGTCACCTGTAGGTGTTACTTTTTAAATTTTATTGTCTTTAATGCAGCCCTGCTTTAACCTCTTGTGTATTTATTCTCCTGGTTATGAAGACTTTCATTTCTTTTTCTCAAGTACTTTGAGTATTTGTTTCTGTTCAGAGCAATGTCTTCTGTGGCTCAGGCTTGCAATATCCTGTGTAATTTGGAATTGCTTTGAACACCTAATTCTGCCCCTGCTACCCAGTGCCTGGAAGAGGGTCCTGCAGCCCCTTCCAGGCTGGGTGCTGTCTGGGTGTGAGCAGGGGAAAGACCTATGAGTGAGTGTCCTCTGTCATCCATGGCTTTTAGAGGTAAGTTAAAAATGAAGAGGGACATATGAGGGAGTTGAGTTAACTGACTCACTTTGAAGTTGTAGTCACAACACACACACACACACACACACACACACACACAGGGGAAGGAAGGAAGGTGAGATCTTTTCTGCTTTGGCAGTAGTAGGCATTAGCCACAAAGTGTCAGGTGACCCTACGGTAGAAGGGCGAGGGTGGGAAAGCCTTGCTGTCTGAGTCCTTTGGTCTAGAATCCTCAGTAGCGGAGCTGCTACTGTCCAGAGTTCTAAATGGTGGTCCAAGCTAATGGGGGACTCTGGGCAGGCCTAGCAACCAGGAACGCCAGGGAGAGGTGGCCGGCAGGTTCTTAACAGGATTCTCCTCTGATGCAGCTGTAAGGCGCTGTGAGGAGGACCGCGGACCATGCCATGTGAGTGTGGGGAGACCACAGGCCATGCCATGATGAGTGTGGGGAGACCACAGGCCATGCCATGGTGAGTGAGGGGAGACCATAGGCCATGCCATGATGAGTGTGGGGAGACCACAGGCCATGCCATGGTGAGTGTGGGGAGACCACAGGCCATGCCATGGTGAGTGTGGGGAGACCACAGGCCATGCCATGATGAGTGTGAGGAGACCACAGGCCATGCCATGGTGAGTGTGGGGAGACCACAGGCCATGCCATGGTGAGTGTGGGGAGACCACAGGCCATGCCATGATGAGTGTGAGGAGACCACAGGCCATGCCATGGTGAGTGTGGGGAGACCACAGGCCATGCCATGGTGAGTGTGGGGAGACCGCAGGCCATGCCATGATGAGTGTGGGGAGACCGCAGGCCATGCCATAGTGAGTGTGAGGAGACCGCAGACCATGCCATGATGAGTGTGGGGAGACCGCAGGCCATGCCATGATGAGTGTGGGGAGACCGCAGGCCATGCCATGATGAGTGTGGGGAGACCTCAGGCCATGCCATGATGAGTGTGGGGAGACCGCAGGCCATGCCATAGTGAGTGTGAGGAGACCGCAGGCCATGCCATGATGAGTGTGGGGAGACTGCAGGCCATGCCATGGTGAGTGTGGGGAGACTGCAGGCCATGCCATGGTGAGTGTGGGGAGACTGCAGGCCATGCCATGGTGAGTGTGGGGAGACCACAGGCCATGCCATGATGAGTGTGGGGAGACCGCGGACCATGCCATGGTGAGTGTGAGGAGACCACAGGCCATGCCATGATGAGTGTGGGGAGACCGCAGGCCATGCCATGATGAGTGTGGGGAGACCTCAGGCCATGCCATGATAAGTGTGGGGAGACCACAGGCCATGCCATGATGAGTGTGGGGAGACCTCAGGCCATGCCATGATGAGTGTGAGGAGACCTCAGGCCATGCCATGGTGAATGTGGGGAGACCGCAGTCCATGCCATGGTGAGTGTGGGGAGACCGCAGGCCATGCCATGATTAGTGTGGGGAGACTGCAGGCCATGCCATGATTTGTGTGGGGAGACCGCAGGCCATGCCTTGGTGAGGTTGGAGGCCAGTGAACTTGGACAAAGAAGAGCAGATTGGCTGACTAGAAGAGTCCAATCTGTTGGGACTGAGATGGACTGTGATCCAGACTGCTCTTTTCATCCATGTGGTGATCTGGGCAGAGGCTCTTGGCCTATGAGCCTCCGTGAGTGTGGATTCCGTGGGGAGGGCGAGGCCCTGCAGCCCTGGCAATGTAAAACTATGGTGCTTTTACTATCACTACCCAGTATGTATACATAGGGGTTGCTTTCAGTGTGCAATGGGAAGACAGGCAGGAATACTTCAGGTATAGGTATAGTTTCTAGAACTCCTAAGTATTACTTTCCACATTTAGTTTTGTTTGATAAATTTTACAAATAGGTGAGAAACTAAAATGAATTAATGAACTACAGAGGTTTTTCAGGTATACCTGGCACTGTGCAAATGCATAGTGTGTATTCTACACCCTGTGCCAGAATCCATGTGGCAGGAAGCAGGCATTAAAATACCATTCAACTTTCTTTTGTGTGTAGCTATCAGTAAGTCTCAGTTTGCCTGAACACATCTCCATTTCCAGAGAGAGTTGGAGAGCATGGAGCCTCTCAGTCTGAAAGAAAGAACAGTAGTAGCTCGTGGGCCAGAAACACAATTTAGAGGTCACTTTGAGTTATTTTGTGGGAGGTGCAAAGTCTGTATTTAATTTCTTTACACATAACAATCACAGGTTACACTGGTCAAGTTCACCTTTTTCCTGCAGCAGTTTCCTCAGGCCTTTTGGTGAAATTTGAATATATCTTGGGGCTTATGCTCTTGCCTTCTCTCTACATCATTTTATCCTTTCACACATATTGTACACATTCTTGGTTGCTGTAGCTTTGTGGTAAGTGCAGAAATCAAATTGTGTCAAAGCACATTATATTTCTTCATACTCCTAATGGGAATTCTGAGTTTTATCACATGTCACATAACTTTGGAATAAGGTTATAAATTGCAAAAATTTTCCTTTGGGTTGAATATTGCCAACATCTTTCCTTCTCTTTTTCTTTCTTTCTTTTTTTTTTGAAATGCATCATTTTAATGGTGCTGTTTACAGTTGTATAAAAGCATAAAAGATCTCATTCTATGTAATGATATCTTATTTAGCAAAAGACAGTGAGTGCTTGACACTGAAACTGATATGGAGTAATATACAAAACCATAGACAGAGGACGTCAGTGTAAAGTTGAGTGACACAGAACACATTGTTATTGTCTCATAAGAGCTATCCCACTAAATATCATTTATTTGAGAAGACAAAAAGAGGGAAAATAAAACATGCTCCAGAATCAAACAGTGAAACTGAATGTGACATGGGATTGTGTATTAGCATGTGGAATAAACTCTGAGAGCAATGTGTTGGGATTTTCAAAGATATGAACGAAAATTAGTTCAAAGTCATGTTGAATTGTTATATGTAATGTAAAATTGCACATATTTAGTGTATGCATCTGATGCACTTGGTGTACAAATGGTATGCAAAAAGTGATTTTTCTGCTGGACGTAACCAGAAATATTGTCTTTTCGAGGACTTTAGATGGCACAAGGCATAGAAAGCTGTACAGAAAGCTTAGTCAGCTGTTTTTGTAGAACCAGGAACATTGGAGAAAGAGGAAGTCAAGATCAAAGGATTTCAATGTAAAGTAGAATCTGAAAAATTAATCTTGAAGTAATTTGTGTGATATTTTGGCCCAAAATCTTTCTTATTCTGTCCATGCTCTGAGAAATTGAGTAAGGAAGAATTGAAATGAGCTGATTTCTTAGATGGAGTAATGAATCTGTCGGATAGTTATTAGTAGTGACTCATTCAGGACTACAGTGAAAAGAAGCAACAAGTGGGGTAAAAAAGAAATGCAAAATCTCTGGCTTATTACTGAGGAAAAACAGATAGTTTCAGATGACAGTCAAGTGCTGAAACAGAGGCATGAATTGAAATTCAAGAATATCACCATTAAAGAGAAAGAACTTTCTCTGGATTCAAAGTCTAAGATGGTGCCCAAAGAGTCCCTCCTAAGCCTTCAATTAGTGAAGGAGTAGGCAAAGTGATTCCTAGTCCCAGGAAATAACTTCATACAAAACCTGCTGTGACTGCTCCAAACATAGTGGGGTCCATCCCAACTTAGGCAAGCCAAACTTGGCAGGAACACCCATGTTGTGCTGGTTTTGGAAACAAGAGAGATGCAAAAGATAGGGTCATGGATTTTCACCCTTTGGTTTCAGTTTATCACAGCCTCAGCCATCTTGTTTCACTGATCAGAGCCCCAATGAGAAGACTGTGAGAGTTCATTGCATGAAACTATGAGGCTGAAGCCGCGGTTACAAGATGTTGAGATCCCCAAGCTATGAGACATCTGCCATACAGAGCTGCATAGAAGTAGTGGTAGTAACAGAACTGAGGGGCATAGCAGAAGTTGCATGGATAGGACCAGCTAAGCCCTTTACAACTGATGTTCCCAGTGTCTGAGACGGAGCTACAGGATTTGGTGTTTGACTTCCTGGGTCTCTGGCTTTGGTCCAATCTTCCCTCACTGTGTACTTATTCCTCTCAATTGGGATGGGAATGGGCATTCTGTGCCATTGTATTCTAGAAAGGTAGACTTTGATTTCTAATTTTACAAGTTGTGGCAAACAAGAGACTGCCTTGAATGAAAAAAATGAAATAAAACAAAACAAACCCCCTGAAAATGGAAACAAACAAACAAAAAGAAAAAAGGAAAAAAAAAAAAAAAGAAAGAAAGATAGAAAGAAAGAAAAAACCAGCACCACCAACAAGAAAACCCTCTGGACATTTGAATACTGTAGAGCTCTGGCAGACTTTGAGGATCATCGAAGTTAGACGAAATGCATTTTCATCAGGGGATGACCGTGGACCTGTGGTGACCAGGGTCAGAATGTAGTTGGCTTAATAAAAAAGCTCTCATATAGGATGATGTCTTTGAACACCTGTCTCTCCTTGCTGGCTTTCTTTGGGGAGCTTGTGGAAGCTTTTTCAGGAGAAGCCTTTTTAGATGAAATTCCTTACTGTGGATGGGATTTGAGGGTTTACCGACTCAACCCATTTCCTGTTCTTTGTGTCTACTGTGTTGTGGTTGAAACTCATCAGTAAGCTTCGTTCTCATGCAACCATGCCTTCACCATTATAGACTCTATCCTTAAATCATGGAAGATACAGTAGAAGCAATTGCTGTTCAGTGCTAAGATATTTTGATAGTCTACTTTTTTCGTAGATTTAATTTTTTTGTTTTTGTTTTTGAAGACGAAGTTTCTCTGTATATCCCTGTCTGTCCCCACTGTAGGCATGTAGACTACTTAGGCCTCAAAGTTAGAGATTAACCTGGCTCTGGCTCTCGAGTCCTGGGTCAACACAGCCCCCCTTTTATATTATTGACTGATGGGCCTGCAGCATAGGTTTTTGTACATGTCAGGCATATGATTTTGTGATGAACCTCAACCGCATCATGAAATTTGAAATTCGGCAGAGTATTCATTTCCCAGGAAAGCATGTATTCATGACATTAATACTGCCTGAGGCTTCTGAGTCATTAGACATCAGGTGCTTAATATTCTTTCTCCCTATTGTGTTTGTTTTGAATTTATGTTGGAATGAGTATGAGCGTTTTTCCTGTATGCGTGAATATGTACCTCCTGTGTGCCTGGTCCTCACAGTAGTCAGAAGACACCCTCAGAACCCCTGAACATTGAGTAATGGCTCCTTGTATTCCCCCATGTAAGTACTGGCAATTGAGCCCACTTAATTCCAGGGCCAGCAAGAGCTCTCACTGTTGAGCCACTACTTCTGCCCTGGGCTGTTTATTTATGATCAACATTTGCATGGCTAAAATTTTTATCTGTCCATCGGTAACTGTTTAAACCTGCATTTTCTTTTACTAAGATCTTATTCATGTTACAGTTTAAACTGGGGCACCTCAGGTTCTGGAAGATGAATTGTGAACATGAGGGAAGGTATAATTCTTTTGAGGAACTTCTGTCTTTATGGTTTGTTTGGTTAAAATTTGAAGGGAAGGCAGGATATTCATATGTAACTCTTGTCTGTTCTAGAGCTCAGTGCATAGACCAGGCTGACATCCCACTCAGTGAGATACATCTGCCTCTGTCTCCTGAATTTAGGGATTAAAGGCGTGACCCAGTACACTCAGCTTGTTCATTTTTATTGTACTTAGTAAGTGTTCATACAGTTTCTCTGATGTGTACTCAGTACTGTTGATTTGCCTTTTTGTTTCTTTCTATGTGTGTTAATTGGCGTTTCCCTTGCAAGGCTACATTCTATTCAGAGAGTGCAGTAAAATCCTTCTAAAATGACTTGATGATTACAGTAGAACTTGTGTCTCAGAAATAAGTAGGGAATGCACCAGCATTATGAATATATTGTCAATGAAATCTACATGTCCTATGTTGTCCGTATCATGATTTCTGTTTACACATATACGGAATATTTTAGGATTCATTGACCTATGATGATGTGCATGTGAACTTCACTCGGGAAGAGTGGGCTTTGCTGGATCCTTCCCAGAAGAATCTCTACAAAGATGTGATGCTGGAGACCTACAGGAACCTCACTGCTGTAGGTAAGAGTATGGATTTTCTTTCCCCCTTTAAAACAAGAGGACAACTTTTTCTTCATTATTTATGCTCTTATAGAATTTTAATTGAGAATAAGATGGATAGATCAGGAATGGTTCTAAGGTTCATTGAATATAGTAATTTGAATTTTCATGATTTTAAAAGTATATCATATGTTTTCTGGTATTGTATTATAGGCTATAATTGGAAAGACCACAATATTGGAGAACAATGCCAAAGTTCTAGAAGACAAGGAAGGTAATTGTCATGTGTAAGCTGACACAAATATCCTTCTGAGGAAATTCTGAGATGTCCTAGAAATTTTAAGGAAAACAGCAGTATAAATAAGTGCAGCCTTACATGTATTGATGATTATTAAATTCTCAAATAACCATGTGCCTCAATGTCAGGAATTTGACTTGTGTTTTTAAGGCATTCATTGAAGAAAGAAGACATGGAAACAATGCCCTAATAGTTATCACAATTTGAATCATAATCTCATTAGAGCCACACTGTAGAAATCCCAATCTGTTTAGTCTTATACCATTCATTCTGCAAAAGGTATAAACATTGAATAAGTGATAAATGCATCTCTAAAACCTGACGTTATTCATATAATTGTAGTAGTGTTACTAAACTTAGTAAGAGGGCAGTTTTTGAGACGTGAAAAGGTTATATAATGGCAAATTTGGAATTTTGATTTCTTTAAAAAGCCCAGAAATATAAGAACATATTTCCGTTTTAACCTCCGGTGTTGGGTATGGACTACGTCAGATTGTCCACAGCGTCTGACTGTGCTTTGCCTTATGTTCTACAAGGGGTGTGATTTTGCCAGTGGGAGATAATTTCTACAATTGGGTGATATTTGGAATTCTGGGGGGGTTTCTGAGGGTATTATTTAAATGCTAAAGGCCCAAGACTCAGGGTGGGCCTTTGTTGGTGGGTGTTTGCTGTTGGTTGTGGTTTGTTAGGTTTTTGTGCACAAAAAGAAACAACAAAAAGACATAAGTATCCTGACTGTGAATATCAAACCTTACTCAGGGAACTGGACGCCCCTAATCAGCAGTAAATAGTCCAACAATAATGTTGCCTCCTTTCTTTTCTCTCCCCTTTTCTTTCTTCTCTAGCATCAGGAAGTTGGAAAGGGTAGAGTTAAGGGTGGAAAAGGGTGGAAGGAAGAAGAACACACAAAATAGCAAGCACTAGCTCCATAGTTGTGGTGGAGAATCCTTAATCCCTATTCCACATGTTTATGATGAACAAGAAAGCAAATTGTTTGAATAATCCTTCCTTTCATAATGTACCCCTTGTCACGATGAATACAAGCCACGTGTGTATAAGGGATATTGAAAGAGGCAAAGTAGCCCTCTTTCTTGCAGAACAATTAGAAGTTATGTAGTCATCCCCAGTTAGTGTAGATTTGTTGGATGTGATACAAGTTTATAATCAATTGGTTTTCCAACTTCATTGGTAATGCATTAACAATCTCACACTGCAGAAAATCCCTTTGAGGTGCTAGGAATGTGGAAATTATTCCATTTGTCCTGGTTCAATTTGCAAATGCAGTGTGACTCATACTATAGGAAAATTTATTAATGTAATCAGTGTAGCTAAGGTCTGAGTTCTTCTAGTTCTCTTCAAAAATGGGGAAAACCTCATATAAGAAAAGCATGCTATAAATGTGAGCCATGTAATAAATGCTTACATGTATTTTTAAAGATGAAAAACAACCTATAATTTAGGGGAACACTATGAATGTAAACTAAGGGATAGAACCTTTAAGATCTGGTTCCTTTTTATACTTAGACAATTTGTGAGATTAACTCATACAGATAAAAAGATTCATCAGTGTAATGAATGTAGTAAAGTTTTAATATATGCCAACTGTCTTCACAGGTATGAAAAAAGCCATACTGGAGAGAAACCCTCTGAATATACTCAATGGCTTAAAGCATTTGCATATCCCAGTCGTCTTCAAAGGCATGAAAGAATTCATATTGTACAGAAACCTTACAAATGTAGTCAATGTGATAAAGCCTTTTCACAACAGTATAGTCTCCAAATACATAAAAAAACACACACTAGAGAGAAACTCTATGAATGTAATCAGCCTGGGAAATTCTTTGCACATCACAGTCATCTTCGAAAACATGAAGAAATTCATACCAGAGAGAAACCTTATGAATGTAATGAATGTGGTAAAGCCTTTGCACGTCGTACTTGTCTCCAAAGACATAAAAGAACTCATACTGGAGAGAAACCCTATGAATGCAAGCAATGTGGTAAAGCCTTTTCATGGTCCAGTTACCTCCAAAACCATAAAAGGACACATGCTGGACAGAAACCCTATGAATGTACTGAATGTGGAAAAGCCTTTGCACGTCTTCATGATCTCCACATTCATAAAAGAACACACACTGGAGAGAAACCCTATGAATGCAAGCAATGTGGTAAAGCCTTTGCGTGTCCCAGGTATCTCCAAAGACATACAAGGACACATACTGGAGAGAAGCCCTATGAATGTACTGAATGTGGAAAAGCCTTTGCACGTCTTTGTGATCTCCACGTTCATCAAAGAGCACACACTGGAGAAAAACCCTATGAATGCAAGCAATGTGGTAAAGCCTTTGCATATCACAGTTATCTCCAAATACATAAAAGGACACACACTGGAGAGAAACCCTATGAATGTACTGAATGTGGAAAAGCCTTTGCACGTCTTTGTTATCTCCAAAATCATAAAAGAACACATACTGGAGAAAAACCCTATGAATGCAAGCAATGTGGTAAAGCCTTTGCATATCACAGTTATCTCCAAATACATAAAAGGACACATACTGGAGAGAAACGCTATGAATGTACTGAATGTGGAAAAGCCTTTGCACGTCTTTATAATGTCCACATTCATAAAAGAGCACACACTGGAGAAAAACCCTATGAATGCAAGCAATGTGGAAAAGTCTTTGCATATCACAGTAATCTCCGAATACATAAAAGGACACATACTGCAGAGAAACCCTATGGATGTGATCCATATGGTAAAGCCTTTTCATGTCACAGTGAACTCCTATAACATAAAAGAAAGCATAATGAATAAATGTGAGCTATAGAATTAAGCCTGTGCATGTAGCAGTAGTCTTCAAAAATCATGAGAAAAAGCCATACTGCAGAGAAAACCTATAAATGTAGTCAATGTGGTAAAATTTTACACTTCATGCTCTTTTTATACAAGAGTAAAACCTTTAGTGTGTGATGAGTCTGTTAAAATCTTTGCGTATCAGAGTAGTCTTTGAGGCCCTGAAAGGGCTGATACTGAATGCATCCTATGACTGTAAAGAATTTGGAAAGACTTTCACCCAACACGTATTAAGTTATACAAGATTATTTCTTGTGGAGAAAGAAAAAACAACAAATGTCCACAGTCTATTCATGTACGAAGACATCCCCCTTCATTTTGTTCCTGAAAACTCACGTTGACAAAAATTCTACAAATGTAAATGATAGGGTAATCCTTTTAGATTTCATAATTCTCTTCAATTACATGACATAGCTCACCCAGATGTAAAACTTCACGCATGTGCATTAGTGCCTTTTCTGTCTTAAGGAATCTTGTAAAGGTGGTTAATTTGGCTGATGGTTCCGGAGGGTTATGGGGTCACCATGAAAGTGTCATGGCAACACCTGTCAAACACGGCCGTAAAAGGAGGAAGCTTGAAGTTCACTCAGCCTGCAACATTAGAAACTAGAAATGTTGTGCAGATGGAAATTCTCAAGCTCGCCCCCAGTGATGTGTTGCCTCCAGCAGGACAGATTTTCCCAAATCTTCCCAAGTGAAACCACCAGCTGACAGATTGATGTTTCTGACTTCACCCCTACTTGGTTGCTTTCTGCTACAAGCTTCAACACCCGCATTACAGGGATGGATGGTAATATGAGAAAAACAGTCATGAGTAAAAATTTATTTCTTTAACAATTTCTTGACCACGTCCCCTGGGTGGGGAGGCCTGGTGGCACTCAGAGGAAGGATGGCAGGCTACCAAGAAGAGACTTGATACCCTATGAGCATATACAGGGGGAGGAGGTCCCCCTCAGTCACAGTTATAGGGGAGGGGAGTAAGGGGAAAATGGGAGGGAGGAAGGAATGGGAGGATACAAGGGATGCGATAACCATTTAGATTTAATATGAATAAATTAATAAAATAAAATTTACAAAACCAATTTCTTTCATTTTAATTATGTGAAATCAGTGTGTCACCTCTGTGTGGGTTTATGCATGTGAGTGCTGGTGTCCAAGAAGATTAGATCCATGGATCTTTTTGGACGTTGTCTAAACCCTGATGTTGCTCCTAGGAATGAATTTGTCTTAACTCCTTGGCCATGTCTCTAGCCCTGTAAATATTTTGAAGTGTTTTTTTTTTTTATATGATCTGGATGTTAGGACACAGGAAAGAACTTATACAAGGCGAAACACTATCCTTGCTAGTAATTTTTTAAAGTTTGTAGACATAATAGTTGTCTTCAATTTCAGGAAAAAAAAATTGTCTTATCTCTTTATCATAGCCTTGAAGGAAGTAAATCATTTACCATGTTCACCCAAGTGGTGGAGTTCACCAGTTGTGGTTGTGATTTGTATTTTGAAACATTTAGAACAGGTACTGAAGTTTGCTATAAGTGTGGCAAATTTATTTGTAGAAGCTTATTAGGCTGTTCTCATATTCCTTTTGTGACTTCTCTTCCTCTTCTGTTGTGCTTTGACTTGGTTATGGATAGTTAGTTGTCTGCTGCATTGTGTAGAATAGGGTGCCCACCATCTTAGTGGTCCATTGTTTAATTGGATATCAGGCTGAGTGGGTATGGCCATACTTTTGAGGTAAAGAGTGAGTGTGAAAGGATGGTGGGTTGTTGCTCCTGGTTTTGCTTTTTATAACTTCACCGATTTCTTTGAGATGACTTGGATGTCAGTCTTTAGTCAAGGCTGCATTTGAACTCTTGATGCTCATGCATCAGCCTCCCAAGTACAGGTCCAAAGACAGAAGATGTACCCCCAGGGTGTCCTTTTTTTTTTTTTGCCAAATGTTTTAACAATGTTAGTATTAAAATGCTTACTAGAAGTGAATATAAACAACATTACATACATACTTCATATGCATATCCAAAGCACCATGTTCATCTATTTGGTGGAGATGTAAATAACGTAGGATAATCAGCAGCCGACTGTACATGTCACAACACAGCTTGAGGTGCTATGGATATGCATATATTATTTGATGTTCCATGCTTCTTTGGATCCCCATTAGTTACTGTTCGGCAATTTATTGTAAACTAGTGCCATTTAAGGGATTTATCTAGATATGCTAGATAATGTAACAGCAGTGAGATTTATTAATTTTTCCTTCATGTGTTTGTACAATGAGATCATGGGTTTTTAGGCACATAGATATGTGGAGACTGGAAGACAACTTTGCAGGATCTGCTTTTGGCCATCTATATATCGTGATCAAGGTCAGGTTGCCAGCCTTGCCTACCACAGATTTTTTGCACTGAGCCGTGTCACTGATGCTCAAATAAGACGAGTGAAACATGACATCTGTAAAGTACTGTCGTCTTTTCAGATTGTAAGCATATTTTCTTCCACGGACAGAGGAAGCACAGGACAATTTGAATAATAAATTCTATTTGCAGCGAAAAACGGTATACTGCTCTCTCTCCTTTTTAACGTATTAAGTTTATTCTTAGGGGAAAACGCTTGTTCCTGACACTTTTCTCAGAACCACAAATGGATGCCAGACTTGTCGCATTGTAATGTTGGCGGCTTCTAAGCCTGATGATGTGAGCTTGATCTCTGGGAGACCCATGTTACTTCAGCATTTTTTCTCTTATTTCTACAGTTGTGCTGTGTCATAGATGTGTAGTGTGTGTAGCGGTGAATGTGGTGCAGTGCAGTAAGAGTTCAGCACCAGTCTGTTGGCAGTGAGTAAAGGGACCACTGACTTGCTGAGACCCCTCCATTCTTTCAAAATCCTGAGTTCTGAAATGTCTTTCTCCGTGTCAGTATTGCTAGTAGTGTAATTCCAGACACTTGACTTCTCACAGTGGTGGTCTATGAGGGAAATATAAAGCTTTTTTAGGGCCGCCTAATTTGCGTAGTGTAAAAAATGATTATTCAGCTTTCCAGTAAACGTCTCCAGTGTGAGTAACTATCAGATTTAAAATATTTCATGTACGTGTAGAAAGCACAGTCAGAATTACACTTTCACCTTTATCTAGTATTATTTGCAGGGAGCATTTTATTTTAATTAAATATATTTTTGGTGGTTAAATTATCCATCTCTTCTACCCTGTCTTTAAATCTGATGATTCTGTCTCCTACGTGATCTCTTTGGTTCATTAGATTTATTTTATTATTCACTTCCTCTTTCAGCTCAGTTTTGGTATTTTATGATGATTCTAACTATTTCTTTCAATTATTTTTCTCATTCTACGTAGTCCCCATTTTCTTTAGCCATTTCCATGCTCATCAATCATTTTGCTTCCATTCATCAATCTTGTTTTTGACCCTGGGTTTTGAATTTTGAACATTACTTAAATTGCTTTTTTTTTTTAAAGGGAATATAGCTATGGATGGGATTTGAATGCAAGACATTGTGTCTTATATTTAGTATTTTGTGTTGTGAATGGAACCAAAAGAAATCAGAATTTAGGATGTTGGTTGTCTTTTGCGTTTTTTTTTGGCCCAGGAGGCTTGTATTCCAAGCTAGGAAGTCAGACTGCCTGTCTTTTATCTGAAGGGTACAGAATTCACTCTGGGACTCAGATATCGGGGTGCAATGTCCTCATATATCCAGGTTTGCCCTTGGCTGGCAGCAAGAATCTGGACAGGCTGTGCAGAGTGGGGTTCAGGGCAGCCTGACTGAGATGGAGGGGGAGGGTCTGGTCTCCCTGGGTTGGGAACACTTGTAGGATCAGGAATGTGACAGGGAAGAGCAAACAGCTGGGTGGACTCCACAAAAGTAATTAAAGAAGAGAGAAAGCAGTGGGCTTGATAGGGTAACAGGTGCTAGAATTAAAAAACAAACGCCACCTGGCCTGGCTCAGCTCTACCTGTATTGCTTCGTGACCCCAAGTTATCGATGGGGTTCTTAATATCTGTAGAGAAGTTTTATGCATCGAAAAGAATACTTGAAGATCTTTGTCTATTTACGTATTTTGAACAATTAAAAGCCTAGTTTTTTTGTTTGTTTTTTTTGTTTTTTGTTTTTGGTTCATCTTGCTTGATACACAAAGTTACACAGGGCAAGATGAACCCAACAAAACTAGCCCTTTATTTGTTCAAAAAATATATAAAATTTGGCATTTTCAGCATTTATTATTTAACTCGTTTAAAGCTGACTTACAAATCTAATGAAACTTTAGACATACAGAATTCAACACTAAATCAATTTATTGTTAATCAATTTTTGAAATAATTTTAGGAAAACAATGCTATTTCTAAATATGCCTAGCAGTTTGAAAATTTATAGAAAATATACAAATTTTTAGAAAATATAACATAACAAAGGCAAAAAGAGGGAAAAAAAGAAGCAGTTATATAGCCACAAGAGAGTGAACAAGGAGTCACAGTGGCTCCTCCAGAAAGAAAATACTAGAAACAGGCTATTTTTCTAACAAGTTCTTTCATACATTCAAAAAACATGAATCCATTGGGAGAATATGTTTTTTGGTAAAACATTCACCTAGCCTGTGTGAAACTATGACTTTATTCCTAGGAACATATACACACAGCCAAACACACAGAAACACACACACACACACACACACACACACACAGGGTGAGGGAGGGAGGAAGTCAGGCACAGGCACATGGATCCATATAATTACAAATCCTTCAAAGCCTTCACGTGGACAACCAGAACAGACTTTAACATGCCGGGGATCTTTGATACTTAACCAGAAAAGTAAAAGCTAGGTGTGGTGTACATGACTGTAATCTCAGCAATGTGGAGGCTGTGACAGAAAGATCTTAAGTTCAAATCCAGACTGGGAAACATAGCAAGATTAAGGCCAATGAAGGCTACATAACCACAACTTGTCTCAAACAAACTAGCAAAGAAGAAAAATGACAAATTAGAGGAAAGGCAGGAATATGGTGACATGATTCAACGAGATATGCAAATGAAGAGTAAAATCCAAAAGTGGGTTAAGAAAAAGAATCATGACTATACTACAGCTCTTTCTAACACACAAAGCTAATCTTGTTAAATTAAAAGGGTAAATGTTACAATTGTCTAAAATGACAGAAAAATTGAAAAAAAAATATGAACAGCCATTAATGATTTAAACAAAACAAACCCAAAATCTCTCTAAGTAGGATTACAAGGGAAGTTTGTTGACCTAATGAAAGCCACAGTGGGTGGGGATAGAACCAGAGTATCCCTTTGAACACCACAGAGAGGGTATAAGGACTGTGCTTTCCGTGAAGCTAAGCACCATCTGAGAAACGCTACCCAGAACAGTCAGACAAGGGAACTCAAGTCTACGACCTAGAGTGAGAAATACATTGTTCTGCAGGGATTCAGCCAAGGAAACACGGGAATTGACAGAAAAGTGTTTTGTGTTTGTGGAGTCTATCAGGGATTCATAAATACACTTAAGGTTTTGGTTTTAGTAAATTAGAGGCTTTTTTTTTTTTAATTAAAAAGAGACTGGCCAGGACCAATCCAGAGACAGTTCCCTAGGTAAGGTCCCAGCTTTTGTTGGCCAAAGGATTATAGAGTCAGAACCCACAAAGCGATAATTTGGGGGATCCGAATCAACTCATATCCTGTCTGGGTGTGAGCAAGGCTTGATTATTTAACAAATGTTCAGCTGGTGGCTTCGCCATCCAAGGGAGCAGGTGTTTCATACAAAAGCAGAGCTTAGTAGTTAGACTGTTTAATCTTCTGACCCATTACCTTGTAGCAATAGGTGAGGTAACGAAATATTTTGCAACAATCAGCAATTTTTGAAGAATAGCCCAACTGCACAGGCCCATCTCGGCCCAGCTGACAGGGTACATTCGAGGTAGAGGAAATTTCATCACAGCTTCGACAAGCATAAATTATTATTACTATTTTTTACAAGACTAGCCCTGTAAAATTTTCCTATAAACATAGTGGTCACCATCAGGAGGCGGGAGCCATGTCATTAGGCTATTCAGCAATGTAAGATGAACATGGGAATTTGAAATTTTTTCTCTGTATGTGAAAAACTGCATTCAAAGTGCAATTAGACAGGAGGCTGTTATGAAAAAAGTGACATCTGGGGAAATAACAATCACAATAAGAAAGTCAAACCTTTTTCAGAAAAAAAAACCCCATTCATTTGTTTTCGTTAAAATAAAACACTGATAAAAATACAGTAGGCGAGTTTGTTAATATTTTCAGTGGCAAAAAAACCTAAGATTTTTTCTGTAATAAAGCATAAAACCTAAGGTACTTTTTTTTTTATAACAGGGAATATTTCTATAATATTTACACTACTATATATTTTCCTTAGTTGGATTTAAATGCTATTATTCTCACCGTAATGGGTACCAAATGCCTTCCAAGTACCCTGTAAGTAGGAAGCCCACAGAAACACTTAACTTAGAAGATTCATGTTAGAAAAACATCTGCGAAGCCTGAAATCTATTCTTCAGATTACAGCAAATCTTTATTTCTCATATACACACTAATGATTAACAAAAATTTTCTAAGTCTGGATTCAAAGATTTCTGATATAATCAATGCACTAGACAGAAAGCAAGAGGATTTTAATTTATATTAGCATGTGTTAATTGCAAAAGTAGTAGGTTTCGTCCATGCAGGTGTGGCATGCACTTGTTATATTCCCTCCTCCAGTACCTGCTCTAGTCCTGCTTGGTCCTTCCACCATTCTCTGCTCATCTTCATCTTACCAAACACTTCCCTTCTGTTTTCCTGTGCTTCTGCTTTTTAAACCTATATTCAAGAGTATGAAGGAAAACATGCACAGTTTCTCTTTCTGATTCAGTTAGCATCTGTATTTACCAAATCATTCACATAAAAAGTATTTGGAAAGGTCTCTTAGAATCCATTATAATTAATGTTATTTTAGGTGTATTTAACTTTTGGATAGGGAGGTGATTCTCAAGTTTATATCACATGGTCTAATTTCAAAATAATTTTTAAAGATCCAACGTAAACATCTTCTCTAAGAGTTTGTGATAGGATTCAGAGGTGTTTCTTTTATTCTAAAAATAATATTAACCAAAATGTAATACACTCACATTTTTGCAGTTTAGGGGCAAAAACCCACATAATTTCCAATAGAATAAACAGTTTCTCTAGAATGCCTTTAAATCTTGTGGATGCTACATAACACTTATGCATGACGAATTGGATTTTTTTCTGTGATACAGTAGCGCTTAACACTAAATTTTCAGTGTGCCATCAATGCAGTGTAGGGGTCATTTTCAATTTTTTTCTGTCATCAAAGATTTTTATCTGTTATAATTAAAGTGTGAATAAAGTGATATATTCTGCTCTCAGTGTATAGGACACAACAAGATTATTAAAGTGAAAGTTTTTCAAAATGTAAAAAGAGAAATACATTTTGGAATTTAGAATAAATGAAATATATATGATGCTGAAAAAAGTAAAGCTCAGCATTGAGCAGGGGAAGTCTTCTGAAATCTTTGGCCACTGACCCAAAAGAGTAACACAGAGAGTATTAGCAGCCACTGTCAGACAAAACACACACACACACACACACACACACACACACACACACACACACACACACACACGTCTTTATTGTATATTCTGTACTGTGTATTGTTTCATTTCAAGTCAGTAATTAAAAAATGACAACACTATCACTTTGCATTTTATACTTTGTCCTGTGTATGCCTGATTGCTTCACTGACTCCCTTGAATCTAATCCATGGAAAATGTAACTACAGCACACTCCCTGTTTCAAAAAATGTGTATAAAAACCTAGACTGCTTGCCTACAAAATACATCCAGATTCAAACTACCTCTGGGGTTGTCTCTGTTTGTCACCTCATCAAATCCTTTTGCAGTGACACTTCGAGAACTCCCATTCCCAAGGACCTATACCCTACTGAGATGGTCCATGGCAAAATTAATCACATTAATTCAAATGATCAAGCCTTTTTGTCATATATTATTTCTTGCTTATTTTATTTTATTTTATTTTTTTTATTTTTTATTTTTTTGCCTGGAGAGATGGCTCAGAGGTTAAGAACACTGAAGGTTCTTCCGAAGGTCCTGAGTTCAGTTCTCAGCAGCCACATGATGGCTCACAAGTATCTATAATGATATCCAGTGCCCTCTTCTGTTGTGCAGGTATTACATACAGGCAGAACTCCTTTATTTTGGAAACTAATAAAAGTACAAAGTGAGGAAAGCCAGGAAAGAGAGAACTTAGAGAAGAAAACAGGAACTGCAGAGGTAAGCACTGACAACAGAATACAAAGATGGAGGAAAGACTCTCAGGTGTAGATGATACAATGGAAGAATTTGATGCAACCATCAAAAACACATTAAGTCTAACAATTCCTGGCACAAAACATCCAAGAAATCAAGGACACCATGAAAAGGAGAATGCTAAGGATAACAGGAAATTAGAAAACAGAAGATGTACAAACACTAGAAGAATCTACTTGAACCTTTTGCGCAGGAGACAGTTTCCTGAACAGAACATCAACAGCTCAGGCTCTAAAGTCAACAATTAATAAATGGGACCTCGTTAAACCGAAAAGATTTTGTAAAGCAAAGGACACTGTTAATAAAACAAAAGGACAGCCTACAGACTTGGAAAAGATCTTAACCAACCCTACATCCTATAGGGGGCTAATATCCATTACATAAAGAACTCAAGAAATTAAATACCAAGAAACCAAATAATCCAATTAAAATTTTGGGTACAAAGCTAAGCAGCATTCTCAACAGAAGAGTATCAAATGGCTGAGAAGCACTTAAAGAAATGCTCAAGTACTTAGCCATCAGGGAAATGCAAATCAAAATGACTCTGAGATTCCATCTTACACCTATCAGAATGGCTAAGATCAAAATCTCAAGTGACAGCACGTGTTGGCAAGAACTTGGAGGATGTAGAGAAAGGGACCACTCTTCTATTGCTAGTGGGATTGCAAACTTGTACAACTACTTTGGGAAGCAATCTCGTGCCTTCTCAGTAAATCAGGAACAACTCCATCTCAAGACCTAGCTATACCACTCCTGGGTATATACCTGAAAGATGCTCCACCATACAACAAGGACATTTGCTCAACCATGTTCATAGTGGCCTTATTCCTAATAGGCAGTATCTGGAAACAACTCAGATGTTCCTCAACTGAAGAAAGGATAAAGTACTACATCTACACAATGGAATACTCTTCAGCTGTCAAAAACAAGGACATTGTGAAATTTGCAGGCAAATGGATGGAGCTGAAAAAGTTCATCCTGAGTGAAGTAACCCAGATTCAGAAGGACATGAAGGGTAAATAGTCACTTATAAGTAGATGTTAGCCATATAATATAGCATAACCATATTACCATCCACAGACCTAAAGAAGCTAAATAAAAATGATGACCCTAGAGAGGATGCTTGATTCTCACTCAAAAGAGCAAATAGAAAAGATACTGGAAGTGGTCAAAGAGAGGGAACAGGATGGGAGCCTACCATAGATGTCCTCTGAAAATCTCAGAGACTCTACCCAGTGAGGGATTGGAACAGATGCTGCTGAGACTCATTGCTAGATTCTGGGCAGAGCTTTGAGAGTGTTTTGAAGGGATGAGGAGATGGAAGGACCCAGAGAATTCAGGAGCCTCACAAGGAAACCATCAAGGCTGGCAAATGTGGACCCAGGAGCCCTGCACAAACTGTTGCATCAACCAAGGACAATGAATACAGTGAACCTAGACTTCCTGTTCAGATATAGCCAATGGACAGCTCATCCTCCAAGGTTGGGGAGGAAATGGACACTGCCTCTGACATGAACTCTGGTTTCCCCATTTAATCACTTCCCCTTGGTAGGAAGGCCCAGATGGCACATAGAAGAAGGGGTTGCAAGCTACCTGCATGATACCTAATAGGCCTTGGTCATATGGTGGAGGAAGAGGTTCCCTTCTGTCAGAGGTCTAGGGGGTAGGGAATAGGGTGGAAGAAGGAGAGAGGGCAGGAATGGGAAGAAACAAGCTAGAGAATAACAATCAGGATGTAATCTGAATAAATTATAATAAATAAAAAAAAAGGACTCCACTCAGCAGGGGATCTAAGGAGAAGCCGAGTCTTACAGCCAAACTTTGGGTAGAGTGTAGGCAGCCCTATGGAAAGTGGGGGGTGAGGTGGGATAGAAAGACCCAGAGAACAGGAGCTCCACAAGAAGACCAAGAAAGCCAACAAATCTGTCCTCAGGGAGGCTGCCTGCTGGTGACTGATGTCCCAAATAAGGACCACGCATGAAGAGGAGCTAGCCCCCAACTCAGATTTAGCTGATAGGCATCTCATTCTCCATATGGGTCCCCTGTTAAGGGGAGCAGGTTCTATACCTGCCACAGATTCTGTTTCCCGCACTTTGATCACTTCCCCCTGGTGGCGTGCCTTATCATGCCACAGAGGAAGAGGATGCAGGTAGTCCTGATGAGACTTGGTAGGCTGGTTTGAGTTGGTAGGGGAGAATGTCTCCCCCTGTTTGAGGAATAGGGGAGGAGAATAGGAGGGAAGAGGGAGGGAGGGTAGGTCTAGGAGGGTATGAGGGAGGGGCATGCAACTGGGATGTATAATGAATAAAATTTTAAAAATAAATTATAAATAAATAAATACTTCTGAGAAATCCACGCTTGGCAAGCTGAAAATGTAGCCTTCAGAACGTTTCAAAGTCATTCAAGCTGTATGACTCATAGTTAACTAATATTGAGAATCTCTAAATATAAAAAAATGTAAATGATTCATAACTGAATCTGATGACTAAACATATGAATGAGATGAAAAGGCACTTTTCAAAGGTGGAGGTATAAATAATTAACAAATAATTGAAGTAGGTCTCACCATCATGTGAGATTAAGAAAAATCAAATTCAAAATATATTAAGATTCTGAATCATCCCTGTGTGAACGGCTCATTAAACAAATGGACAAAGAGTCCAGAAGCTTGTGAGGAAATGGGACAAAGAAGCCTGCATATAAATCGGAGAGAATTTGATTTACAGCAACTACTATGGAATTTTATATGGAGACTTTTAAGCAAAAACAACCAGGAATATAATACATCTACAGCAGTCCTGGTAATAAATACAAAGTAATGTAAGTATATACAATATAGAGACTTCTGCACATCCACACATTTACTATGGTGGTATTTATAATAGTCATGGAATGAATTTACCTTAAAATCCAATACGTAGTTGAGATATAGACTTGACAAATATATTCATTAATGTATAATAGATAAAAACAAACTGTATACATATAATAATTTTCTCTTATTTCAAGTAATTAAATTATCATCAATTATATACATCTTATTGCAAATAAAATGCTTTTAATTTTGATGTCTGAAATAAGCCAAAATCTTTTAAGAAAGATAAATTAGTGGTGGTTTTCCACATATATGGAAGCTAGATTTTACACACACATCCTACCCCACCTCCTACACACACAATCTCTCTCTCTCTCTCTCTCTCTCTCTCTCTCTCTCTCTCTCTCTCTCTCTCACACACACACACACACACACACACACACAGTCACTACATATAAAGAGAGGTAAGCTTGTTTTGGAATAGAAAGTAGACTATTGGAAGAGGGAAAGGAGAGTTAAATGAGAAATGGATTATGCATTTGAGTAAATGTGTAATTATGAAATTTAGCACTTTTAGAAATGAACAAATATTAAAATATGTCATGTATTCTGCAACAGAATAGCCTGATATCAAGACCTATGCCACTCACTGTAATTCAGTCTGGAAAACTAATAGATTTTTAACATGCATACTTATAAGTCTTGCATTAAGTGTGCAATTATATCAGTTTAGTTTGTCATAAGTTTGGAAAGAGTGATTATGGTTGTACTCACTGTGTATTAGATAAATGGTTCACTTAAAAGTGCTCATTAATGTTCAACTGAAAACTAAATATTTCTATTAATATATGATTTTGATTGTTTGGAAACATATAAACTGAAATTAATATGACAAAAATATATATTGATTATACTTATAATGAAAATGTTGAATACATTTCTTCCTTAGTAAAAATATAACTAAGCATTTCAATAGCTCTTAAAATGCACAGAAATTACAAGTTCTCTTTGTCTTTAGGTCACATAAATATTTAGACTTTTATATACAGTAGACAGAGAAGGAAGCAACTCAGGAGCTTTTACAGTATAAAGGAAAAAAAATCTCAAGAAGTATTTGCTGACATCCATTTTCTTTTCTTATTCTTGCAACATCAATTTTAAGAAGTCCTTGGAGACTGAGCCAAGTTGAACCAATTTAGGTAACGGTGAGCTCTGTGCATTTAGCCTTCGTAGATCCTGGTAGAGTCAGTAATTATCCTGTGCTTCTAGTTCCTTATTTTTACAGTGAGCTGGCACCTGTGTCCTTCCCCATTCATGGACAACTACATCAGAAAACTATTAAGTGTCACTGCTCATATCTGTCCTCGCTCAGGGCCTGGTGTGACAAGGTGACTGTATCTGCACTTGTTGATCATGACAAGAGCAGAACAGTAGCTTAAACTGGTAGGTACAGAGTGTATGAACATGCGAAGGAGTACTGAATGTTTTCTTTATACATTTTGCAGATGAACTGACAATCCTCCTATAAAGATGAGAGAATACAAATATGAACTAATTTGGCTATCTGGGCTAGGAGATGTATGTTCTGTTGTGCTGAGTGCACTACATACCTCATTCACAAGTTGCTTTTCATTGACCCAGATTCTACATACACACGTCTCACATACAATGGATGCCTGTAAACTGTTTCTCACAGATCTCCAAGTGTCTATGATGAACATGGTGAGGAAAAGTAGGACTAGGCTAGTAACTATAGCATCAGGTTCTGTATTTAATGCTATTCTGAGTTTCAGGTGCTTATCAATGCCTGTGTAAAGTTTGGTTTTTTTCTTATCTGCTACCTTCCTTTCATATTTTACATAATGAAACAGTGCGCTACTTTGAGTCAACATTTTCAAGATTGCTAGGTAGGGGAAAATGCACTTATTGTGGACAGAAGTTGCCAGGCCCTGAGAACCAGCAGCTGACTGACCACGTAGCCACACAACCAGTCATTGTACTTCCTGTACTCTGGGAAGATGCCCCACCTCCCTGTTTTGTTCTCTTTAGAATTCCTTGTGGATCCCAAGTGAAGTCATTGCTGCCAATAGGTGTGTTCTCTGTAGGAAAGAGATACAAAGGCAAAACCAGAGTGCGCATCTCATAACTCAGAACGGATATTTTCTCTTGTAAACATTGTAGGATATTCATGCAGCCTTTTCCATATTGTTCTCCATGCTTACATTATTCCACTCACTTTCAAAAGAAGAGATACAATCACGTCTTGTATTCTGTACATTTCAGAGAATGATCTACAACTCACCAAGGCAAAGTAAAATATTAGCAAATCATTAGTAGTTAGGTAACAAAACATCACATTGGACACTCAGAACAAACAACATAAGTTTACTGGCGAATCATCTTTAAGGTAGTCACTCATGCAGGTGTGGTGGCGCACACCTTTAATCCCAGCAATTGGGAGGCAGAGGCAGGAGGATCGCTGTGAGTTTGAGGCCAGCCTGGTCTACAAAGTGAGTCTAGGACAGCCAAGGCTACAGAGAGAAACCCTGTCTCCAATAACCAAAAACCAAAAAATAAAAAGAAAACGTAAAAAGGTAGTCAGCTGAAACAAACGTCTAATAACGACAACAGGACTCCCTGGCAGCACAGAGCAGGTGATCTCTTGTGTAAGCATTTCAGGTAAAATAAGAAAGAATGACTTGAAGAACTTGGAAGAAGTCAGAAAAAGAATGCCTGAAATGTAACTGTGGTAAGGATCTCTGAATACATATTTATATATTTCTGCACTGGAAATTGGTAAAAATAAGTTAGCGAATCACATGCAGATTGTGATAGGCCATTTTCTGTGTTTTGTTTTGAGATAGCATTGCTGTTGAATGCAGGCCATTTTAACATTCACAGTTCTCCTGTATCAGCACCCTGAGTAGTGAAGTTACACGTGTGTGCCAGTGTGTCAGGTCTGATGATTTGCTTTTTAGTCTTTTTGTACCACTTACTTCTATGTGTGGGAAGCCATTCTCAAAGTTGGTTTCTAAGTGGTAACAATGCTGAGTCAGTAAACAAAAGTTAATAGGTTCTCCATATAGGCTTATGATATATTATATTTTCTATATTATATTTACAAATATTTTATACTTCATGAAACTGAAAGTTCAGATATTGTTACTGGCAATACTTAGGAGGCAAATATACATGTCATTCAAGTAACATATCATTTAAATTACCCGCATATATTTGGAAAGACAGATAAATTCTTTCATTCATTTATAATTCTCTGAGGCCTGTACTTCAGCATACAGAAGCACGAACATAAAAGCCTTTAATAACCACTGAATAAACTCTTCAATCAATGCCTTGACTTTCAATTAATTCAGCTTAAAAGGAATAGCTGTTTTCCTGTCTGAACATTAATTCTTTCAAGGAATGCTGAATAAAACTACATACAAGATAGCTCTTTTTTGTGTATTATAATTACATTTCCTCACACAGACAACCAAATGTTTACAGAAATTTCCCTCTAAGGAATGACAGGACACATTGGCAGGTACAGGCAGATGTATTTTATTTTATTTTTTATTTTTTAATATATTTTATTAATTTACTCATACTACATCTCAATTGTTATCCCATCCCTTGTATCCTCCCATTCCTCCCTCCCTCCCTCCTATTTTCCCTTTACTCTCCTCCCCTATGACTGTGACTAGCCCAAGGGGTATGTGCCAGGAAAGTGGGTCAAAGGGGAGGATATCCTGTTGGCACTCTAGATGAGAGAAGCATGGGAGAATGGGGAAATAGAAGAATCCAGAGGGTCCTAGAAACCTACAAGAAGAACATTATGATGGGCAGATCTGGGTCCAAGGGTCCTGTTCAAACTAAGGCAGATGTATTTTAGAGTGAGCCACACTATGGAGGTTCTAATTTTTTCTGATTCCAATGTTTTATGAAACTATATTCATAAGCTAATTATTTCACATAATGATAATATGTTGCATATTTTAAACTTACTGTGATCATATTGTGAGGAAATGGGGGTTGTAGATGGGAAAGATTGGAGGGAGATAAAGGAAAAGAGGCTAGTATTATTATATTGTGTTACAGTTCAAAATTAAAAAGTACTACAGTTATAATATTTTTATGAAGACAGCTTCTCATCATCATAATTCCCTTATGTTCTATAATTATTACATAGGTACAATTTTTTGGTATAGAGAAATAAAGGGAAATAGTACATGCTCATGTTATTTCTATTATAAATATATTATTGAATTATTTTATTTGATTGTTTATTTTTCATTTGTTTTCATATATTCTTCTAGGTTTTGATATACAGTAAAAATTTATTTCTTGAACTCCATTCTGTGGCACTGCTTTGCCTGTATTATTACCTAGGCATGTTAGAATTTTTTTTATCATCAAACTGAGTGGACTACTCTTATAAAGTGGGCCTAAAATCTTTGGAAATAGAACGATGAGGGATAAGGTTAGTTTCCTCAGTGTAAGTCTAACATAACTGATTAACAATGACATAAAAAGCAGACTATTCACTGGAAATCAGAGACCTCTCCCCAGTCAGTGTATTTAAATTCCTCTTTTGCATACATGCTTAAGAGCAGTACAGCTAGGTCTTTTAAAAATTTATTTTATTAATTTATTCATATTACATCTCAATGGTTATCCCCTCCCTTGTATCCTCCCATTCCTCCCTTCCATTTTCCCCTTACTCCCCTCCCCTATGACTGTGACTGTATATGCTCATAGGGTATCAAGTCTCTTCTTGGTAGCCTGCTGTCCTTCCTCTGAGTGCCACCAGGTCTCCCCCTCCAGGGGACATGGTCAAAGGTGAGGCACCAACGTATGTGAGAAAGTAATATCCCACTCTCCACTCTACTGTGGAGAGTGTTCTCTCCATTGTCTAGATCTGGGTAGGGGTTTAAGGTTTACCGCCTGTATTGTCCTTGGCTGGTGCCTTAGTTTGAATGGGACCTCTGGGCCCAAATCTGCCTATCATAATGTTCTTCTTGTAGATTTCTAGGACCCTCTGGATCCTTCTACTTTGCTATTCTCCCATGCTTCTCTCACCTAGAGTCCCAACAGGATGTCCTCCCCTGTGTCTCAGTTTCCTGGTTAGTGAAGGCTTTCGTGGGACATGCCCCTTGGGCTAGTATGCAGATATAAGTGAGTATATACCATTTGACTCTTTCTGCTTCTGGGTTAGCTCACTCATTATGATCATTTCTAGTTCAATCCATTTGTCCACAAATTTTGGGAATTCCTTGTTTTTAATAGCTGAGTAGTATTCCATAGTGTATATGTACCACAGTTTCTTTATCCATTCTTCTACTGATGGACACTTAGGCTGTTTCCATGATCTGGCTATTATGAAAAAGGCTGCTATGAACATGGTTGAGCAAATTTTCTTGTGTGCTGGAGCATCTTCTGGATATATTCCAAGGAGTGGAATAGCTGGGTCTTGAGGAAGCCCTATTCCCAGTGTTCTGAGATAGTGCCAGATAGATTTCCAAAGTTGCTGTACTAGTTTGCATTTCCACCAGCAATGAAGGAGTGTTCATCTCTCCCCACATCCTCGCCAGCATGTGGTGTCGCTTGAATTTTTTATCTTAGCCATTCTGATGGGTGTAAGATGGAATCTCAGAGTTGTTTTGATTTGCATTTCCCTGATGACTAAGGAGATTGAGCATTTCTTTAAGTGTTTCTCAGCTATTCAATATTCCCCTCTTGAGAATTCTCTGTTTAGTTCTGAGCCCCATTTCTCAATTGGGTTATTTGGTTTGGTGTATTTAATTTTTTGAGTTCTTTATATATTTTGGATATTAGACCTTTGTCAGATGTACAGCTGATGAAGATCTTTTCCCAGTCTGTAGGCTGTTGCTTTGTTCTGTTGACAGTGTCTCTCGCCTTACAGAAGCTTCTCAGCCTCATGAGGTCCCATTTATTAATTGTTGACCTTAGAGCCTGGGCCTTGCTGTCAGTTTATGAAAAGGACTTATTGTCTTCTCAACAGCTTGGTTTGGGAATGGGATTTTCATGAGACCCCTTTAAGAGACAAACATCCCAGTGACATCCAATTGAGTTCTGGCACTAAAAGTTTTGTTAGGTAACAAGAGATGGCCAATTGGGAGCCAATTTCCATATTATTTGGAGACTTCATTATAATTGCCGTAATATATTTTAGGATATTTTCATTGCAGTTAAGTAATAAACTAAAAATATATAAAAATTACTTTAGAAAATATAATGGTTGTTACTGTTTAGCAGTCAAGCCTAAGACTATCATTAAGTGAACAAACCAATGGCAGAACATCATCAAAAGTAGTTGTTTTCAAAGCACATTCAACATAAAATGTTAGATCAAAGACAGTCACAGTATTTTTGCTACATTCCTGAATAATCTAAGGCAAGGCTATTCAAATACAGTATTTTCTAGAACAATAAAGAATTCATAGTTTAAGAAAAATAGACTACAATGGTCTGCTCAAGAGTGGAAATACTGATTTAAAAGTGAATGCATAGGAATACACTGAAATTATAACTGTAGAATGGAGTGAATAAGATCTATTAATAAATGAAATATCCCATAAGATCCTTGGACTTTACCAAACATTTTATAAAACATGGCACAAATATATTGTCTCATATTTAATACACCTTCAATGTGTAATTTAAAAAATTAATAACCGAATAAAAATAAAGCAATAATTTAAAAATAAAGTGAATAACTGGATGAGGAAAGCAAAACTTTTATTAAAGAGACTCAGGGAGAGAGAGAGAGAGAGAGAGAGAGAGAGAGAGAGAGAGAGAGAGAGAGAGAGAGAGAGAGAGAGAGATATGACTAGAAACGTGTCCAAATTGAAGCTTCTCAAGCACACGAATTCACTATTATAGACTAAAGAAACACAATGTATGTGCTGTTTGCCAATCTTTTTCTTACTGATAAGGATCAATGCCTATTTTCGTTCCTTGCTTATTCCTGAGCCTCATCAGAATGAAAGCACTTTTCTGTATTCATGATCACTGTTGCTCACCCTTAATCTTAAATTGTTTTTAGGAAGCCTAGTTGAATTTTCATAATGGCTTACACCAGAAAATTAAAGATGAGGATGAGGGAAAGTGAGAATAGGAGTGTTATGTTTCGTTTCTCTTATCTAGAGACTTAATTTCTCAGATGTCCTCATTAAATAAATTGCTGTATTTAATCTCATACTCCACACAATTCATCTCCCTTGAGAAATGAAAAACACAAAAGAGTGGGAATATTTCTGTTATTTTGTGATATGTACACAGTATATAGAATAAATGGAAATACTTTTCCATGCATATGCTCTATTTTCTTTCCAAGTGTTAATATGTACCCTAAAGAAGGGTTAGTTTCTATAGGCAAAAAATATTAGAAATCATCATATTAGAATGACTCCGATGAGTAATCTTTGAAGATATTAAAATTCATTACAAAATTAAATGTCACAGAGAGAAATGAATTCTACTTTTATATTACCTGAGACATATTAAGGAAGAAAAAGGAATGGAAGGACATTTTGACGGTTATATAATAAAAATAAATATATAAATATAGGTTAAATATATCAATAGAACCTTCTCATTCCATATAATATTACTTGTATATGTATGATTTGAAGACTGACCACTTGGCATTAGACAACCAATTTGGGTGCACTTTCTTAGAGAAGATGATTTCTCCCTGTTTTTAAGTGTCTTTTTTTTTGTGACTATAGTTCCTTGTCTAGGGTTGAGGATCCATGAGATTTCTCCCTTTCCTGATTCTATATGTATTGGTGTAATCTTTGTTCATGTCTTGCTTAGGCAGCCGTATTGATGAGACTTTGTAGGTGCTTCTTCTCTGACATTTCTAGGAGGTGAACTCTTGCTCCACACTTCGTGGCCCTCTGGCTCTTACAGTCTTCTCTCTTCCACGGTGTTCCCTGAGCCTTAGGTGCCATAGTTACACTGTAAACGTATCAGTTGAAACTGGACATGAAAAAGTCATTTGTAATTTTTAAAAATTATATCTATCTATTGCAAGTAGGCATGTTTTTGATGAGACTTATGTGTGGGTAAATATTTAGAATACAATTAGAGATGGTGTTGGCTTTTCTTCAAGATCCATAACTTCACTAGCTCTGGGTACTTGGCTGGGTTTCTAGTACCAGGCACATTTTCATTCTTGAAAAGAATGCCTTAAATACAATAATTGGGCTTCTATGTAGAAGGAAAAGGACGATGAACAGAAATGTTATATTAGAAACCTTGCAAGACTGGTGGAAAATATATTTGAGAAACAGATAGACACCTGTGAATTCAAGCTTAGCCTCGTCTACATAGTTAGACCTTGTGTCCAAAACAATCAAATAAACAAATAAACCTCCAATAAAGTGTGGCCTCAAATGGAAGAACAGATTTCCATTTAAAACCTGCAGTTTTATTAAATTTGTAGTATTGTAATGAAGTGTCTAGCATATGCTTTGTTCAAAAAATTTTATGTGACAAAATGAATGGAATAATTAAGGAATAGTTAATACCATGTACCAGGAGCTATTTTAGGCCATAGCAGGGACAGTTTTAAATAATATTTATTTATTTGTTTATTTTCATACAATACATTTGAGCATATTCTTTTCTTTCCCTCATTACTCCAGATCTGCCACCAACTTTCTTTTCTTCTTCTACAGTTTCTTTCTTTTCTTTGTTTGTTTGGAGGGGGGGTGGGAGTCATAAGATCAGAGTTTCTTTGTGTAGCCCTGGCCCTCTTGGAACTAGCTCTGTAGACCAGGCTTGCCTCAAACTAATAGAAACCCACTTTGCTCTGTCGCCAGAGTGCTGGGGATTTAAGGCATAGACCACCGTACCTGGGCTTTCCCACAGTTTCTTAACTCTCTGTTTCAGAAATCTGTGGCATGATTTCATCAAGCTGTAGAATCTGGCATTTTTAGGAGCAATCACTGCCTTAAAGGGTAGCTTCAAATTCAAAAGAATATGTGTTTCTTTTCCTTTCATTCCATGGTCTATTGCAGTGGCAGAAATGAAAATAATCTCTGGTGCCTCCTAAATGTTTCCTTCAACCATCTCACTGAAAAGTGGAATGGATGGGGCATGGATCTCATGCCTATAAATCCTCCCACTATTCTCACTTTCTGACACTTAACTGCCACATATAATTGCATACAGCCATTCACTTGGTGTCTTCCTCATAAAGCTCTCATAGATAATTTCTAGATACAATGGTTCTCAGAGACAAGTGATTTTGGTCACTTTTTGTGTTTTATATTCTCATCTCACTGAAAGGAGTGATCCATAATTTTGATTTAAAGCACTCAAACTCAATTTTATCCTTATATAAATGATACTCTGAGTTAACAGAAACAAGCAATGTAAATGTAGTTGTTTCCCAAAACTACAGTCTCAGACTGGACTTTCTTAAAGTGCCTTACCATCCCTACACTATGATAATATGCTGTGGAGTGGAGACGATTTCTTCAGTGCAGGAATAATATTCAGATTCCAGGTCATCTCTATAAGCTGTATTTCTTAGTTGGATCAAACTTAGACCTTTTCTTTCTTTCTCCTATAATTTTACTTCCTCCTATACTTCTACAACATAATGAGTTCACCAGAGAGTTAGTTATCTTTTCTTGTGAAAGTAAGACCACAAATAAGGGACCAGAAAATGGAGCAGGTTTCCATTAGTACATTTTCAGTGTATTTTAGGAATCCATACCTCTCAGCATCAGACTCTTGATACCAGATACCACAGATATGCAAGCCACCCTCCAACGACAAAAATCATTGCCACTTTCTGAACTGTGGTCAACCAGGAATATATTTATTTGAATCACTCTGGCTTAAGTGACTAATACTTAATGTGGTAGAAATTGGATACCTGGAAATTGCTTTCATAACAGGTCTAAGCTACCTTTCAGAATTGTAAACTTGCCAATCTTGACTGCTCTTCTCCACATTGTATAGATATGGGCCCGGACACTGTATAAGAAAAAAACTTAACATATTCGTAAAAATAGAGTACCACAGAGCCCATTGCCATGTGCTGAATGGTTTCTCAAACAAAGGTATGCCATGTATTTCTGAAACACTTGAATTATTGCTTAGCCCCTACACCTCTCTTGCAGTGTAATCATTAATCTACTTCTCCTGTAATAGTTTACAGTGTGAATTCTATCAAATACCTTCCCCAGTACAGTAGTAACTGGTCTCCAACTACCACTTTTCTCATTTTCATTTCTGTTTCAAAGTCTCTGAGGCTTTTCTTTTATCAATATCTTTTTTGATATTAAAAGAGGGGGCCTCCTTTGAGATCATAATGGACCTTAAAGTAGAAGAGAAGGAGTGAGAGCTTCAGTGTCCTTTCAACATCACTTACCTCAAATGATAGCTTCTTCCTAATTGTTTTTATTCTAATTCCAGAAAACTTAGACATTGCTGAGTGAGTCTAAGAGCTACAAACCTAGAGTCTGTCATACTATTATACTTTTAGTAATTCTCAAAATAACAGGTCTGGCAAGAAATTGAAGAGAGCTGAACCATTACATGTTAGAAAGTAAAAAGTGAAATATAATACAAATAAAAGTAATTACTTAAATGGTTATATACATCATTAATTGCTGCACGAGCCATCTCTCTTATTCTTATACATTTTTCCAAATAATTGATCACACTCAAGATATGATAAGAACATATTTTTGTCAAGTGCAGCATTAGGTAATTTTTATCATTGTATAAACAAGCAAAGGAGAATATGCTGCCTATGTAAGAATGGATATCACTTTTGGTAGCCATTCTATGCTCTGATTCAACCTTCATGAATTTACTCTGTTCGTAGTTAATACAGTTAATGCTGAAACAAATGTATTTACACTTTACAATTAATAAATGATAGAAATTAGTGAAATGCTCATTAGTATATGACTGGGCAATATTGATGTATAAAGTAAAATATTCATTCACAGACATAAGCAATTAATTAACAACAACCAACAAAACAGGAAAAAGGAAAGAGGATAAGAAGGGAAGAAGAAAGGAGGGCAGAAACATAGAAAATAAGTGAAGAAAAAAAGAAAAATCAATGTTTTAAAAGAATGAAGCAACTTCTAAGATCATCTATTATATATGTATTATATAACATATGATATATGAACATGTAATGAGTGTCAAATTTCAGCTGTTTATTGTAATTTAGTACTTTCCTTTTAGAAATTACAGTAAAGAGAAAAAAAATTCAAGGACATGTTGCCAGATGAGTAGATTCAAAGGTGTAAAGCAGAAAACACATTCCTGACAAAGCGGTGGCAATATGGTTGCAGTGACTTTCCTCTTCTTTGTTTCATAAGAAGATGCAAATATAATAAAACTATTATGAAGAATATTAATGTTCAAGCAATTCATTTTAAATTTTAGAATAAATTTTATTTATGTGTACATATGCATGCCATAGCATATATGAGGGTGTCAGAGGACAATTTTGTGAAATTGGTTTCCTAACTCCACCTTTACATAAATACCAGTTTTGAGCTTATATTGGCAGGGTTGAGCTGCAAGTTTTTTACCTACTGAACTATCTTACCTTCTCTCAAGCAGTACACTTGAGAAAACCAGATTTGCTCCGCGTACAAGTTCTATAGAACAACTTGAAAACATCAGAAGAGTATATAAAATTTTTGTCACTTTTACATTTCTACATAAACAATAGGGATAAAAATGAAAAGATAATTGATTGGCTTTTAGCAAGAAACCAATAAAAATGTATACAAAATCAAAACAATGAGAATAGAAAAAAAAATAAAAGATCCAGGAAAGAAAAGTTTCTGAATATTGATGTTCCCAGTAATTACCTTTGCTTTCATATCAGTGATGCATCAAGGACAAAAAATTGGCTCTTTTTAGGAGTCTTTCCAAGGCCCCCTTTACATCCTTATTTCTCAAGCTGTAGATGAAGGGGTTCAGCATAGGGGTGACAACAGTGTACATTATTGAGGTGATTGTGTTTCTCTGGGATGAATGGGCTACAGCAGAACTGAGGTGAACCACAAATCCCGTCCCATAGAACAAGGAGACCACACAGAGGTGAGACCCACAGGTGGAAAAGGCTTTATACTTGTTCCCAATGGAAGACATTTTCAATAAGGCAGAGACAATATGAAAATAAGAGAAAGCTATCCCAATGACAGGAAAAACACCTAGTATGGCAGTAACCAAATACAGAAAAATGTTATTTATGTGGGTATCAGAGTGGGCCACCCTGAGAAGCTCCGTGAGTTCACAAAAGAAATGTGGGATTTCAGTGCCGACAGAGAATTTCAGTTGTTTCATCAATAGCATATGGATCAGGGAGACCCAGAACATAATGATCCAAGACAAAAGAACGAGAAGACCACAGATTCGGGGGTTCATGATTACTGTGTAGTTAAGTGGGTGGCAAATGGCCACAAAGCGATCATAGGCCATAATGGTCAGAAGGAAATTATCCATCCCAAGAAAATTATTAAAAAAATATACTTGAGTAAGGCACTCTGGGTAGGAGATTTCCATGGTGTGCATGTAAATGTTCACCAGCATCTTGGGGATGGTAGTGGAGGTTAAACAAATGTCGACAAACGACAGGTTACAGAGGAAAAAGTACATAGGAGTGTGAAGGTGGGAGTCACAGCTGGTGACTAAGATAAGGAGAAGGTTTCCTAGCATGGTTATCAGGAACATGGACATGAATAGTCCAAAGAGAACAGATTGCATTTCAGGGTCTTCTGAAAGGCCAATAAGGAGGAATTGTTCGATGGCTGTATGGTTCTCCTCTTCCATGTAGCTTGTTTATTTTCTGGGGACAAAAAAAAAAAAAAAAAAAAAGGAAGAAAGACTAGCATGCTCATTAAGTGTTCAGGTGTAAATTCTACTAGCCTTGTCTCTAGGATGGATTCATTATATACTGTGTAAATTTATGCAAAGTAATATGACTTTTATAGTCAAGGGTCAATCAGTTCTCTTAAAATGTTTAATTATTCATTCATTTGTTAAATTAACAGAAATCTCTGTTTTATCAACACAACAATGTTATTTCTTTATACATCTAAAACCAAGATGATTTGTTTGTTTTTACATGGCTCATCCAAAGTAATGGAGGTTGTTTATATACTTTCTTTCATGTTTTCTACACATCTTTATTTTGTATTGATATCATAGGAACTATATACTTTTTAAGTTGAGTTATGTGTTGTGTTATTTAACACATCGTAATTAAATAGAAGTTTGTTCTTTGAGCATTTGAGGTTTTTTTCCTTTTACACAGGCAGTAAATTTCTCTTCTGTATATAGAATCAATAGTTTTGGGAGTTATGACATGAAAGTAAAATGGTGAAGTATGAAAGAATGAGAGAAAAACAAAAGAGGCAAAATTGGATGAAAGTACATGATACACACACAAATGTCTCAGTTGAAATATCATCTTTAAGCTATTATATATTGACTAATATAAATTAACAAGCAGTTACTACTAACATTTTTAGCAATATCTAAAATGACTTGGCAAAAGAAGATTCTCAGTAAAGAATATTTTCATAATTTTTTGTGAATGTTGATCAGAAATTCATCCTTTGTAAAGAATATTTTCCTGTGTAGAATGTAGAATTTGGTACTGGGAATCTTGACTATCATTTTCCTTTTTTTTAAAGTTCTTTTTTTATTAATTTATTCTTGTTACATCTCAATGGTTATCCCATCCCTTGTTTCCTCCCATTCTTCCCTCCCTCCCATTTTCCCCTTACTCCTCTCCCCTATGACTGTTCCTGAGGGGGATTTCCTCCCCCTGTATATGCTCATAGGGTATCAAGTCTCTTCTTGGTAGCCTGCTATCCTTCCTCTGAGTGCCACCAGGTCTCCCCTTCCAGGGGATATGGTCAAATATGAGGCACCAGAGTTCGTGTGAATTGACTATTATTTTCTGTGACTTGATACATGGAAACACAAGCAAAACAAAATTTTGACTTTGATAAAATTATATATTCGGTACTATAATTATCTTTATTGTAAAATAGGAACATAAGTATGGGTGCACAGTAGCATTGAAAAGCAAAATAAAAGCATATGAAAACAGTGAATGATATATATGTTAAACATATAACATATATTGGAAATATAATGAATGTCAGTCTCAAGTTATCCACATAAAGACTGTATTCCTCATTACCATCCTGAGTACACACAGAAAAAAAATAGTCATCTAGTTAAATATGTGATACCTAGTTATAAAGAACAGCATGTAATGAGCAACTCTGGAAATATAGTATGATGCAAGATAAATATTTTAGCTGTTGTAGGTCCTCAGAAAGCTATGTCAGTGGTGTGGAATCATAATTTAAATAATAGTATGTAAAGTTAATTGGATTGAAGGACTGCTTTTCATCCTAGTAGATGATGACTACTTTCTAATCATGTGCAGTAGGGAGTGCTATGTGAAATCTCCAAAGCATATGGGTTAAATATCTAAACGAGCCAATGCAGCTTTCTCCAACTTTACTTGCTCTCTCCCTGGACCTTTAAAGGAGATCGTAACATGAAAAAAGAAAATTGAGCTATTTAACACTATTCAGAGTTATGCCAGTGTAGATATGTTGTAGATATTAAAGTGATCTCACCATTACAACATTAATTACAAATTATTAGTCAGTAAGTATGAAATAATAGCCCAAAAGTATCTGAAAATATACACTCTATATTATTCATAAGAGACACTTATTGAGTAGAAAACAAATACATAAATTTATAGCACAATTCTAAAGAGCTTACCTTTTATTGAAGGATGGTTGAGGAGAGGTGAAGATTTTTCAGAAAATACATTTTATTGGAGAAGTGCTTTAGTTTTTTTTAAATGACAGAAAGAAATAGTGAGAGTGCACAGACTGTGTTTATGAAAACTATAGTTCTTGTGACATACAAAATCTGCACCTTCGTAGTGTTAAGCTATGCAAGTTCCTGCTATTCACACTGTTACAAAATTGTAGCTAAGAACCTATATTATCCTCTCTACTTTCTCTGCATTCACTGAGCAGCATCACTTTTTGTACTGTTGTCACAATACATCCTTTTCTTTATGATCTATACCTAGGAAATTTAACTCATATGGTCTTCAAAGGTTAAGATCAGAAAATTACAAGTAAAGCGCATTATAATCGTCTAAGTTTGAATTGTCAAAGCTCCTAATTAAAATAAATGTTCTATGTTATAAAATTCTCTAAATAGCCTCATTACCTTAGGGTATAAAGAACACAACAGAGTAGAAACCTTCAGTCAAGTGCATGTATAACTAAAGGAGGCAAAGATAGATTTTTTAATTTCCTCTGAGGCCAGACTCAATAATTGCTTCTAATGTCAGAAGTTATTCTCTAGAGTATGTGTTCTGAGCTCTAAATCTAACAAGCACCTCGTTTGATAAATCTCTTAACACACTTTGGGGATCATGATCATTTATTTGGATCCAAATTTTATGGATAAATGAGATAGTTTTAATAATATCTGGCTTTAATTTTAATTTTTACTTGAGTGTTTATTGAAATGAAAATGTAAAATTATACATATGCAATATCTAGAAATACACTCTACAACTTTTAAACAAAAATACCACACTTGTCTTCTTGAAGCATTTTGACATCCCTGATTTTTTAAAAATTCAGAATGCAGTAGCTATCACAAATTGCTATCATCATATTAAAATAATTATGATGAACATTTTACTTCAAGTTAAATAGCTCTCTGTATCATTTTACCAACATTTTTTTTACCACCCTAGTTTCTCAAATGCAGTAGTCCTTGACAAACTCTGTTATACTATTTACATAGATACCATAATAGTAATTTAATAACTTATATCTAAGTTAATGGCATCTGAATGCAAATTGGAGCTGCTGTCCATAAATCCAGTATAAAACTTTAAGACAGAAATATCATGAACAAATACAAAATATAACTAGGTATTTGCCAAGGAAACAAGTCATTAAGAATATATTATGGTTATAAATTTACACACACCAAATGCCAAATAGTCCCATGTATAATGGAAACACAACTATAGGTGAGTAAGAGACAGTCCTCCTGTAATAATAATGAAGGACTATCTGTGAACCATTCATTTATTTTCTGAATCCTCTTGGTTTCCTGTCCAGGAGACTTGAAAACATTGTGCCATATTCTACTGCCATAAAACATACTTTCACCGTTAGCTAACAAAAAGCAAGTCCAAGAACGATGAAGCCTCTGAAACTGGATGGAAAATATTAAACTACATACTCATAAGTTGTCTTTTCAAGTATTTTGTCACAACGATGGCCAGTGTGAATAACATATCAAGTGAAATATGTTCTAAATCTCATAATCCAAAGAACAAACAAGGACAGCGAGTTTTGCTAGTTTTCAGGAGGGGCTTCCTCTGGGTGTGGCCTTTCTTAATGCTTTCACTAACACCATCCAGAACCTGAGTTGTACATAGAAGAGGACGAGGATGGATGAGGATGGATGAGGGAAGGACACTTTGACTGTACCACCACATCTAGAAGACACTACAGCGGTACACAGGGGACTATATGTTTGTTTCTGGTAAAGTACTTGTTTTTATTGTGCACAAAATTTATTCCACAACACCTGAATGTTATAACTGTCCTAAGGAATATCATATGGTTAAAAGTAGAGATGGTACATATAATAGAACTGACAGAAAATATTCCTCTTGAACATAGAATTATTAAGCCACATATGGACACCTTAATTAATTCATGTTGCTAGGCTAACTGTGGAGGGGCAGATAAAGTGTCACAGTGTGAGATCTGCATCTTCCACCTACTTCATAGAAATACATATATTAGGCAGGAAAATGCCTTCTTCTTCATATTTTTAGTATATGGATCTGATGATAACCTTTGGAACGCTGTGCTTATTGTGGTCAGTTGCTTTGTATTTCCTTGTATACTGAGCATTGAGAGAATGCAGAATTTTAATTGTAAATTTGCTAGTACTTCTGTCTGGAGGCCTGCTGACATCTTTGTCTTCTATGACATTTTTATTGCCAAGGAAGACAGAATTACATTTTGCCTAAAAGACTGAGAGGGCATGGTGTATTCTTGGCTGCCAAAATGCTCATGTAGCATGGGATTCTTAAATTGGTGAATATTCACAATGTGGGGGGAAAGCACAGTATGTACTGCACAATCCCAATTACCTAAATGTGTGCCTACTGGCAGTATCTAGAAGTTCAAGTCAAGCTGAGCTGCGTGTGACTGGAAGACTTGTTCTTGATTTCTTGAGTTTTATTTTCTGTAATGCACATACTAAAAATAAAAAAAATTGATATTATCCCTCAATAAGATGTGAAGCTGGTGAAAATCTTTTCTCATTCTGCAGGTTGTGGTTTTGTCTTACTGACTGTGTTATTAGCCTTACTGATGCTTTTCAGAGTTTAATGAAGTCCCATTTGTTAATTGTAGAACTAGAGCCTGCACTATTGCTATTCTGTTTAGAAAATTGTCCTTTGTACCTATGCATTCTCTTCTATCAGACTTAGTGTGTCTTGTTGTATGTTGGAGTATTAGATCCACTTGGACTTGAATTTTGTGCAGCATGATAAATACTGATTTATTTTCATTATTTTACATGCAGACATACAGCTAGATAAGTATCATTTGTTTAATATGCTTTTTTTCATTGTGTATTTTTTGATTCCTTATCAAAATCAGCTGTCCATAGGTATATGGACATATTACTTGGTCTTTGATTAAAATATATAAATAATTCAAGAAACTAGACATCAGCAAACTACAAAATCCAATTAAAAATGGGATATAGACCTAAACAGAGAATTTTCATTAGAGGAATCTTAAATTGCCAAGAAACATTTAAGATGTTTAACATCCTTAGCCACCAGGAAAGTGCAAATAAAAACTGCTTTGAGATTCCATCTTATTCCTCTTGGAATGGCAGATCAGTAGCTTATGTTAGTGAGGATTTGGAGAAAGGGGAATACTAAATTGCTAGTGGGAGTGCAAACTTGTATAGCCACTATGAAAATCAATATGTCAGTTACTCAGAAAATTAGGAATTGATCTACCTCAAAATACAGCCTCGCCACTCTTAGGCATGTATCCAGAAGATGCCCCATCTTACCACTAGGGCAATTTCTCAACTATGTCAATAGTGGCTTTATTCATCACAGCCAGTAACTAGAAACAACTTCCATGTCCTTCTACCAAAGAATATATAAAAATGTGGAATATTTACACAATATTACCCAGCTGTTAGAAAAAATGACATCATGAAATTTGTAGGCAAATGAATGGAACTAGAAAAAAAATCATCCTGAATGAAAGAACCCAGATCCATAAGGGCAAAAACGATCTGTACTCACCTTTAAGTGGATATTAGATGTTAAGTAAAGGAAACTCACTACAATCCACACAGTCAGAGAAATCAGATAAAGGGAAAAGATCTAGGGAGACACGTTAGTCTCCCTGGGAAAAGAAAATACATTTTGTGGGTGTAGAGGAGGTGGTTAGGGATAAAATCAGGAGAGATGATATGAAAGAAGAAAGTATAGAGGGAGAGAGTCCATGGAAAGGAAACCAAAATAAGTCGGTATTTATTTAGTAGACAATGTGGAACCTAGTGGAGTGGAAACGTCCTAGAACCTATGCAAGCTGGTTACTCTACAGAGGAATCCTATAAAAGGAAAATATAAACCCTGAACTGAACGTTATGTAACAGGCTAGGCTCACCTTCATGGGGCTGGGACACCAACTCTTCCCCCAAACCTCTGACTCACAACCCCTTCTACATAAGATGTGCTGAGGCAGTGGTGGCTCAGAGCTTGTAGGAGCAGCTAACCAATGACTGGTGTAATTTGAGGCCTATGACACAAGAGGGAGCTCATGCTCAACACTGCCTTCATAGTCAGGGTCTGGAAGCTGAATGGCTCATAGACCAAAGATAGAACAAATATGACTGACAATAAAAAAAAAAAAAAAAAAAAAAGGAAAAAGTCAATGAGATGATTCCTAATTCCTAGTGATGTTCTGCCATAATCGTAGGTCAGTGCCTAACCCAATAGTCATCAGAGAGGCTTCCTACAGCAGCTTATCGGAGCAGATAGAGAGACCCACAACGGAACATTAGGGGGACCACAGGGAACCCTGCAGAAGAGGAGCAGGAAGGATTGTAGGAGCCACGGGAGTTGTGGACACAGCTCACAGAGCCAACTCAGCACACTCATAGGCACTCCCTGAGAGTGAAGCAGCAACTGCACAGCTGGATGGACCTGTGCTTGGCCCCGTGCATACATGCTGTGGTTAGAATGGAGTTTTTGGTAGACATCTAACAGCGGGACTGGGGTGTCTCTGACGCCTTGGCCTGCTCATGGGGCCCTTCTTCTCCTGAGTTGCCTCATCCAGCCTTGATATGTGGTTTTATGACTAGTCATTGCAGCTCTTTATGCTGTTTTTGGTTGATATCACTGGGAGGCCAGCTCATTTCTGAAGGAAAACAAAGTAGCAATGATACTAGGGGAAAGAGGAACTGAGGAACCTTGGAGGAGGGGAGCCTGAAGTTTGAATGTATTATATGAGAAAAGAATAAAGAAAATAAAAATAAATAAATAATATTTCTTATCTATCTGTCTGTCTATCTATCTATCTATGTATCTAACACACACACACATGTAGACACATACACACACACACACACATGAATATACATACAAACTCAAAATAAAGCCACTGTAGGAACCACCTACAGCATTCCTGGTTATGTGTATGAAGTCAGCATACAAAGAGCTAACTGTATAACTATTTTTATGCTGAAACTCTTCAAAGTAATGAAGATCTAAAATCAATCTAAGTTCCCATTAACATGTTAGTGGAAAGAGAAATTATGGCACATATTTTTATAATAGCGTCCTATCAGACATAAAAAGGAATGAAATGCTAGAAAGTAAATATAAGTGAATATCATAGTTTTAAGCAAAAAATTGCAGACACCAGACAGGCATAACATCGGTTCCCTAAACAAAAAAAATTATAAAAGAAGATAATTTCAAAGCAATGGGATGGCTGTCCAGTGAAAAATTAAAGGACAAACAAGAAAAGGTAGAAAGAGGGGCTGGAAAGTTGTCTTAGTGGTTAAGAGCACTCATTGGCTGCTCTTCCAGAGGCCCTGGGTTCAATTCCCAGCGCTCACATGGCAGCTCTCAACTGTCTGTAACTCCAGTTCCAGAGGATCTGAAACCCTTACACCAATGCACATAAAATAAAAACAAAAAAGAAAAGGTAGAGAGGAAAATGGCACAACAAGTTGATTATATATGTAATTATAAATTATTAAAATGTACAGTATATAGATAAGCATCAAACGTCACAGTTAATTTATATAATTTTTGTGTATAATTATTACAGCAATTATTTTAAAATGAAAAGTTGTCACTTGTTACACATACAGAAATACATTCCATAAGTTAGTTTGACCATTTGATAGCTTTTGAGAATATCAGAGACATGTTGGGTAAAAAGGGCAGTCTAATTGGTAAAGCTGATAGGAAACTAGGAAGCCCACATGCAGAAGAATCAGATGAGGTTTCCCTATTCCAAGAAGAAAAAAAAAATGAAGATGATAAAGACTTAAGTGTAAGACTAAATGAAAGACTAATGAAAATGTGAGAATAGTCTAGGATGTCGCTTCACACAACCAGTGAATAGGTGTGTTGTTGGGTAGGACACTGAGTGGGAGGGTACACAACGGAAGTGTGCAATCCATGTTTGCCTATGAGTGTGTACCAAAAGTGCAGGCAGTAAAAGTACTCACAAACCGACATTGGATAATACCACCTCTTTCACTCACAGGTGAACAATTTCCAGAAGGAGAAAGACAGCCTATACAATGCTTCGTAAAACTATGCCTCTCTGCAGACACATCTGACCACTTAAAAAAGAAGCTCCTCCCACCAAAATTGCCAGCTGCATTATTCTATGGGTACTGACTGAATCAGCCAGTTAGAAGGTAGTTTGTCAGGCACAGAATGTTTATTTGGAGAAAAAACTGACAGCCGTATCTTGTATCTTCCCCATTAGGTACTATGACTTCTCCAGCCATGGGGCCCTCCCTCCCTCCCTCTTTCACTCCCTCCCTCCCTCTCTCCCTCCCTCCCTCTCTCTCTCTCTCTCTTTCTCTGTCTTTATGTCTCTGTCTCTGTCTCTCTGTCTTGTCTCTGTTTCTGTGTCTGTGTATCTGTGTGTCTATGTGTCTGTGTGTCTGTCTGTCTGTCTCTCACATTTACATCATATCAAGTATGAACTTCCAATCATAAGTGCCACAATCATAGTGTCACCTCATAAATCAGAAAATATTCCAGGAGAAGGGGTAGAAAGAATTGAAAAGCCGGAGAAACCTGAGGAGGGTGGTGTGGAATGCCGACTTCCAGACACGACAGTTATTGTACTCTGGAATCGATAGAGGATGTGATTAACTGCACAAGACCTCCACAAAATTGGAACTGCCACACCTCTTCATGGAAGCAGGAGAGGCTCAAAAGGCCCTACCCATCTCTGAAGTTACTGTTGATGGGCGAGAGAAATACATTTCAGTAGGATAGCCATTTGTAAGGTCCACATGCTCCTGTAAATAATTGAATGAAACTTACCAGGTTACAGAAAATGACATGAAAGAAAGAAAAGAGTTGGGATGAGAAAAGGGACTAAAAGGAGTGGAATATAATCAAAATGCATTTTGTACATACATGAAAAGTTTATAATGAAACCCATTTTATCTATAATTATCATATTTTAATAAAATCCTTAAAATACATTTTGAAATATTACCAGTGCCTTTAGCAAAAGAAAGGAGAGAAGGCTAAATGAGAGAAGAATATATTTAGAAAACATTTATTAGTTAAGAGTTCAACATGAAATATTTAAAAATCACACAATTCAACTGTGACATAATAATAATAATTGGATTAAAAATAAATAATCTGCTTAAAATCAACAAGGGTTCTGATCAGGAAATCCTCAAAAAATATAAACAAATAAAATATATAGAACATATTATCCAACATCACTAATTCAATGATCATAAATGAATATTGTAATAGGATATTAATGTATGCCTTTAAAAAGTCATCAAAATATAATTAACAACAAATATTTATAAAATAGTAAATATTTGAATGTTATTAGCAACATAAGTTAATATAATATTTATAAAAACAACAAAAATAAGAAACATAAGATTTATTAGTTTCATTTATACATGTCTACCTAATAGATATTAAATCAATACATCAAGATTTTTGTATATTCTCATTATCTTGGCAGAATTATTTTCAGTTGTATGTAGATTTATGTAAATGTTTAAGGTGTACAGGTAAATGTGGCATATCTAATGCAAAAATATACAGGCACATGGATAAAATAACACATTTGCTACAACATTGATAAATCACTTTATCATTAGGTCACATAAAATGAGAAGCAGATAAAAAGAGAAATGTGAAATGCATTTTCTTATACTTTGATTTTAAGTAGTATACCTCATACAGAATAAACAGACCATCAGAGTGTAAGGGAAGGTTGTTAAATAGATGTGAGTTAAAAAGGTCCAGTTAGGGAAAATGGGAGGGAGGGAAGAATGGGAGGATACAAGGGATGGGATTACCATTGAGATGTAACAAGAATAAATTAATAAAAAAAATTTAAAAAAGGTCCAGTTAAACAACAATAACTTTAAGAGATCTATTCTATAGTACATGTATACTTAACAATAAACAACTCCTTTCAAAACAGAAAACTGTCAGAGTATTGAAAACACTTGCAAAAGCATATCTGACAAGCATCAAATACCAAGATTATACAGTGGATGTGGATTCATGGCACAGAAAAGTACAATTTGTGTACTTGGTAAAACTGATGGCAGAAGGTGAGCTGGGGATTGGATAATAGGTAAAGGAGTAGAGATTCTGTAGAGACACAACCTTCTGTGCTCATGGAAATTTCTAAGGAGCAGACTAATAAAGTGTACAACCAATTACAAAGAGAATCACAGGAATGAAACAACTATATAGACATTTCGTGTGCAAACTCCAATCATCATTTCATAAAGAAGGGCATTAAATATAAAACTAAGTATAAGGCTTACATAACAATCCACCTCAACCTCAGATTCCCCCCTGAGAAATCATAAAACTAAGAAACCATGACCACACTAGCAGTGTGTAGTTAGGTAGCTTTCAAGTACCAGCTATATTGTTTTCTTGATGAGCAGGTCTTAAGTCCAAAGAGTGAACTGCGGACTCTTTATACATAGAAAGGTATGTGCACCACTTTCGTTCCTTTAAGGTTATCATGCCATGCTGGTCTTCAGTGTGGTTATGACTCTCATGGGAGTCACAGCTAGACAGAGTTGTTGCTTTTCTGTCTCTGTTGGAAGCTTGAATAGTACCTTCACATGTCATGATACTGAAGGGGAATATGCAGCCATTAATTTACTAAACCGTGATAATTCCTAATAACAATTTATAAGTATGTGTCCTTATACCTACAGATAAGTGTAGTCTTCACTCTTCATCGAGGAAACTTCTCTTTGCAACTGTCAGAGACCACCACAGAAAACCGCAACCAACCAAGTATAAGTTGTCATGCCTGGTTCCAATGGATGCACTCACAAAACATCTCTAAATCCAAGATTCAGCAAACATTGTAGAGAAAATAGGAGGAAAGTTTATGAGAGTCAAAGTATCAGAGACTGTGAGATTGTGTCTTAGGTAACATCAGAAGTGACAGCCGTAAAGGCACTCCTACATGACTGCCCAAATATGAGCTGAACAAGGATGACAGAAGTCAACATGCCAAACTATACATCGTTTCTTGTAACTATTGACAACTGAGAAAGATCTGGGAGCAGAAAAGGTGGTCTTTCCAATGGAAAAGCACACTATGTCAAACATTCAGCTCTGAAGACAAACACAAAATATACAAGTTGAACTTAACTGATTATTTTTATAAATACATCCTCCATATATATATATATATATTCATATCCATATATTATTTTGCAATAACCATTAATAAAGAGGCCATGAATTTGAGGAAAAAGGGACAGGTTTGGGAAGGAAGAAATAAAGGGAGGAATAGAATTAGAATATTATCTCAAAGATAAAAGAAAAAAATAATAAAATAAAATAATTTTAATAAAATTAAAATAAAAAATAATACATTGTCATTAAATGATAATAACAACTGATATGATAACAACATTGGTGTTAGTTTTTCATAACATTTCATTTAGGGAAAACAATAATACCATCAAATTAAGGCGAAGCACCTTAACCTTTAAAACATTACTTAAGATGAACTTCTATGAACTCATGAGTCATAATTCATATCGAATTTAGACTATTAAAAAACCATAAGAACATATGTAAACTTTAAATGCCATGCATAGGGGGATCAAAATATTTTCTGTAAAAAATACACAAATGCAAACATACATATACTTTCAGAATAGTGTACATTAGGCATATGATTTGTGACAGAAAAAGACCCAGGAGAGGTATGTTCACAAAACTTGCCTTACAGTTCTCAGTATGAATTTAGTTCTCATGTCAATTATCCATGAAGGACAAGAAGAAACTCTGTTAAAAAGTTCTCCAAGGGCCCCCTTCACATCCTTGTTTCTCAGGCTGTAGATGAAGGGGTTCAGCATGGGGCTGATCACAGTGTACATCAATGAAGCAACCATTCTTCTCTGGGAAGACTGGAACACAGAAGAGCTGAAATAAACTCCAAGTCCTGACCCATAGAACAAGGCGACTACACAGAGATGAGACCCACAGGTGGAAAAGGCTTTGTACTTACTCACAGTAGAGGATATTCTTAACAAGGATGAGACAATCTGTGAATAAGACGTAAGAATTCCTGCCATAGGAATCACACCTAGTAGGGAAGTCACCACATACAGAAAGACGTTATTGATGTGGGTGTCAGAGTTGGATACCTTCAGAACTTCAGCCAGTTCACAGAAGAAATGTGGGATTTCAGTGCCTCTAGAGAAGTTCAGTTCATTCATTAACAGAACATGAATTATGGAGACCCAGAAAATGATGATCCAAAACATCAGAACCAGAAGGATACACACCTGAGGGCTCATAATAACAGTGTACTTGAGCGGGTGACAGATTGCTACAAAGCGATCATAGGCCATTAAAGCGAGTAAAAAGTTATCCATTCCAGCAAAAGTATTAAAAAAATATACCTGAGTAAGGCATTCTATGTAGGAGATGTCTTTTCTCTGTGATTTCATGTTCACTAGCATCTTTGGTATTGTGGTTGAGACGAAGCAGATGTCAATAAGGGACAGATTGGAGAGGAAGAAGTACATTGGAATGTGGAGGTGGGAGTCAGACCTGACAGCCAGGATGATAAGCAGGTTCCCGAGCGCCGTGACAAGGTACATGGACAAGAACAGTCCAAAGAGAACAGGCTGCAGTTCAGGATCATCTGAGAGACCCAGGATGAGAAATTCTGCTATCAGTGTGTGGTTCTTTGTTTCCATATATCTTTTGTATCTGCTAGAGATAATTTAAGGATAGTTTTCAAATAATATTCACTGACATGCTCAGAATAACCCTTGGAGGCTTATCTTTCATTCTAACAATGAATGTCATTTCTTAACCAAGTAATTTTCTTCATTATTTAAAAATATGTGTAAATCTTCTTTTTTTTCAAGACAGAGTTTCTCTGGGTAGCCTTGGCTGTCCTGGACTCACTTTGGAGGCTAGTCTGGCTTCAAACTCAGAGAGATCCTCCTGCCTCTGCCTCCCAGAGTGCTGGGATTATAGGCATGCACCACCACACCTCACCTGGCTAATTACTATTGTTTTTAATTAATTCAAATACCTCTCCCCTTTATTATCTAAAACCATTATTAATGGAATTCTTCAATGTGAACTTATATAGATAATTTATTCTTTAACAAATCCTCCAAAATATTTGAAATGATTTAATTTCTTTTACTTTTTAACTGTAATAATTGATTTCTTTTATTAGCTTGATAACATTCACTAAATGAGATTTCTTCACCCTTATTTTCATGAGTTCTTTTCCCTCTGAGACTTTAATTGTTTTCTAACTTCATAATGTTGCAACTATTATGCTTTATGTTTAAAAATACCTTATGAACAATGTATTTCAATGAGTGTTGGTTTTTATTATTACACTATTATTGTTAGTATTAATCACTTTCTTATAATAATTACTTTGGGTACATAAAATTCCAAAAGTAAATGTTGTACTATGATTTACTTAGAATTACTGTGTCAAGTTCCTTAAATATAATTTTGATTCATTCATTGACATCTGTGTAAACTTGAGAAAATTATGAGAACTCTTAAGCTTGTCAGGAATAATAATCATTGAAAATATCCTGTTAAGTGAATCAGCAGAAAATGAAGATAAATTTATTAATATAAACACAATAGATGTTCTTTCTATTTGAAAACCATGAACTATTTAAAGTTAATGAGATTTCCAACCTCCTTTTTTTCAATTAATTGTTTCCAAGTGAATGTCTCTGGGAAAAGAAAGGAGAATGTGGTCTACATAGTTAAGAGTAGGAAACAATAAAGCACACCATCATTATAATAAATCAGGGGGTACATTTCCATATGTCCTTATATGTCCATAAATAGGGGTAGGAATACATTGTTGTATTCCTAATGGTCAAAATATACAATCAATGAATCTGATCACAAATATTGAAATACAATGTAAACCAAATTATAGAAAAAAGAGACTTATCATTTATATATTATCAAAATTTCAGTGATAGAAAGTGTTATTATGAATGCCTGAGAATGTTACTTAACTTGTGACAAAATACCTGCAAAATAATAAAGTAATTCATCTTGTGAGAGTGAGAGAATAAAAATATCATCCTCTCTGAAAAAGGAATGTTTGAGTAGAGACAAAAATATAATAGAAAACCACACACACACACACACACACACACACACAGAGAGAGAGAGAGAGAGAGAGAGAGAGAGAGAGAGAGAGAGAGAGAGAGAGAGGCACACAGGCTGAAAGAACAGTACGTAATTACTCTGTGATGTAGTGATCTGATATTGGTGGGGAATTTGAAAGGCCAGTGAAATAAGAAGCAACGGGTGAGGGCATCAAGGAAAGGTACGAGGTTCATGTACTATCTTCTGCATTTTCTTTATGCCACTGTAACACTGATTAATTCATATTCTTTATTACTCTGACATCCTGATTGTTTTGTCTCATTATTTGTATTTTTGGAGAATTGGATTTTGCCTATTAAATTTTAGGACCTGAATAAATGCAAATGTTAGAAGTGAAGTAAATATTGAAGAGAAATCACATAAAAGAGAAATCTTCCAATATTTTGTATACCTGAATGTAAAAGCACATGAAAGAATAGTGAATTAAAATAAAAATCACCTTACATTTAAAGAGAGTAACACTGGATGAACAGGAAAAGATAAATCTTGAAATGGATTTTGAATAGTTACGAATATAAAACTAGGATGTCTGACAGGACTCTGCAAGTCACACAAAGGAGTGGAGAATAAATAGATTCCTTTCAGAAAAAAATTAAAAAAAAAACCCCAATATTTCAAAGATGGAGAGATGGAAACAGAATAAGATCTGGAAAGTTGAGTCCATTAAAACTGCAGCTCCTTTGAAATACAGAGTTTTGATAATAATACACTACAGGGGCACCTTCTGCTTTGCCCTATTCTAAGAGCCTAGCTCACTACATGCATCCTCTCTGCTTTCAATACCTGCCCCACCGGCCCTGAGCAGAGCATACCAGCTCTTCCAGTATTTGTTACTGAAGCGTTTTCTTCTCAGTTATCCATTCACAGAAGAATCAGATGAGTTCTCACAACACAGATACTGGAAATAGGGAGGAAGGGATGAGAAAGAGCATTATTAAACTGTCATGCGTCCCAGGGCTTGAATTCTCAAAGCTCCTCATTATTTAAGTTGTTCTATTGTCTTTACATTCTCCAAACTCAATCCTTGGGGTACAAAAAAGAAAATTAATAATTGTTAGTCAGTTTTGTGTTTATGTAGTTAATAGCAAGGGGAGATTGATTTATTTTCTCTAAAGAAGAACTGTTTATGTAGATTTGGTTAAAAATCATTCTATGTCCCTAAAGGAAAATGTTAATTCTACAACAAACAATGCAAGGAAATCTGAAAATTTGAAACAATATCCATGTTACCCAAATAATTATTATTTGGGTAATTATTATGTTACTTGGGTAATTATTATATAAATAATGTGTACTCCAAATAAGTATTTTAAAGGAGTACATTAATATTAACAATAATAGTATAATAATGAAAAATATCCCCTTGAAATGTACTGTTAAGTTATTTTAAACACCATACATAATCATAGGAATCAATATAAATTTAGAAAGTATTTAGGGACTCAGAATGAAAAACTTATGAATATTATAGTGGGAAAATCTCATTTAGTGAATATTATTGAGCTAACAGAGGAAATTGTTACAGTTATAAAGAATATGGAACTAAATAGCTTCAAATGTTTTGGGTGGTTTATCAAAGAATGCCAATATAACAAATTTAAGAATATTAGTAGGTTTGAGAAATACTACATCCACAGTATTACAAAGGAAAGTAATGTTCTTTGTATTATAAATTTCCATGGTTTATTTTTCAGTTTTTAAAATTAACCATTTAGTTTGACAGATAACATCATGTCTATATAGTCCATACAATGTCAAATCTAGAGGTATGTTATGTTATTCATAAAAGGAAAGTGAGAATTAACATATTTACAAAGTTACTATTTTATATAAGAATACTACTCATGAGTAATATTTTAGAAATATATTGCTAATTATATTTATGTAGATGTACATACTACTATACATTCCTCTAGTCTAAATGTGATTTTGTCATCTTTGACAAGTGTCTGTCTAATATGACCCTCCAACAGTCCTGGCCACTGATAATCCCCAGAAGGTGCAAATAGCAATGACACCATGTGGGAATTTCCTTACTGTTTTGGTTTATTTCAAGGCACTCCTCCCCACAAACACACACATTTTTTGAAATTCTAATTTTTCTTGTGATTATACCAAACAGATCACTTCATAATACAATAATTTGGTATTTATTAATTTTCTTTGACTTTTTTAAAATTAGAAACCAGTGTTCAGTATGGAACTGGCACACTTGATGGCAAACACCTTAATTCCAGCACATGGGAGGCAGAGGTAGATGGATCTCTGAGTTTGAGGCCAGCTTGGTCTACAGAACAATTTTGAGAACAGCCAGGGCTACATAAACAGAAAACATAAACAAGTAAACAGAAAACAGTGTTCAAGCAATCCCATTACTCCACAGACTTCTAAGTGTTTTTAAATATTTTTGTATTGATGCATTTCGATCTTACATACTGGTAATCTTTACTTTTATATTTCTATTTTTGCACATTAACTCAAGTTCACAGGAAAAGCTTCAACAACATGAGACATTCTACAAGACTGTTTAGCATATAAATTATTGTGGAGTATTAGACTTTTGTACATCCACAATCAAATTGTCTTGGCTGTCTTAGCTTCCTCAAAAGCCAGTTATTTTTCACCACTGTGTGATCTAACATTCTTGTGTTTATAAGATAAATCACTTTGAATGTATTAACAGGTCTTTAGCAATTTCAAGCTGATAAATACTGTTGGTGATAATTTCCAGAGGCTTCTTTTGTTACTGAGAGTTCCATTTGTAATATTATTCTTTTATTTTCTTTACTAAAATCTTTCCTTATTCAATATCTCATTAGTCTACAGTATGGTCTTTCTTAATGCATTCAAGTTATTTTTTTAATCATTAGATTGGAATTCACTGATTTTAAAAATCATTTCATTTTTTGGCACTGCAATAAATATTTTCCTTACGAGTTTGTTCTTAAATAATTATAAACTTGGCATCCTGTCATCTGTGCTCCACTCTCTATCCCAAAGCTCTGGCTGTTTTCCTGGATGCCTGACATCACCAGGGACACCAGGTGAGAGTCTCCCCCAAACTATTGCCTGCCAAGTCTTTTAAAAGTGCACATAGTAGTAGAAAACTTTCTCTTATACCCTTAGCTCCATTTTATATCACACATTGGTGCCTGATATCCTGGAGGCCCACCAACACTAGGGACACCATGTAAGACACACCTCCCAAGTCCTTGCACATTAAATCCCTGAAAGCACACACAACAGTGGTAAACTGTACCCTAGGCTGTGAGCCCCATTTTGCAGGCCACAACTCTACCTGCTTTCCAAGAGGCCACTCAAATACTTTAGGACCCAGGTCATGCTGGTACAAGGGATCCCAGAGACAAAGCTAGCACTCAAACTCTGGGGGCCATGCAGTCTACAAAAATTTCAGTGGAGAAACCATAATGGACCTGAAGATTCACTAGCAGCAGAACCACAAGGAACTAAGGCAAGAAGATAGAGAGAAGAAAAAAATCCTAAGGGGAAAAATTTTGCAAAATACCTATATAACTATGATGAACTCAGAAATCAGAATATAAGTCTATAGTAACCACAAAACATAGATGGTTAGAGACAAGCATAAGAACACGGTAAACCACAGTTTCTTTAACCATTCTTCTACTGATGGACACATAGGCTGTTTCCATGTTCTGGCTATTTTGAATAAGGCTGCTATGAACATGGTTGAGCAAATTTTCTTGTTGCGTGCTGGAGCATCTTCTGGGTATATTCCAAGGAGTGGAATAGCTGGGTCTTGAGGAAGCCCTATTCCCATTTTTCTGAGATAGCACCAGATAGATTTCCAAAGTGGCTGTACTAGTTTGCATTCCCACCAGCAATGAAGGAGTGTTCCTCTCTCCCCACATCCTCACCAGCATGTGGTGTCGCTTGAATTTTTGATCTTAGCCATTCTGATGGGTACATATACAGTATGGAATACTATTCAGCTATTAAAAACAAGGAATTCCCGAAATTTGTGGATAAATGGATTGAGCTAGAAATGATCATAATGAGTGAGTTAACCCAGAAGCAGAAAGACTCAAATGGTATATACTCACTTATATCTGCATTTTAGCCCAAGGGGCATGTCCCATGAAAGCCTTCACTTACCAGGAAACTGAGACAGAGGGGAGGACATTCTAGTGGGACTCTAGATGAGAGAATCATGGGAGAATGGCAAAGTAGAAGGATCCAGAGGGTCCTAGAAACCTACAAGTAGAACATTATGATAGGCAGATTTTGGCCCAGGGGTCCCGCTCAAACTAAGGCACCAGCCAAGGACAATACAGGCGGTAAACCTTAAACCCCTACCCAGATCTAGCCAATGGACAGAACATTCTCTACAGTAGAGTGGAGAGTGGGGTATGACTTTCTCACATACTCTGGTGCCTCACCTTTGACCATGTCCCCTGGAGGGGGAGACCTGGTGGCACTCAGAGGAAGGACAGCAAATTACCAAGAAGAGACTTGATACCCTATGAGCATATACAGGGGGAGGTAATCCCCCTCAGGAACCATCATAGGGGAGGGGAATAAGAGGAAAAGAGGAGGGAGGGAAGAATGGGAGGATACAAGGGATGGGATAACCATTGAGATGTAACAAGAATAAATTAATAATGGAAAAAAAACTATGAAAAAAACATGGTAAACAACAATCAGATCAATATTGTATAATCAGAGCTCAGCTATCCTACTCCAACAAACCTTGGATATCCTAACATAGCTGAAGCACAGGAAAGTGGCCTTAAATCCAATCTTACGAAGATGATAGAGGCCTTTAAAGAGGAAGTGAATAATCCACTTAAAGAAATACAGGAAAATAGAATCAAACAGGTGAAAAAGATGGATAAAAGCAATGAAGAAAATACAAACTGAGAAATCCTGGACATGGAAAACCTAAGTAAGATAATAGGAATTACAGATGTCAGCATTAACCACAGACTACAAGAAATGAAAGAGAGAATCCCAGATTCTCTTGTAGAGATACAAGAAATTGATACATTAGTCAAATAATAATTTAAATCTAAAAATCTCACGCAAAACATCCAGGAAATCTAGGACATAATGAAATCTTCAACAAATGGTGCTGGCCAAACTAAATTTCTACATTTGGAAGAATGCAAATAGATCCATGTTTATCACCCCACAGAAAATTCAGGTGCAAGTGCATCAAAGGCTTCAACATAAAACATAAAACTGAACCTGATAGAAGGTAAAATGAGGAATAACAATGGACACATTGGTAGAACAGACAGTGCATAAGACTGATAGTGCATACACTAATATACAAAATTAGTAAGTGGGACTTCATGAAACTCAAAAGCTTTTGTAAAACAAATGAATGCCATTACCCCCCTCCCATTGGATAAATCACCAGGTTACTGAATGGGGAAAAATGAGATGCTTGAAAACTCTAAATCCAATAGAGGAATAATATCCATATATAGAAATAACTCAAGAAATTAAGATATAAAAACCCAAATAATCCAATTAAAAACTTGGGTACAAATCTAAAAAGGGAATTTTCATTGGAGGAATCTCAAACAGCTGAGAAATATTTAAAATTATTCAATATACTTAGCCATCAGACATATGCAAATCAAAACCATTTAAATAATTTATCTTACACCTGTCAAATTGGCTCACAACAACAACAAAAATGACAGCTCCTGCTGGTAAGAATGTGAAGCAAGGATAATAGTCATCCATTGCTCACGGGAGTGAAAACTTGTAAAGTTAATATGGAAATCAATATGGAGGTTTCTCAGAAAATTGAGAATTGATCTACTTCAAGATCCAGCTATAGTACTTTTGAGCATACAGCCAAAGGATGCTTCATTCTACTAAAAGGATACTTGCTTAACTATGTTCATTGCAGCCTTTTAAATAATAGCCACAAATGGGAAACAACCTATGTGTCTTCAAGCAAAGAACAATGTGGTACATTGACACTATGGAGTATTACTCAGGTGTTAAAAATGATGTCATGAAATTTGTAAGCAAATGGATACAATTAGAAAACATCATCCTGAGTATGACAACCGATATGTAGAAAGACAAATATGATGTAATTCACATTTAAGTTGATATTATCTATTAAGTAAACGATAATAAAGGTAAAATCCACATACTCAGAGAGGTTCGGTAAAGAGGGAGATTAAAGGGGGTACTCATGGGTCTCACTGGGAAAGAGAGATTGAGTAGATTTTGCAGGTTGACTGGGGGCAGGTGGGATGCGAGCAGGATGGATCATTTGTTGGTGAGGGGTGAAGGGGGAGAGTGTGAGAAGACAACTGAAACTGTAGGATCTTGAGTGGTTGTGTGGAAACCGAATGCAGTGGAAACTTCCTAGAGTCTAGGAGGATGCCCCTAGTGAGTACTCCTAGTGACCAAGTATATGGAGTCTGAACTGGCCATCTTTTTAATCATACAGAACTTCCAAAGTAGACTCAGAGTTGCACTTGGTAGAGTTGTTGGCCAAGGGCATCCATGGAGATTCCCAAACAATTCAGGCTCATTGAAGGACAGAGGGTAACTCTTAAAAAAACTGACAGCATGACCTCATTTCTGAGAGCGATGTCCACACAGGTCATTAAACATGAAGAGGTCAAACTGGTGTCTGCATGGACCCTTCACAGCTGTATTCTAGCCTCCTTGGTATAGCAATGCACTTTGTAGGGTACTGAAAGAGTAGGGACGCCAACCCACCCACAAAACCTGTGACCTACAAACTGTCCTTCATGCAAAATGTGCTGGGGAAATGGTGGTGCAGAATTTATGGGAACGACCAATTAATATCTGGTTTTACTTGAGGCCCAGACCGTGAAAGGGAGCCCATGCCAGCCCATGTTCCCAAGCTTAGGAGCCTGTAGAAAAGGGGAGGAAGGATTGCAGCAGTCAGAAGGAATGAAGGAACATGGCACACTCATTCAACTGCAAAGGACTCATATGGGATGACAGTGGGAGAGTATCTCTGAATTTTTTGCCTACTCTTTGAACACTTTTCCTTCTACAGGGCTGCCTTGTCCAACCTTAACATGAGGGCTTTTGCCTTAGCTTATTTTATTTTGTTATGTCATGTTTGGTTGTTGTTTCTAGGAGGCCTGCTCCTCTCAGAAGGGAAAGAGAGGAGGAGTGGATCTAGGTGAGGAGAAGGGGAGGTCTGGGAGTACTGGAAGGATGGGAAACTGGGTTCAGGATATACGTATGAGAGAAGAATATATTTTCAATACAAAATAAATAAATACAGGTTTAGAATTAAATGACTCTCTGAATCCCCATGGGGCTCTTCATGACTTAAAAAGTTTTATAATCATGTTTGTTTTTAATTTACATATTAATTTTATATCCTAATCATAGCCCCTCCCTCCTTTCCTCCTGGTTTTCTCACTCCCAACCTCCTTCCATCCTCCCCCTCTCCTCCTCTCCAAACAGGGATCTACCCACCAACCCACTTCAGCACATCAAGTCATGTCAGGACTGAGTTTATCCTCATCCACTGAGGCCAAAAAAGGCAGCCTTGCGAGAGAGAAGTGGTGAAAGCAGGCAAGAGTCCATGCCATAAACAACACCTACTAAACTTACTAGGGAACCCACGAGAAGATTAAACTGTCAACTGATTGCACATGTGTAGCGGGGGGCGGGGGGCAGGTCCAGTCCATGCATGCTTCTTGGTTGGTGCCTCTGTCTCCACAAGCCCCGATGGATCTAGGTTAGTTGACTGTTGGTCCTCTTCTGGCATATTTATCCCCTCCAGGTCCTTTCAACACCCCCATACACACACACACACACACACACACACACACACACACACACACACACCCATACACACACACACACACACACACACACACACACACACACACACACACTCTTCCATAGGATTCCCTGAGCTCTGCCTAATGCTTGGCTACGAATCTCAACTATGTGTTTTGTTTTGAGAAAAGGCTTTTGCATAGAGAATATGCCAAACTGTATGCACTCCCAGCATACTCAGGAAATCAAGTTTATTCCTTCTCAAGGCTCTGATGGAGTTGAAGTCCAGATAGTTTAGTTTTACAATAAAGCTTAGTTATTTAGGGATTAAGATGTTTTTAGGTCTAGATAGATGTTTTAAGTTGATAATGACAAGATGTGATGGAGATTGATTTGCACTCAGAATTTTAGATGCACTAAGATAGGAAAGATGTTTTCTTCAAGGCTGTCAAATACAAATAGACAAAACAATAAGGATGTAACATTCATATAATTCTTGATTGTGTCATGGTTCTTTTACAATAAGTAATCTATTGTATATATGTGTAATAATATAAATGTATATGTGAAAAATTAAAAATGTTAAATTAAAAATAAAAAAGTAAATGATTCTGCTACAAAGACCCATTTCCCTATAGCCATAGTATCCTTGATTAATACCAATGTTACAGTCTGAATCTGAAATGACCCATAGGCTCATGTATTTGAACACTTATGCCCAAATGATTCTTACTACCTTTATGTAGTATGTTCTGGGTGGCAAGGACCATTGGACCTGGACCTCTGAGGGTTATTGCCTTACCCTAATATTCTCTCCCCCTCCCCTCTCTCTCTCTCTCTCGTGTGTGTGTGTGTGTGTGTGTGTGTGTGTGTGTGTGTGTGTGTGTGTATTTATACATGTATGTACACATAAGGGCATGTAATCACTAATCACTGTAGAGGCCAGAAGAGGATGCCTGATTTCTTGGAGATGGAGATACAGGTGGGTATGAGTTGCCTATCATGGGTGCTTGGAACTGAACTCAAGTATTTACAAGAGCATTATGCATTTTTAAACATCTGAGTCATCTCTCTAGCCCATCATTATTTATTTCTTTATCTACCAGGAAGTAAGCAGCTGATATCTAACACTCACACCATCATAGATTCACTATTATGAAGGTATCGTAGTTATGGTTTCTACTAATGTGACAAAGGGCAACTTAGGGAGGAAAGGATTTAATTTTACAAACACTTGTTTTATCATAGTTCATTATCAGAAGAGGCAGATCAGAAACTCAAACAGGGCAGATATCTGGAGGTAGAGTGGATGCAGAGGTCAAAGAAGAGTATTGCTTACTGGTTTGCTCCTCAGGGATTGCTCAGCCTGCTTTGTTTTTAGGACCTTAGACTATCAACCAAGATGTAGACTCACCCAAAATCAACAGAGCCCTCTCAAATTAATCACTAATTAAGAAAGTGTTCTATAGTCTTGCCTGGAGTCCAAACTTAGGGAGGCATTTATCAACTGAATTTCCCTTTTCTCAGATAACAACAGGTTGTGTCAAGTTTATGTGAAAACATCCTATCAAATAACCTGACATCTCCTGTCCCCAAATCAAAAGTAATTCTATATCCCTGAAAATGCTTCTGTCATAGATTTTGTAACAAAAGCAAGAAAAGTAATCACTAGAAGACTAAAATAGATATATCTGCCTTATGGAATGTATCTTAAGTATTGGATATGAAAATAACAAGACGATAAACAAGAGAAGAAATCACAGTAAAAGTTGTGTAAAATAATGCTATTGGAAACAAGCATCAGGTAAATTAATGTAATAATAAGAATCTTAGGGGTGATGAAGCTGCTGTTATCCCTGTGTTAAGATTGTTCCATTTGAACAACAACTGTAGCTCTTTGGAAATAAATTGCAGTATACAGGTTGCAACATTTATATGGACTTGGACATGGCAAATATCTAGTCACTCACAGTCTATTAACCTATTTTTTTAGTTGTCTCTTGTGGAAGGAATGTGACCTTGTCTTAGGCTGGGCCCAAGGTGAAAGTAGTCCCCATTGAGACCCCACTGAGATCCCACTGAGATAAAGATCTTAGACAGACTCAGAGAAGGAGAGAGAGAGAGAGAGAGAGAGAGAGAGAGAGAGAGAGAGAGAGAGAGAGAGAGAGAGGGAGGGAGGGAGGGAGGGAGGGAGGGAGGGAGGGAGGGAGGGAGGGTGGGAGAGGAAGTTTCAGGTCAAAACAAAAGACAGGCTCCTGCCACTCCACCTGGGGTATAGTGTTGCAGAAAGGATTATTGATTAGGAGAAAAAGGACATTGGGGAACCAGAATGAGAGAGATCAGAGGTTCCTGACCACAGCATGGGGAGCAGCAGAGGAGAAGAGACTGGAGCTCAGGTGAGGAGTGTGCACACTTCTTCTGTCGAGTATAGGAGAAACCCAGAGATTATGCCAAGGAATTTGTCCCATGGAACTGATACCCATAAGTTTTCATTTTTGTTCTCCCAAATCTTTTTTCTCTCTTGTTTAGGATAGTTGGGTTGTAAGAAAGATACCTTTGTTTAATAAATTCATAATAAAGTTTAATTGTTAAGGAACCAGAACCTACAGTCTCCCTTACCAAAATGAACTGAAAGACAAAGAGAGAAGATTCAAATTAATAAAATTGGAGACAAAAAGAATGACATTATAACAGACACTGAAGGGGTTTAGAACCATAGGACACCATTAAAAAAACTTTATTCACCAAATAAGAACATCTAAAATTAATTAATTAATTTCTTAATATGTATGACACACCAATGTTAAATTTAGATAAAATAAGTAATTTAAACAACAATATTTAGAGACTTCTTAGAGAATTAGTAGCAGTAATTAGTATAATTCTTAGAGAAACAGTAGCAATAAATAATAGTCTCCTAATAAAAATGTTTCAGGGCCAAATGAATTCAATGCAGATTTCTACCAATTCTTCAAAGTATTAACACCATACTCCTCAAATTACTTTACAAAATAGAAACGGAAGGGCCATTTCTTAATTTGTTTTATAAGGACACTGTTACATTTATGTCAAAACTACAGAAATACCCAAAAAAGATAATTATAAAGCAATATCTCCCATGAAATAGTTGCAAAGATTCTCAATAAAATAGTTCCAAACCAAGTTCAAGAACATATCATAAAGACAGTCCACCATCATCATGTAGACTCCATCCTAGAGATGCAGGAGTGGCTTAACATATATAAATTGATAAATATTATCTATCACATAAACAGACTGAGAGATAAATCTCAAAATCATTTCGTTCAATGTAGAAACTTTGACAAAGTCCAATATCTCTTCATGATAAAAGCCCTGGAAAGTCTAAGGACATAAACACAAAAGAATATATTTTCTTCTCAGCACAACATTAAACCTTCACCAAAACATAGCCATGTATTTGGTCACAAAGCAAACCTCAACCAATATAAAAAAATTTATGGACCCATTTTTCTTTATCATATAACCCTGGATTAAAGTTGGACTTCAACAACAGCAGAAATAGAAAAATATAGATATAAAAAAGCCAACACACTCACAGAAACTGACCCTGTTCAATGATCACTGGGTCAGGGAAGAAATAAAGAAACTAAATACTGGGCTAACTCACTCAGGATGATCATTTCTAGTTCTATCCATTTGCCTACAAATTTCAAGATTTCCTTGTTTTTAATAGCTGAGTAGTATCTCAGAGTGTAAATGTACCACAGTTTCTTCATCCATTCTTTGAGGGACATCTAGGTTGTTTCCAGAGTCTGACTATTAGAAATAAGGCTGCTTTGAACATAGTTGAACAAATGTCCTTGTTGTGTGGTGGAGCATCTTTCGGTACACTCCAAGGAGCAGAATAGGTGGGTCTTGAGGTAGCCCCATTCCCAATTTTTGAGAAAGTGCCAGATTGATTTCCAAAGTCATTGTACACATTTTCATTCCCACCAGCAATGAAGGAGTGTTCACTTTCTCCACATCTTTGCCAGCATGTTCTGTCACTTGAGTTTTTTAATCTTAGCATAGACTCCCTATTCAGATCTAGCCAATGGACAGCACATAGTTGTGTGGAGAGCAGGGACTGACTATGATATCAACTCTGGTGACCCCTATTTAACCACTTCCCCTTGGTGAGTAGGCCTGGTGGCACTCAGAGGAAGGGGAAGCAGGTTATCCAGATGAGACTTGATAGGCTGTGATCATATGGTGGGGAAGGAGGCCCCTTTCTTTCACAGGCCTAAGGGAGGGGAATAGGGTGAAAGAGGGAGGGAGGGGGGAATGGGAAGATACAAGCAAGGGGATAATAATCAGGATGTAATCTGAATAAATGATTTAAATAAAAAATTATAAAAAATAAAGACTTCTTAAAAGTCAATGAAAACAAAGGCACAGCATATCCAAACTTATGGGACACCGTGAAGGCTGTGCTAAAAGGAAAGTTTACAGCACTAAGTGCCTTCATAAAGAAATTGGAGAGATCCCATACTAGCAATTTAACAGCTCACTTTAATGTTTTAGAAAAAAAGAAGCAAACACATCCAAGAGGGGTAAATAGAAGGAAATAAATTTAGGTCCAAAATCAATAAATTAGAAAAAAGAAAGAAATACAAAGAATTAAAAAAACAAAACAAAACAAAACAACTAGGAGCTGTTTCTTTAAGAAAATCAACTAGATAGACAGACCCTTTGTTAAACTAACAAAAAGGAAGAGAAAGTATGCAAATTAACAAAACCAGAAAGTAAACGGGGAACATAGCAGAACATACTGAAGAAGTAAAAAAAATCATTAAATTTGTATTTAAAAAGCCTGTATTTCACAAATTTCTAAAATATAAAACAAATGAACATTTTTGTAATATTTTACTTACCAAAGTTAAATAAAAACATTTAAACAGTCTTATATCTCCTAAGGAAATAGAAATACTCATCAAAATTCTCCAAAACAAACAAACAAACAACCTCAAATGGTTTTAGCACAGATTTCTACCAGACTTTCAAGAAGAGCTAATACTAATACTCCCCAAATTATTCCACAAAAAAAGAAATAAAAGAATCATTGCCAAACTCATTCTATGAGGCCCCAGTCACTCTGATACCTAAATAACAAAAAGAGTAAACAAAGAGAATTTTAGAATAACTTCACCCATAAATGTCAATGCAAAAATACTAAATAACATATTCACAAAAATATCCAACAAAAGTTAATGATCAATAGGCTTCATTCTAGGGAATTAGGGATGAGTCAACATACAATAATCCAACAATGTAATCTACCATAAAACAAACTGAAAAAAAATCACATGATTATCTCATTAGATGCAGAAAAAGCCTTTGTCAAAACCAAACACTCCTTCATTATAATGTCTTGAAGAGATCAGGGCCCATAGGTAAACACAGTAAAGCCAATAGCTAAGATCAAATTATATGAAGAAAAGCTGAAAGCAATTCCACCAAAATTAGGGATACAAGAAGACTGACAGTCTCTCCATATCTCTTTAATATAGTACCTAATGTTCTAGCTAGGGCAATAAGACAACTAAAGGAGATTAAGGGGATACAAATTGGAAAGGAAGAAGTCAAAGTATCACTATTCACAGATGATGTGATAGTATACATGAGTGACAAGAAAAATTCCCTCAGAGAGCTCCTGTAGCTGATACCCACCTTCAGAAAAGTGGCTGGTTACAAGACTGATTTTAAAAAATCACAAGCACCCCTGTATATAAATGACAAATGGGCTGAGAAAGAAACTACAGAGACTACACCCATCACAATAGCACAATAACATAAAATATCTTGGTGTCACTCTAACCTAGCAACTCTAACCCATATCACAAGAACTTCAACACTCTGAAGAAAGAAAATGATGATGATGTCAGAAGATGGGAAGATACCATGCTCATGCATCTTAGATTTAACATAGTAAAATGGCCATCTTACCAAAAGCAATCTACAAATACAATGCAATCCCTATCAACACACAAACATAATTTTTTTACAGCCCTTTAAAAAATAATTCTAAACTTCATATGGAAAAACAAAAAAACCCAGAATAGCTAAAACAATGATATACAATAAAAGAACTTCTGGACATATCATCATCCCTGATGCCAAACTATAATACAGAATAATAGTAATACTAACTTTATAGTACTGGCATAGAAATAGACTGTTGGATCAATGGAATCAAATCAAAGGCCCAGAAATAAACCCACACACCTACAGACACTTGATTTTTTGACAAAGGAGCCAAAGCCATACAATGAAAAAAGACAACATCTTCAATAAATGTTACTAGTCTAACTGGAAGTTTACATGTGGAAAAACATAAATAGAACCATATTTATCACCCTGCACAAAACTCATGTCCAAGTAGATCCAATTTTTAAAATGGGGTATATAGCTAAAGAGAGAATTCTCAACAGAGGATTTTGTTTAAAGATGTGTTCAATTTCCTTAGTCATCAGGGAAATGCAAATTAAAATGCCTCTGAGATTCTGCTTTACACCTAACAGAATGACTAAGACCAAAACCTCAAATGACAACACGTGCTAGCAAGGATGTGGGGTAAGGGAAACACTCCTACATTGCTGGTGGAAGTGCAAACTTGTACAACCACTGTAGAAATCAACCTGGAGGTTTTTCAGAAAATTGAGCATACCTCTACCTCAGGGCAGAGCTATACCACTCTGCCATATACATGAAAGATGATCCACCATGCCACAAGGACATTTGCTGTACTATGTTCATGGCTGCCTTTTAATAATAACCATAATTTGGAAACAACCTAGATGTCCCTCTGTCAAAGACTGGATAAGAAAACTGTGGTACATTTATATAATGGAATACTAAACAGCTATTAAAAATTACGAAATTTACAGCAAAATGGACAGAATTATAGATCATAAGCAGATTTTCGCAATATATTACAAGATAAACACAATACAGTATATAGTCCCAAAGAAGACAAGAAACAAGGAGGACTCAAAGGAAGATGCTTAAATCTCACTCAGAAGGGGAAAAATAGACAGCAGCAGTGGATGATTAGGGGAAACAGGATAGGAGAGAGATGGTGCAAAGAGACATGAGGACGGAGATCAGACCTGGCCTGGGCAGGGGCAGGAGAACAGAAAGCCTGGAGTGAAAAGAGAATCTGTGTGTGGGATGTCTCTGTGACAAGCTGGAGACCTAAGTCAGGGTAGACTTCTGGGAGGATGTAAGGGGACTCCATCTGAGACTCCTAGTAGCAAGGCCTATGGAGACTGAAGAGGACACTCTTTATCTAGTCAAGAATCCTAGTAGAGGAGGAGGCCATCAAGCCACCCACAAAAACTTTGACCCCAAATTAACCGGCCTACAAGAAGTGCAGGCGTAGAACTTGGAAACAACCTACGTGTCCCTCTATAGAAGAATGGATAAAGAAACTGTGGTACATTTACACTATGGAATACTACTCAGCTATTAAAAACAAGGAATTTCCAAAATTTGTGGACAAATGGATTGAACTAGAAATTGTCATAATGAGTGAGTTCACACAGAAGCAAAAAGAGCTAAATGGTATATACTCACTTATATCGAGACACTAGTCCAAGGTGTACGTCCCCATGAAAAACTGTACCTACCAGAATAGTGGGTAAGAGGGGAGGACATCCTATTGAAACTTTAGGTGTGAGAAGCCTGGGAGAAAGAGGAAATGGAAGGATCCAGTGGGTCCTGGAAAAGTACAGGCGAGTCTGGGCCCTGGGGCCCTCCGCAAACTGTGGCAACAGCCAAGGAAAAAATAGGCAGTAAAAACCTTGAACCCCTACCCGGACTAGCCGATGGACATTCTCCACTGTTGAGTGGAGAAGGAGATCTAACTTTCACACAAACTCTGGTGCCCCATATTTGAACATGTCCCTTGGACGGAGATGCCTGGTGGCACTCAGAGGAAAGATAAGAGGTCACCAAGGAGAGACTTGATACCGTATGAGCATATTCAGGGGGAGGAGGTCCCCCTCAGACACAGACTTAGGGGAGGGGAGGGGAGTAGGGGGAAGTGGGAGGAAGGGAGGAATGGGAGGATACATGGGATGGGCTAACAACTGAGATGTAATATGTATAAATTAATAAAAATGTATTTAAAAAAAAAAAGAAGTGCAGGCGTAAAGTAGAGATTGAGGGAATTGTCTAACTCGTGCCTTACCCAACCCAGGACGCATCCTATGGGAGAGCCAACCCCTTACACTATTAATGGTACTCTTCTACGCCTGTAGACAGGAGCCTAGAAGAATTGCCTTCTGAGAGGCTCTACCCAGCAGTGGTTGGAAACATGCTGAGACACAGTGAAAAATTGGCGATGTGTAGGGAGTCTTATGGAAAAGTGGGGGCAGGGAATAAAAGGATCTGGAGGTGACAGTATCCCCACAAGAAGAACAACAGAGCCAACTAACCAGGGACCGACCAGAGGGGCTTGTGGAGAGTGAAGCATCAATCAAGGACCATGCATGGACTGGACCAAGGCCCTCTCTGCTCCACAGATGAGCAGCTCAGGCTTCATGTGGATCCTCTAGTAAGGCTAGTGCAAACTGTCCCTGATATGGACTCTGTTGCCTTTGTTTTGGTCACCTCCCGTTGTGGGATTGCCTTGACAGTCACAGGGGAGGAAGACATGCTCAGTCCTTATGCAACTTGAAGAGCCAGGGTGGGTGTGTGGCTCAGCTTCTCTGAAGACTAGGGGAAGGGGGAAGGGTGAAGAGGGAGGGAGGTTTAGTCTGGAGGAGAGGAGGGGGAGGGCTGTGATCAGGATATAAAGTGGCCAAATTAATTTATTAAAAAGAAAATGTTATGATGTAATCGACTCATGTACAATGCAAAATACTGATAGAATATAATAATATAACTTCATTCACAAAATTTCAGCATTTATTAAGATAAAAGCAAATTTGCATACTTCGTATTTAGAGGTAGGTTTTATAGATTTTAATAAGCAAAAAAAATCATGACTGAAAACATTACAAATCAGAATATATAACTTTCTCGTTGTTTTTCAGACTTGATCATCATTTTGAGTTAGTAGCCATCACTGCACGAGTATATGAGTTACATAAATACATAGCAAAAATGGGGAGGAGAACATTCAACACCACTTCAGAAATTGTTGCCAATTCTGCATTAATATCCAGTCACAAAATTTTAGTGATTTAAATTTTTCTTTACTTTAGAGAAGTGTGGGGAACGGTCATCCTAGACCCCCGAGCTCATGGTAAGAGTTACACCATTCCGACTAGAAACTACTTTTTCCAGTAAGACTACTGGTAAGATCAGGTAAAGGCCAGCTGCCTGCGAGGCCACTCTGTTCCGGGAACAGCAGTCCCGGGAGCTGTTTGCTTGACTAACCAGACCTTTTACAACTTCTCACATTCTGGAACTTTTCCTCCTTCTGTGGTTAGAGCAACTGTAAAAGTAGATAACTTCTGGAACATTTTATAGTTGGGTATCCGTAGCGACCTCGCTTACGCAAATACCCCTGCCCCAGTAACTACCCATAAAAGCTCTGTGAGGATTTTCAATAAACGAGACTTGATCAGAAACCTGTCTTGTCTACATTTCTTGTGCCTCTCCTTGTCTCCCTTCCCCTCCATTTCTAGGGTCTCCCGTTGACTGTCCTGCGGGTCAGGAAAGAGAAGTTCAAACATGTATACAATGAAATATAAGCATATAAAGTTCTGATTTTCATTTTTAAAAATTAACTTATTCATATTACATCTCAGTTGTTATCCCATCCCTTGCATCCTCCCGTTCCTCCCTCCCTCCCGCTTTCACCCTATTCCCCTCCTCTATGTCTGTGACTGAGGGAGACCTCCTCCCCCTGTATATGCTCATAGGGTATCAAGTCTCTTCTTGGTAGCCTGCTATACTTCCTCTGAGTGCCACTGGCCCTCCCCATCCAGGAGACATGGTCAAATATGAGGCACCAGAGTTCCTGTGAAAGTCAGTCCCTGATCTCCACTCAACTATGGAGAATGTCCTGTCCATGGGCTAGATCTGGGTAGGGATTAGATGTTCTTGGTTGGTGCCGTAGTTTGAGCAGAACCCCTGGGCCCAGATCTACCCGTCGTAAAGTTCTGATTTTCACATGACCCCTACCATCTCTCTCTGTCTTTCATTATATGTTCTCCACCCAATCTCATAACTATATTCTAATAGTCCACTGAGTTCCATATTCAAGTTTGGGGCAAATTGTAGAGCATGAAAATACTATCAGTGGCCAGATGATGAAATGGAATGATTCTCTGTTCTTAAAAAAAATTACATACTGCAAATATCTGCTCTATGAAACTGAAGTCAGGAACACAAACATCAAATTTGCATAACACAGACAAAAATATATATATTATACTTATATGATGATGAATTATGTTAGGAAAATATTGAAAAATTTTACTTTCTGTAACTAAACCACTATGTTTCCACGTGTTCATATAGTAAAAGCATAATGATTTAAAACAAATTGAGTTCAATCCAAAGTATTTCTGGCTGCACTTTTTTGTGTTTTATTGTATAAAAATGTGCAGTGCTAATTTTTAATGTTATATTTTTAGAAACAATGTCACAGTGAAGCTATAACATGTAACTTGGATAGGCATAGCAAGATACACTCTGATTCACTATATGTATGCATTAATTTTTGATGATTTTCCTCTCCAAAAATTTAGAATTGTTACATTTTCATGATACCATCCTCAGCTCTGTGACCCACAGCTTAAGAAACTACATATCAAGTGATCATAAAGGTAGTTATATTATGTTATCCAACTGACAATTTTCTGGAGAGCTTTCTTGATGTCTCTGTTCCTCAGGCTGTAGATGAAAGGGTTCATCATGGGAACCACCATGGTATACATTACAGAAGCCACCATACTTTCCCTGGAAGATCTAGAAACAGATGAACTAAGGTACACACCAAGGCCTGTTCCATAAAATAAGCAAACAACTGACAGGTGAGATCCACAAGTAGAGAAGGCTTTATACTTCCCATACAATGATGGAACTCTAAAAATAGAGGAAATAATTTTATAATAGGAGTAAAAGATTCCTGAGGCAGGGAGAAAACCAGTAATTATACTGACAAGAAATATGACAATATTATTGGTAGAGGTGTTAGAACAGGCAAGTTTTAGAAGCTCTGGAACATCACAGAAGAAATGAGGGATTTCTATATTAGTACAAAATATTAGTTGTGACACCATGAAACAGTGTACTTGTGAATCCATGAGGCTAATGAAAAAGGATGCCAAGACTAAAGATCTACACAGGCGAGGATTCAGAATAACTTGGTAGTGTAGAGGGTGACAAATGGCAACCCATCGGTCATAGGCCATCACGGCAAGTAGTAGGCTGTCCATACATCCGAAAAGAAAGAAGAAAGATATCTGACTTAGGCAGGCTGCATAAGTTATAGACTTGTTATGGGTCTGCATGTTTCTCAGCATTTTAGGGATTGTGGTGGTGCTGAAGCCCATGTCAGACAAGGAAAGGTTGTAGAGGAAGAAGTACATGGGGCTGTGGAGGTGGGAATCAGAGCTGATGGCCAAGATGATGAGCACATTTCCAAGCACTGTGAGCACATAGATGACCAGGAATAGGACAAATAAAATGGGCTGCAGTTCAGGGTCCTCTGAGAGTCCGAGGAGAAGGAATTCCATGGTACTTGTTAAATTATATGGCTCCATGGGGGGTAAGATATCTTTTGAAAAGAAAGAGACTGTTGCAATGAATTAATCTTGATAGAGGCAATTGACTGCATGTCAGTGTTTTCTAAAGCAGCAATTCATAGAAAATCACTCATACATTAGAACTGTTAAGGTTTAGACATTATTTTCCTCAGCAAAAGGATTCACGGGCTAGAAGCTTTGTCTTCTGTTTGGTAGTTACTTGTAGTGTTTAAGACGTGGGATCCGTGATTTGAATGTAGATCAGTGTTAGCACTCTTGTCTAGTAAATGTAAGAACCTAAATCCAATCTCAACAGACTGGGAATAGAGAAATGAAGGGGGAATTTCAAGGTACTTGTTAAATTATATGGCTTATGAGACAAGGAAGGAAGGAAAGAGAGAAAACAAGAGAAAAGGAAAGGAGTCTCATGGGAAGTCTGCCGACTAAGATATGTTTTTGACAGAGATATTAAGAGAGTCCAAATTCTCTGGGTTCCACTTGTAATGTACTATGATTTCCACTCCAGCACTATTTCATTTCCTCCACTCACTAACAGACCACCATCAAAGCCAGTGCTACATTGTTTGAACTCATAGACTACAAAACCTATGTGCTACATAAACTCCTTCTCCAGTACAGCTTATCTGTCTTTGGTAATTTTGATAATAATGCAAAACTAACTCATGGACAATTTCTCAGTTGTGCAAACACTTACCACCTTTCCTTCAATGGCCTTTGACATGATACCTTGTTTCTACATGTATTATTTTTAGAAACTCTAAGAAAAATATATTAGGGAGGCAAGTAATTAATCCTTGAACACAGTAAAAGTTCTCCTACCACTAAAACCACACAAGAAGAAACTTTTTTCCACATAAGCTTTTTTTCCAGCTTCCCTTGGGGAGAAATTATTCTAATTAAAGACACTATGAGGAAGTCATGTATATTTTATCTTTTTAAAATGCACCAATTTTACTTTCTTGTATTTATATTTTGTGTACACATGTGTATACCAGGTGTGAAGAGTTGCCTCAGCAGCTAAAAGCACTCCCTTCTCTTCTAGGGGACTCATGTTTTGTTCCCAAAACTCATAGCAGGTAGCTCAAAGCAGCCTATACCCATAATACCAGAGGAACCACACCCTCTCTGGTCCTTCTTGGGTTTCTATACACAACTGGCTTGTACACAAAAATGAAACATATATTCAAAAAATTCAAAATTTAAAAACCCTAGATTCTAGTTCTCTGAAATGTTTTTTAGTCAAATATAATTTTTATATTCCACATGATTCATATAATTTCTTCATTTTTCCATATCCTAATTTGGTAACTCATATTCAACTGAGGTTTATTTTTTGCACACATGTGAAAATTATCAGATTAAGTACTTTCAAGTATATGTGAATATATAAACATTTAACAATGTTTTCAGAGCTTGGTAAACATAACATTTTTATAGACTGCACAAATATTCTATATACTTGATTCTAAAGGGACTACTAATTGATAAAGTACAGATGGTTAAGCAATATTTTTCCTTTGTCTTTTTAGTTGATATACAAAATAAGAAATTTCATTATGCAACATTCCAAAATATATGTTATTATACTTTGCACATATCCATTCTCAAGTGTCCTCCCTGGTCTCCCTGCCCTCAGCTTCGATGATCCCCTTCCACACATTCTTCTCTTTTTATGAATTTAAATCTATGGTTACATATGGGAGAAAAATAGGACATTTTGTTTTTATTATTACTCATTAGAGTCCAACCTGCAATCCTGACTCACTGTCCCATGTCCTAGTAATACAGGTAGGCGTGTAGTACCACATTTAGCTACAATAATCCTTTTTCTTACTTTCTTTTTTAATATTATTGTCTAATTGTCACTCTATATGTTGCTCAATTCTTTCTTTCTTTCCTTCTCTCTGTCTGTCTGTCTGTCTGTCTCTCTCCCCTTTCCCTCCTTTCTTTCCTTTCTTTAGTATGGGTAAGCTATGATCTCAAAGCGCTGCACATGCTAGACTACATATTAGTTATGTAGCTACACCCAAACTTTGCCTTGCAAAGCATATTCTGTAAATGCTGCATGATATAAGGGAAGAACTAAGGCTGAGTGCACATTTTCTTCTTTTGTTGTTTTGTGTTGTAATCTAGTAAAACTTCTTATATATTTTTCTAATCAAATGTTCCACGATAGGTATTTCTTTCCTTTCTTTTCTTTTTTTCTATCTTTCATTCTATCACGTGCAGTTGAAAACACAGGACCACGTTGAGGCCAAAGCTTTATTGTGAATTTTGGTTTGGCCTTCCTATGACATCTTAAGATCTTTTCTGTTTAGTATTTTTTCTTAGGATTATTGCATTTCCTGTAAAATCAGATACCTTGATTTTAAAACTCTGAGTGTTCATTTCTTCTAACAGCCAAGAATACATTCAATTAATTAACAGTGAAAATATTTGAAGCAAAGATCGTTGAAAGAAATTTATATGGAAAAAGTTATCTGTTCTGTATGTTAGGAGAGGTTTTTATGTTGTCCTTTTTTTCATTCCCACCTAGAAGGTAAGGAAGACTCCATTGATGAAGATAACTTGAGATATTCCTCATTGATAAGATATTACACAAGGTAACATTAAAAATCTTAACACCTAGCTCTAATGGATTCTTTTTTTCCTGTTTGTTTTCTCTTGGTTTGTATCCCACCAAATCTTAAATATCTGTAAATATCTAGTCTAGATCCCTTTTAACACTTCATTCTTTTTAGGTGTTTAGGTGTTATAGAACCTAAGGCTTTCATAGTTTTATTTGTGTATTTTGTCATTGTGTAACTATCATTATTAACATTGATTCTGTCCTTTTATATGGGAATGTGATTCTATCACATAGAAACTGATGTAAGCAAAAAATGACCCCAAACTAGTTCAATGATATAGTGAAGCACTATCTCAAACAAAGAATAAAAGCAACAGAATATATATATATATATATATATATATATATATATATATATATATATATATATGAAAAATATACTCCTATAGGACAAAAATAATGTATTTTTTTGGGAATGAAAATCAGCCACTGAAGACTTGCTTAGAATATATACAGCATGAGAAATAACAGCAATAAAAAACAACATCAAAAATAAAAATTTTTTGGCACCTATTGAGAAAAATGAGCAAAAAGGGAAGCAATTTGAGTCTTCAAATAATATTTTTGCTGAATTTTGAAATGATACTTTCCATTTTAATATAACACCGTACTTAATTTTATGTCATTTGTATAGTCACAAACTGGTTGCCATGATTTCAAATCTACTCATAATTATAACATATGAACTCAACTTATATGACAAAACTGAATTGTAGTTGTAATAATTATTTGTCTGTTACCACACTGGTAACACATAAAACATGATATTAAAATTATATTTTATTTAATCAAGTTGATTACAAATAATTTTTAGCTAATAAGCAATTAAATTTTTTGATTAAATAAGTTTATTTGATTAAAATTTAAGCTCCATATGAACAACTTACTCAGTTTCCTCAAATTCATATGTTTTAAACAGAAGTTTTGAGATATAGTTATAAATATTCAAAGGTATTCAATTTTTTTAGATGAGTGACATTGTACATGTGAAAATTTTGTTTATGTCAGAGGTCAGCTCTGCTTACTAGCCATCTTCGTTTTTGAGACAGAGTATCTCATTGATCCCCAGCCTTACTTGGGCTACACTGGCTGACTCATCACACTCCAAGATCTGCTTATGTGTATTCATTTAATTCTAGGGTTACAGACGCACCTTACCATACGCAGATACTTGGTATGGATACCGGTAATTGAACTTTTGTCCTTTTTGTGTGCAGCAAACATCCAACCCACTGAGTTACCTCCTCAGATCCCTATAACAGTTTTCAGGTGCCTCAGTGTGCAGCCCAAAAGTGTGATTTATGTTACCTGTTGGGTTAACATCTCTGTGTATGTGTGGCTGTGTAAATAACAAATGAGGAAATGATCAGTGGACGTAAAATAAAGAAATGAGGACAAGTTACAGATTCGGTATGAGTTATTCTGTATTAGCACTCTGATTTCCCCTCCCTCATGTTAGTGCCATCCTTATTGTAGCTGGTTGGGAAAAGGGAACCTACAGCTCTGCTATGTGTTATACCAGTGACACAGAGGAAAGAACATAGTGGCTACAAGTTCTTCTTGCGATTGAAGAGAAAAGAAATTTGTGGCTGGATTGGAAGAATAGACAACTCTTAGTTATACAGGGGATGGAATCTGACCATCTCTATTTAACCTGCTATTACCCTGTTGTCCTGCAAGGTATGGGAAAAATTACAAAAAGTAGCCCTAAAACATACATTTAAGTAACACCCTGTGGACTTAACAGGTAATAGTTAGGAATAAATATGTATTTATGCATACATGTATGCATGCAACAACCATTAATGAAAAAAGAGGTCTTTACTTTGAAGGAGAATAAAGAGTGTTTGGGGTGATGGTTTACAGAGAAGAAAGGCAAAGGAGGAATTTTTAAATTAAATTAAAATCCTCCAAATAAAAGACAGTTATTAAAAGGTACATAAGCATATTCTTTTAACCTCAAAATTACATTATATTGCATATATATTTTATAGAAAAGTAATTGAATATATATGAAGTTACAAGCTCAACGGAAGTTTGTAATTTGATATTTGGAAGCTCTGGGTAAATTTTTCTTTATTTATTCATTTTTGTCTAATTTTCCTACAATTTCTGGCTAAATAGTTCATGTTTGCCTTGATTCCAGACTTACCTCAAACTCAAAATTTTAATATCTTTGTTAAATACTGTAATCATGTGTGTGCCACAAAGCCCCATTCACTGCTTCTTGATATTTGGGTCCTACGATCATTTTCATCTTTATTTTCATTACTAGCTTCATGAGATTTTTAATCAATAGCAGACAGTTTAGAGAGGCATCAATTTCATGTTCTGTTTGAAGAGATTCTTACGGAAGTTAGAGTCCTTGAGGGTAAAAATATTAAACAGTATGTGAGAATTCTCATGTTAACTATTAAAATAAATTTAATAGTAAGCGTAACTAATAAAATAAATTTCATGGCATTTTGACATAAAACTTTTCTATTGATATGCCTCCCTCTCTGATTACCCCACACCACGCAACATTATCTTCCTCCACCAACACTGAAAACACTGGTGTCTTTCTGTTGTATCTTGCATAGATTAGCACTTACTAGGCTATAAATTATTTCCACATGAGAATGATCAGAGGTGACTGCAACACTGTTGCCTTCTTTCTTGGAGTATGGTGGCCCAGTTTCTGAATTCAGGACTGGTAGAAACACAGTCAGTCATGACAGTTCCCACGAGGCTGATGGATTTGGGAGGATAAGAAAGCGAACATATAAGCTATTCTGGGGAAGAACTGTTGAAATCTAGAGCTATGACACAGAGTGGATATTTATGAGATTTTGCGGCTCAATTCAGAGCCAATCATTATCCTTTCATGCTGTTCAAATCTCTAAGGACCTATTAGTAATTTAGAACAGAAAGGCAAAAAGTAAAATACTAGGAAAGGTATAACATTTTCTGTCTGAGGAAGAAGTTTAATTTTACTGTTCTGCCATCCAGGTTGTAGAAATATTATAAAACTAAAACACATACATTCAATTAAATGAAGCAGTATAAGATTTGATATATGTAGGTTTAAAATGATTAAAGAAATTTGTAGAGAATTAAATTTTCTGTAGAAGGAATCTGAAACAATTTATTATTTTGATTGATATCTCTGAGAAGTTTGGTTTGATACACTGTAGTCATATACTAGAGTTTTGTCTTTTATGTTCTGAATTTGTGTGTTTTTTCATAAATTTGCATGACATTCTGTGTTCTATTTTTTATTTCAAATTATATATATGTATATATGTTTATATTTTTATTTCTGTAATTATAATTTCTTGCTTCCTCAAAACACTTCTTAGCTCTCTTTCAAATTCATTGCCTCTTTATTCATTCATAGTTATTTATGCATATAGGTATATATATGTATATTTCTAAATATAACATACACACAGAAGCTTGAAAAGCTGTATAACTATTTCATGGAGTCTTGAAGATATCAGAATTCAAAAATATGGATGGATGCAACCATGGCAATTATTGCCAAGGAGCCTTACAGACTAATCTGCACAGTATTACAAAGATTTGTTTACTTTATTTTTTCATTACTTAATTAATTTATTTCCATGCTATTCACAGCTTCCCCTCCCGCCCTCTCCTCCCAGGTCCTCCCTTTCACCTGCCCTGCCCCACTTATCCCCCCCTTTCTCCTCAGAGAATGAGAGATCTGAAATGTATATCTACCTGCCTTGGCATATCAAGATGTGGTAGGACTAGATGCGTCTTTTCCCATTGAGGGTAGACACAGTAGCTCAGTTAAGGGAAAGGGATACAAATGAAGACAATAGAGTCAGGACAGTCCCTGCTTCAGTTGTTAGGGGCCCACGTGAAGACCAAGCTACACATCTGTTACATATGTATAGTGGGGCTAGGTCTATCCTTTACATGCTAGTTGGTTGGTGGTTCAGTCTCTGTGAGTCCCTATGGGCAAGGTTAGTTAGTTGATTATGTTGGTTTTCTTGTTATATCCCTGACTCCTCTGGTGCCTTCAATCCTTCCTCCCCATCTTGCACAAGATTCCCTGAGCTCCATCTAATGTTTGGCTGTGGATCTTGGTATCTGTTTCCATCAGTTGCTGGGTGAAGACTCCCAGTGGACAGTTAGGCTAGGCTGCTGTCAGCAAGCATGGCAGAAAATGATTAATAGTATCAGGAATTGGCAGTCTCTCTCACAGGATGGGTCTCAAGTTGGGTCAGTCATTGATTAATGATTCTCTTAATTTCTGATCCTTCTTTATGTATGTGCGTCTTGTAGGCAGGACAAATTTTGGTTGGAAGGGTTTTTTTGGGGGGGGGGAGGTGAATTGGTATCATAATCCTTGTATTGGAAGACTTGCCTGGTTACACAAGTTGGACACTTTAAGTTCCATATTCTGTTGGTAGTAGTCTTAGCTATTGTCACCCTCATAGATTCTTTAAAAATTTTTTTTATTAATTTATTCTTGTTACATCTCAGTGGTTATACCATCCCTTTTTTCCTCTCATTCTTCCCTCCCTCCCATTTTCCCCTTATTCCTCTCCCCTATGACTGTGACTGAGGGGGATTTCCTCCCCCTCTATATGCTCATAGGGTATCAAGTCTCTTCTTGGTAACCTGCTGTCCTTCCTCTGAGTGCCACCAGGTCTCCCCCTCCAGGGGACATGGTCAAAGGTGAGGCACCAGAGTACGTGAGAAAGTCATATCCCACTCTCCACTCTACTGTGGAGAGTGTTCTGTCCATTGGCTAGATTGGGTAGGGGTTTAAGGTTTACCGCCTGTATTGTCCTTGGCTGGTGCCTTAGTTTGAGCGGGACCCTTGGGCCCAAATCTGCCTATCATATTGTTCTACTTGTAGGTTTCTAGGACCCTCTGAATCCTTGTACTTTGCCATTCTCCCATGATTCTCTCATCTAGAGTCCCACTACAATGTCTTCCCCTCTGCCTCAGTTTCCTGGTAAGTGAAGGCTTTCGTGGGACATGCCCCTTGGGTTAGTATGCAGATATAAGTGAGTATATACCATTTGAGTCTTTCTGCTTCTGGGTTAACTCACTCATTATGATCATTTCTAGCTCAATCCATTTATCCACAAATTTTGGGAATTCCTTGTTTTTAATAGCTGAGTAGTATTCCATAGTGTATGTGTACCACAGTTTCTTTATCCATTCTTCTATTGAGGGACACTTAAGCTGTTTCCATGTTCTGGCTATTATGAATAAGGCTGCTATGAACATAGACCTTTTTCAAAATTTTATGATATGATCATGTGGGTTTTTTCTCTTTAAGTTTGTTTATATAGTGGATTACATTGATGGATTTTTGTATATTGAACCATCCCTACATCCCTGAGATGAAGCCTACCTGACTGTGGTGGATGATTTTTGATGTGGTATTGGATTTGGTTTGTGAATATTTTGCTTCAATATTCATAAAGAAAATTGATCTGAAATTATCTTCCTTTGTTGATTGTTTGTGTGGTTTAAGTATCAGGGTGACAGTGGTCTCTTAGAATGAGTTTGGCAATGTTCCTTCTGTTTCTAGTTTGTGGAATAGTTTTAAATTTTTAAAAAATAATAACTTATTTTTCTATCCTTATTTTTCCATTTATCTTTAAAATATTTTTATTTTTAAAATTTATCTTATTAATTTATTCATATTATATATAAATTGTTATCCCATCCCTTGTATCCTCCCATTCTTCCCTCCCTCCCATTTCCCCCTTACTCCCCTCCCCTATGACTGTTCCTGAGGGGGATTTCCTCCCCCTGTATATGTTCATAGGGTATCAAGTCTCTTCTTGGTAACCTGCTGTCCTTCCTCTGAGTGCCACCAGGCCTCCCCATCCAGGGAACGTGGTCAAATATGAGGCACCAGAGTACGTGTGAAAGTCATACCCCAGGAATAGTTTAAAGAGTATTGGTATTAGCTCTTCTTTGAAACATATTCTTTATGTTGAACACACCAGTCTTTATGAAAATGGCTTTAGTATATACTGTGTAATAATTAAGTTTTGATGGGAAATTCTTCTAAAGCATATTTCAATTCAATGGAGATAGCTCTGATTTATGGCTTAGCCATTAGGACCATTTCTTCATTAGGGAACATGCCTCTAAAGAACAACCCAAGTGGGCAACACAGGTTGGCAACAATCATTAAGCCCTGGTCTTCCGTAGAGCCTGTCATAAAGATCTCTTCTTAAGCTAAGCCTAATTCTGCCAGGTGGGCATGATGGCCTTAGGTAATAGGTATTCAAAAATGACCAACATTACTTAATTAAAATGATTCTATAAATATGTAATATCTTTGCTGTGAACTCTCTCATATACCTAAGTTGTCAGAGTTGCAGTCTACTGTCTCTGTTTCAATTGTCCAAAGTATAACCTGAGTCCAGAAACTGAAAGAGATTTAAGCATGGCAGTGTTTGTAGAATGCATAAGCCTAAGCTAGATGTCTTAAGCATAGTAATTTAAATTAAAAACATAATGTAAGGCATCTAATGGACCAGAGGATCCCAAGGCTGGGAGGGTATAGTATGAGCTGAGCTGGGGCTTTAAAATTTCATGACAGAGGGACCTCTTTTCACAGATCTGCCATTTCTGACTGCAACATAATCTAGGAGTTAGCCATCACAGAAGACGAGTACCTTGGAAAAGAGTCCATATATTCCTCTCCCATGCTTAGAGCAGAAGGTGAATGAAAATGAGGACATGACCATTCCTTGGTATAGTTGAGGAGAAGGATTTTATTGTAGACCTGAGGGAGAATTCAGCCCCAGGCATCTGTAATGGTACATACTGAACCAGGTCATGCAAAGATTGAGGATTGGCAGATCTCATGTGGGAGGTTTATTTAGGAGGGTGTTTACAGAGGCTGCCTCTGGGCCAGGGTGGAAGGAAGGAGAGAAGAGAGGAGGGACTGGCCTTTTATAAGGAGATGTGGCACGTGTACAAGGGGAGGATATGTGTGGCAGTGGGGATGTGCGAAGTCTTGACAGGTACTGATAGTATATCCTGCTGTTGCTGAGTTGCTGGGGCAGGTTGTAGAGATGCATTATTGTTACCATGGAGGAGAGTGAGAAAGGAAGAAAAAAGTGGGGCAAAGAGAGGGAACAAAGAGAGAGATGAGAGAACCAAGAGCCCAAGAGGCCTAGAGCAAGCCAAAAGCCAAGAGAGCACATATCCAAAATGGCAAGTTCTATAGGATTGTGAAGCTAGGGAAAAGGAAAGGAAAGGCCCAGTCTCTGGGCTGGAGAGGTTTAGGGTAGGTGGCAGGGTGAAAAGTGCTGGGAGGAACCACAGGTATGGAGTGAGACTATTCTATAATTTATTTGGGGCCTGACAGTAAGGGAATGAAAAATTCATTTAGCATTACAACAAGCAAAGATGTATCAAAGTTCTGCCTTTAGTATAGTAGGTCTTGAGTATAAAAATGGTTCCCCACCTTTTAAATATTATTTTTATTACTTATTTCGTGTTTTATGTGTTTGCTTATATATTTTGTTTGCTTGTTTGTTTTTATGATCAAATTCCATTAATACATGTTCAGATCATAACACAACTTGCTAGAGTATCTTCTTTCCTTTCAACATTTGTGTCCGTGGGATTAAATGCTAGTCTTAAATCTCAGCAGTGACATCTTTATCCAATAAACCATGTTACCTGTTCAATTTTCAGAGGCGGCATAAGGAGGCAAAAAGAAGGAAGAAACCACAGTCTGATATCAACAGATGACAGTGTTTATCAGTACATACAATGAGTGGCAGTCTCTCTCCCATGGGAAATATTGACACTTCCAAGGACAAGAAGCTGCCTCAGAAGTCTTTATAGGTAGAGAAGACTCGTGGAAAAGAGGACGTTGATGCAGTTGTGGAGTCTGTGTGAGGATTTATGGTTTCCTTTTCCTAGAATATTTTTGTTTCAAAAGACTTTATCTTGGAAGACACGTTGACTCTGCAAACTCATCCCCCCCACCAACCCCTGGGCTGTGACTTACTGATAAGGTTGGGCAAGGTCAGCTGTAGTATTATACATATTTTGTTTAACACCTGAGGCAAGTCTATCAATGCCAGATCTGGTCCCTGATGTTTGATGTTCCAAATCATGGTATTTTTTTTGTCTCAATGATGGTTTTAGATAGCTGAACACATATTAATAGCCTTGGTGGACATGAAGAATGAACCTCTACTTTATGGTTTGCATATTCCATCTCCTGTTTTTCTGGTAACAGAAGAAATACTCCTCTTTTAGTATTTAAATTACAACATGAAAAGTTGAAGGTATCTGATAGATAAGAATAGGAGGTGTTCCTGGGGACAGTCACACTCTTGAGGCAATTTTGCAGGGAGGTTTGGCATGCCCCACCAACACAAGTCTACCTACAGATTCAGATTTAAGAAGCTGACAGCCATCCTAATGGCTTTTAAATGGTTGCCGTGTTGCCAGTTTTTTACTTTTCTGAGAGGTTAAGAGGTCATTGTCTATACCCACATTGGGCTTTCAGGGTTTGGAAATGACCTTTTAAATGGGAAGGTGTCAGTTGTCCTGCAAACCTTATCCAGTGCCTTCAGATGACGCTGACTGAAAACAAAGTAGGAAAATAGAGGTGCCTTTCTCAGAGTGTGGAGGGCTTTTTAGGTCAGAGGACACTCACCCTTATTTGCACTAACTGAAGATTCTGTTGCCCCATGGAGTTGGGCACCATCTGTCCTTCCCTGTCATCCCTAACCTGAGTGAATCAAACACATTCATCCTTGAAACCTCTTCCACTGCTCAACGATTATAATGTTCCCGATTCACAAAAATGCAAGCTTGCTGTCTCATTCCACTCATCCTCCATGGCCACCTGAGGCTCATTTATTGTGGGGAAGAATCACTGCAGGACATCTGGAGCTTGACTGCCAGACAGGCAGCAATGGTGGAGCTACCTTGGCAGCTGATGAAGCCTGCTCCATCACCGAGAGACCAGTACTAACCCACCTTATTCCTGGTTTCAGGTGTCCACTCACAATCTCTGCTATGATTAACATGGCAACTTAACAAAGGGCTGTACACTTTTGGTCTCATTACAGGCTTTTGGAAGCCCTGATTTTCCACTGCTGTCTGACACCAGCAATCTCATTTTAAAGAGCTAACTGTAACACTCAGTGGAAAACTCATTTCCGCCTTCCCCAGTGAGACCTAGAGCCTTGCCTAGGGCTCTAAGCCAATCCTGAGAGAGAGAAACATGACCTCTGACCTCGACGTCTCTCTGTTCCCATCTGGAAGCAAGCAGCACGTGGCCTGCCCACCAAACTCGAAGCACAGGCTGCCACTGAACCCAGAATAACATATAACCAAGGTTGACCTTGAATTTCTGCTCTTCCTTAGTACACCTCAAAAAATGCTGGAATTAAAGCCATGTACTATTATGTGCACTGTTATAGATTGAATCCAAACTTCATGCACACTAAGTAAAAACTGGGACAGCTGGAGTATAATTTTTTTCCCTCAGATTAAAATTTGTGGTTCAAAACTGTTTTTGAGATAATAAACAGTAGCCATGAGAATGCACTCCTATTAAGACATACAACTATAGGGTAAAAAATGAATATGGTTTACCCTATGGTGGCACCCAGGTACTAAGCCACAATGATCCGTAGGGGAAGACTATTAAGTGCATTATTAAGCTAAACATTTTCAACATATAATGAGTTTATCATACAGAGCCTTACTGTATGTGAAGGGGCATCTGAGCCGAGAGCTCAGAACCGGCTAATGCTCCCAGATCCTTTCTTCAGCCTCAGCTGTGTTCAGATTACAGCACTCTTCCACCACTCACAGCTATCTAGAAATTATGAATGGCAGTTCTGATAAGGATCAATAACTAATCCTTTATCATTAGTATACAACAGACAAACATCTTCATGTTGTTTTTAAAAGTCATCTCAACGCAATCTGATTCAACTATATGTAAAAAGTATGAAGGTTTTAAAATTTCTAATTGTTTTTATTTGATATCTGAAAATATTATGCATCGTACACTGTATCTTGATCATATCTACTCTTCACCCCCTCTTCCAAATGCTCTCAGAATCACCCCTCATATCTACCTCCTGACTTCAGGTCCTTCTTTTATATTTTTTTATTAATTACTTTATCTTTTACAACTCTGCTTCCAATTATTTTTGCCCATATGCGCATGAGCCTGAAGTCATCCACTGGGACATGAGGAAATCCATTAATGGCCATGTTCTTAAAAAAACTCCCCCCATTATCCAGAAAATTTCAATATAATATTGTCTAGGAGTGAGGCTTAAAAAGCCTAAAGAATTTTAACTTCGCCGTATACTTCTAAGACAGCCAGTTTTGGTGGCAATTGATGGACAATTTCCACACAAGTTTTACTTATAGCTTCAACTAGTATCAACATTTTATGTAAAATAAACCTGGAGTGTAAAGATGTTGATAACTATATGCTTATTATATTTTTGCACAACTAATGACCAAAACCATAGCCTTGAGTTGCCAGGCAGATACTCAACCATTGAACTAAATCCCCAACCTTTCACATGTTTTGTTTAAAGAGAGGTATGCAGTTCTCTTTAATGTCCATCTCATCAATAAGAAGGAGAAAAAAATTCTAGGTATTGCAGGATTCAACTGTGTGGTGTTCTTTTGCTTTGGTTTATTTTTGTTTTTGAAACAAGGAGTCATTATGCATATCTTTCTGGCCTGGAACTCACTGTGTAGATGTAGCTGGCAGTGAAATTTTAGAGGCCATCCTGCCTGTCTCCCAAGCACTATGAATAAACACATGTATCATCATGTCTTGTTGCGCACTGAGATCTTCAATTTCTCCAACATTCCACTGACGTTTAACTTATGGATTGGGATGATGGTTCAGCTGTAAAGGTTTTGGTTACCACTCCTAAGACTCTAGATCCGTTTAAGTACTATATAAACTGGGAATGTTGGAGAACACCTGTGGTTCTAGCACTTGGACAGTAGAAGCAGGAGGATCAGAAGTCCCTTTGGTGTATAGGTTTCTAGGTTTTAATGGTGTAGATAATTCCCCCAAACCAAGGTGTTCCTGTTTGTGGTTCCCATCACTCTGATAAAAATACTTGGGATAAACAACTTGTAATAAAGAAAAACTTTATTTTGGCTCAGGGTTTCATTTCATACTTGGTTGGCCCAGATGCTTTTGGACCTACAGAAGAATAGCCTATCAATGGTAGAGAGTATGTATTATCAAGGCCTGTTGACCTCATGGTCGCTGAGAAGCAGATGGACAAAGAAGAAAAACATAAGAACCCAAAATGACCAGCTTTTCTCCTGCTAGGTTTTACTTCCTGAAGGTCCCATTACTTTCCAGTAAAGCCATAGGTTGTATGTTGTCCTTTAACAAATAAGATATTAGAAGGCATTCAAGATAAACCATAGCATGGTCAAATAAATCAGTGTTGATATATGGAAGATTAAATGTTTTAAAAACTATACAAGCTACACAAGTATCAGTCCAATAAATGATGTTTTCAACATTGTTTGCTTTTCAGTATTTTCAGGTGTGCAAATCCAAACCACTAATATGAGGCCGCTGTGCTGAGAATCTATCAAATGGCTTGCTTGGTTTCTGTCTTAGAGTTTGATTGTAGTGAATGAAGCTCAACATGGCCACAGTAACTATTACAGAAGAAAGACATTCAGTTTGGGTCTGTCTTAGAGTTTCAGGGGTTTAGTTTTTTATCGTCCTGGCAGAAGGCATGGCAGCTACTTCTGGGGGGCAACAAAGAGCAATAGCTGTAGGCTAAATGTTTCTGGTTTCTTGAACAACTCTGACCAAAAAGTCAACAGAGGAATACTCTGATATTGGAGATTTTCTTAGGTTGGTTTTGGTTCTTGATGGGAATATTCTCTGCCCAGGTGAGAAATTTTCATTTAAGTTATATATGTATATGTATACAGAAAATTATGTATATTAGAGTTTCAATTAGTTAATTAGTGGGTTTTAGTGACTTTTTCAAATATCCTTTCTGTTATTTTATCCTCCTCCTTTCACCTTTGACATTTACCTTGATTACCTCCCCTAAAAAAAAGTGCCCCATATTTTCCTCATCAGGTCATTTATACCCTGCAATTTTCTTCTTTATTGCTATCCAACAGTCCTAGCCTGGTAAAAGTCACATTTACTTCCCATGTTTCTGCAATTTGTCCAGAAGATATACTCACATTTGAATATCTGGAGCTAGGAGCCCTCAGTGAAAGAGAATATACAATGATGGTCTCCCTGGGCCTGGGCTACTTTATTCCATAAGACCTTTTCTTATCCTACCAATTTCAATGCAATGCTCATGTTTTATTTTTCTTTACAGCTGAATAGTATTTCATAGTGTACGTGTACCAATAATTTTCAATCATTAATCAATTGCAGGCCATTTAGGCTAATTCTATGTCTTAGGTATTATGAATAGCAGCAACGAACATTGCGTAGCAGGTATATGTGGACTGAGATGCCAAATCCTTTGCCCATATGTCCAGAAGTGGTAGATCTAGGCCAAACGGCAAATGAGTTCCTAGCATTTTGAGAATTCCTCACACTGATTACAATAAGAAGTTGGACCAGTTTGCAATCTGACCAATAGCGGACCGATGGTCCTCCCACTCCCTCTAGCAAATGTCGCTGGTTGTTTTATTGGTTCCTGCCATTCTGTCTGGGGTCTGGTAAAATATCCAAGTTGTTTTGACTCGGATTTTCATAATTCCTCAGAATTATGAATATTTTTGAGATAATCTTAGCCAACTTGGGAACCTTTGTTCTATTGAGAGCTATCTGTCCAGGTCTGTCTGGGGCAGTGCTCTGCTGCTGTAAGGAGACACCGTGGCCGCAGCAACTCTTATAACGGAAAGCATTTAGTTGGCTGTTACTTCCAATGTCAGAGGTTTAGCCATTATCATCACAGTAGGAAGCAAGGCAGGATGCAGGGGACGCGACGCAAGAGAAGTAGCTTGAGGGCTTCCCATCCAAATCCACAGGCATAAGGAGACAAGGACACAGAGTTTGGCTTGAGCATGTGAAATCCCAGAGCCCACCTCCAGAAGCGATTTCTTCCAACAAAGCCATGCCTCCTGTGTCTTGTCAAGTAGCACCACTCCCTAATGACCGACCACTTACTATATGAGCGAATTGGTGCCATTTGTAGTCAACCCACCACAGGCTTCCAGGACTATTTTCCAAATGGGTTATTTGGTTTTTCTTTAACTCTTTGTACTTTTAGTTTATTATATATTCTGGATATTAATCCTGGGTCAGATATATAGCAGACAAATGTTTTCCCCATTCTGTGGCTATCAGTTTTGGAATGAAATCAATAGTCAAAAATTTAGTCTGTACTTATAAAGGGCAACAGAAGATGTCCGTTTGTGAAATAATATTACAAAGAACAGCAGGTCACTTGTTCTTCGTTACATTCAGAAGTAGAACTAAGAAATTTATACCATTTGAATTGTTGTTGTTTGGATCTCATTTATTGTGCAAAGCACAAGTGTTTACAGTTTGGGCTCTAATTCAATACTACCCAGAGGTTGGGGATTGTGGAGGTCACCAGATTATAAAGATTTTAAAGACATTATCAATTAGTTGATCCACAGATATGTACATAAAGGAGAATCCTGCCAGTTTTCAGGAACTGTGGCCTAGATGACATGATTGGGAAAAGTGAGCTGCTTGAGCATACCTCAAAGGTATCTCATGCTCTCCAAGTTCATTTCTCTGATTTCTGGCCACACGATGTGGCACTGAACCATAGCCAAAAAGCAATTGTGTCAGCTAGCTAACGGATGAAGCCTCAGAAAGAAAGTTACATAATATTTATTCCTTTATTGTGGTACTTTACAACAACAAATAAGGCTAATACTTTTATTTTTATTGCTTAGAAACATTCAGTGCCTATCCTTCATTCTGAGTTTTTTTGAGGATTCCACTGCATTTAAAAGATACCTCTTGGGTGTTTAAAATAATATAAACAAAATTGTATATTTCTTCTCTTGAGGTTCGTAGAGAACTCTTCAGGATTTGGACACAGAACAAGGCTTGATCCAAAAGTGTTCTTTTATGTTAGAACTGCAAAGATTCTATAGATGGAATAGACGAGCTGTTCCCAAGGGAAACCATGTACTCCAGAGGTTCCATGTAAGGAGAAAATTACATTAAGAACAAGAAGCCTAATTGAACAGGACTGTGCCACTGGAGAAGGCAAATCTTCTATGTGGCTCAAACTCTGCTCCCATGGGAGAAACAAGAAAGAATAAATCACTCCCCTCACCCCCAAGAAGGAAATGATAGAAACACACAATCAAAACAGTAATTTATGTAATGAGAGGTGAAGTGAGTAATTCTCTGAATAACAACTCTGTAGCTTTTACCCCAGATAATAGCTCTTCCCAGGTATCAGGCTCACCCAGGGCCTTTTCTGAATCTGCTGTGCATGGTATATAACTCTATCTATTGAGACTAAGGAATGACAGTGAAAGTCCAGTTTTCAAAAGTTCCATGGTGGTAACTGAAATAGCTGTGAGGAGTGAAAAAATGTGATGAAGGAAAGGTAAGAACATCACCAAAGCTTCCATATGTGCTGTTTCCTGATAGATAGTAAGATAAGATATACTGAGGTAGAGTGCCCCAAATCAAATAAACAGCAGGGCAGGCCTCTCCAGGCTCCCCTATGCCCTACAGCCTTGTTTCTATCTTGAAATCACATCTTCCCATTAGTAGGGTAAGTACTGAATTAAGGAATGGCTTAGGGTATTCATAGAATCTTCAGGTATTGGGTGGATTTTTTTCTTAATCAGTTTATCAAGTAGTTATTCTGTGGTATTTTTGCTCACTTGCCTTAATTGTTTCTAGTATCTGCCTTTCTATCCCCCCATTTTATTATCTCCACTCCTGCTTAAGCCCTTCTGCTTCGAGGATTTCCTATTTCCCCTTTTATTTTCATACAGCCTGCATTCTATTACTCTTTTCACTCCTTTTCATTAAGAGATATTTATTTCTTCTCTCATGGACTCCTTTCAAATTTCTGAGCCTTTATATGCATGCATTCACACACACACACACACACACACACACACACACACACACACACACACACAGGGCTAGGATCCATATATGATGGAATATCTCCCTTAATTTTTTTCAGATTCCATGTTTGATATTTTATGGTGGATAAAATTCCATTATACAAATATATATATTATCCTTTCATCAGTTGATTAATGCTGAGGCTGTTTCTATTTACTGGATATTATTAGTATAGCAGCACTGTACACTGATGTACAAAGACCTCTGTGGTGGAATGTAGAGACCTGTAAGTATATGTAAAGTAGTGGGGCTAATATATATTTTAGTTCTACATTTAGCTGAGAACCTTCCACACTGTTTTCCATCGTTACTTAATATTATACTACCAGTGAAAAAGGTTTTGCTTTCCTCACATTACTTGTGAATATTTGTTTACTTAATAGACATTTTGACTGGGGAAGACATGGAATCTCAAAACAGTCTTAATTTACATTTTGATAAAGCTGATAAATGATCGCTTCAGCTTGAATAAATGCTATTCCTAACACAATTAAGAATTTTATTGCTTAGGTGGATCACATGGATCTTGACTAGACCACAGAAGAAAAGCCAAAGACTATCTTTGTATCATTCAAAGCTGCAGAAAGTGGGATGGACATAGGTATTTTCTTATTTTTAAGCCAGCATCTATGTAGCGAGGCTGGCCTCAAACTTGCTATTCTCCCACTTTCACCTCCCAGGCGAAGCTTTACAAGTGTGTTGCATATAAAGTTGTCTCTTATGTTTCTATTCATAGTCCTGTTGTATAGCCTGGCGTGCACTGGTAATTCCAGTAACTGTGAGTTAAGAAAAAAAAAGGAGAAGATAGAGGCGGTAATATACACACCATCTAATATCTAAAGACATTCTCTGTGCAGAGAAATTATCTTCATGGAGGTAGAAAGTAAAACCATGAATATTTCAAAGAACATTTTAACTCAAAGAAAAAAACTCTTATGTAATACATGGCTAATATTGAAGACCGCTATAATGAAACTGAAAGATTCCATCATGAGATATAAATTAGTATCTAAACACAAATTAAGGCCTTTAAAATGCAGTAAATTGAAAGATGTACTAAGCTATCATTATCTTTACATTGAATTGAAAAATCAACGATAAATGTGTCTCTTTTTTTGGCTAAACAATTGTTCATGTTGGGTTTTGTGTTTCTGTGGAGCTGAGGATTGAATTCAAAGTAGATGCATATGCTAAGTACTCACTATCACTGAGCTACAATTCTAGCCTTACTAAAGGGTTTTGAGAATAAGATAAGAAATTGCCTCTAGTCCAACTTGGAACCTAGAAAGGAACTAGCTGAAGTGTAGAACTATTCACAAACATATTTGTAGATTAAAATCTTTTCTATAGGCATTATTCTATATCTGCAGACATTGAAATCTCCTCAGGATAATTTTATATCTGTGGCTCTAAATTTCCTTCTATGAAGTAGGAAAGTATTTGTGCAGAACTTCATACTCTCTTCTGTATACATTAAATATCTTTTAGGTGATATATAGTCTATTAATACCATGTATATATTATGGTAGTTTTACTGTAATTTTATGGGACAAACTATAAGAAATACACATTATATAAGAAGAATATATATAGTTATTTTAAGGGAGAAACTATAAGAAAAATATATAAAGAAATTATGTATGTGTATATTTAGGACTTTTTATTCTTTATTTTTGTTGTTGATATAGCTGTGTATCCCAGGCTACCACAAATTTGAAATCCTTCTACTTCATTTACTTCAGCACTGCAACTAGAGAAATGTGTTACCATGCCTAAAGTGCACTTATTTAAATTTTTTATTTTAGTTTTATTTTGTATATCTTGTGAAATTGCTGAAGATCAAAATGAAGCCATGTGCATGATAGCCAATGAAATATTTTTGATGTGTGGCCCATAGAATCTGTAAAGCAAAAGACTCTGAGCCCAACATTGTCTGCAGTGAAATAAAACAGAAAACACACAGTTGCTTCAATATAAGAAAGATTACAAAAGAATATAAACATGCAGGGAAAATGTGACTGTACGGTGGAGCTCTTAAATTCATCTTTGGGATCAAGGCATATTATGTTGGAGCTAGAAGGCTACATGTGAGATGACTGACAACATTAATGTAGCAATAGTGGCACTTTCTATAAAATATTTTATTTCTAAAAATTTTTAAATTTTAGTATAATTTGTTCAGATTACCTGCCAAATGTTATCCCCTCCCTTGTATCTTCCTGTTCCCACTCTCTCTTCCTCTTCTGCCCTGTTCCCACCCCTGGACCTCTGACAGAAGGGGACCTCCTGTCCCACCATACGCACAGCCTATCAGGTTTCATCTTCCTCTTCCTCTGTGTGACACCTGGGCCTCCCCACCAAGGGGAAGGGATTATATGTGGACACCAGAGTTTATGTCAGAGGCAGTCCCCACTTTCTCTACAACCATGGAGAATGAGCCGTTCATTTGCTATATCTGAACAGCAGGTCTATGTTTACTGCATGCGTGGTCCTTGGTTGGTGCAATAGTTTGTACAGGCCCCTCTGGGTCCAGATCTGCCAGACTTGATGGTCTCCTTGTGGGGCTCCTGAACCCTCTGGTTGTACCATCCCACCATTCTTCCATATCACTCTCAGCACTCCAAATAGAGTCCAGCAGCGAGTTTCAGCATCTTTCCCCATCCCTCACTGGGTGGCGTCTCTCAGAGGGCACCTATGCTGGACTAATATCCACTTATAAGTGAGTATATACAATGCCTGTCTTTCTGGGTCTGGGTTACTTCACTCAGTATCATCCTTTATAGTTCCTTCCATTTACCTGCAAATTACAAGATTTCCTTGTTTTTAAAAGCAGAATATATTCCATTGTGTAAATGTACCACAGTTCCTTTACCCATTCTTTGATTGAGAGACATCTAGGTTGTTTCCAGATTTTGGCTATCATGAATAAAGTTGCTATGAACATACGCGAACAAATGTCCTTTTTGTATGGTGGAGCATCTCTCAGATATATGCCCAGGAGGAGTGTAGCTGGGTCTTGCAGTAGCACTATTTCCAATTTTCTGAGAAAGCACCAGATTGATTTCCAAAGTGGTTGTCTAAGTCTGCACTCTCACCAGCAATGGAGAGTGTCTCCCTTTCTCCAAATCCTTCCTAGCATGTGCTATCACGTCAGTTTTTGATCTTAGCCATTCTGATGGATATAAGATGGAATCTAGATGTTTTTATTTGTATTTCCCTGGTAATTAAGGATACTGAATATTTATCTAAGTGTTTCTCAGCCATTTGATATTCCTCTGTTGAGAATACTCTCTTTGGTTCTGTACCCCATTTTTAATTGGATTATTTGGTTTGGTGTTGTTTAATATCTTACGTTCTTTATATATTTTGGATATTAGCCATTTGTTGGATGTAGGGTTGGTGAAGATCTTTTCCTAGTCTGTAGGCTGTTGTTTTGTTCTGTTGACATCGTCTTTTGCTTTACAGAAGTTTTTCAGTTTCATGAGGTCACATTTATTAATTGTTAATCTTAGAGCCTGAGCTGTTGGCATTCTGTTTAGGAAGTTAGGAAGCAACACCCTTCACAATAGCCACAAAAAACATAAAGTATCTTGGTGTAACTCTAACCAAACAATTGAAAGACTTGTATGAAAAAAAACTTCAAGTCTCTGAAGAAAGAAATTGAAGATGATATCAATGGTGGGAAAAATCTCCCATGCTCATGGATCAGTAGGATTAACATAGTAAAAGTACACACCATACCAAAAGCAATCTACAGATTCAATACAATTCCCATCAAAATGCCAACAAAATTATTTACTGACCTTGAGAAAACAATTCTCAACTTCATATGGAACAACAAACAAACAAAAAACTTGAATAGCTAAGATAATCATGTACAATAAAAGGTCTGGAAGTATCTCTATTTATCCCTGATCTGAAACTGTACTATAGAGCAACAGTGATAAAAACTGCATGTTACTTGCATAGAAACAGACAGGTGGATCAATGGAGTAGAATTGAAGACTGAGAAATAAACCCATACATTTAAGGACACTTGACCTTCGACAAAGAAGCCAAGACCATACAATGGAAAAAAAATAGCATCTTCATCAAATAGTGCTGGTTTAAGTGGATGTCTACTTGTGAAGATATGCAAATAAACCCTTATTTATCATCTTGCACAAAACTCAAGTCCAAGTTGATTAAAGACTTCAACATAAAACCAGACACATCAAATCTGTTAGAAGAAAAAGTGGAGAAGAGACTTGAGCTCCTTGGCACATAATATACCTTAGCTTTTAAGGAAAACAGAGGTAACTATTCTGGCCTTCTGTCTTCTCTGCTGCCACAACATCTCTCTAGGTGAGAACCTTCGTTACTTAACAACAGGAGGTCATAATCAGCTAAGCTTAGTGGTGAGTGATGTGGAGCTGTAAAAGCTCCTTTTGACTTGATGGCTTAGCAGTGAAGAACAGCTTTATGGAAGCTAAAGGCCTAATTAAGAGGGCTAATAAAACACGCCCTCTTAGTTTTATCACTTACTAAACTTAGAAGCACACATTTGGCAGACAAAGCAAGCACACATGCACACATTCAATCAAAAGACAAAACAAGGGAGCTCCCCCAAACACCATTCATCCATATATATGTGAATATATATATTATATATACATATGCAATATATACAGACAATCAGCCATAATAAACAGACAGACAGATATATTTCTGTATGAAACTTCAACAATCATTTAATTTTGTCTTGGGTTTTTATATGATCTAATACAAAGGTTCTCTGTGTATGGAAAAATTACCTCATTCAAAAATAGATACAACTGTTACATAAAAGGGAACTACAGCAGGAATATTGATCATAATATCTAACTAGATACTTTGCTTATTATAAGTTTAAAGCAGTAGTTTTATCTATATGCTCATGATGAGTTCAAAGAAGAAATTTTATCTTTTTCTTATTTTAAGTGTATGTTATGTGCTCATAGCAAGAGTCCCTGCTTTTAGTGGAATTTCTTTGAATTTCTCCCCATTTAGTTTGCTATTGGCTATCAGCTTGCTGTATGTAGCCTTTATTATGCTTAGGTATGTGCCTTGTATCCCTGATCTCTCCAAGACTTTAAACATGAACAGATGTTGGATTTTGTCAAATGCTTTTTTGGAATCTAAGGAGATCATTATATTGTTTTTTTATTACAGTTTGTTTATATGACAGATTACATTGATGAATTTCCATATATTGAGCCTTCCCTGTAGGTAGGATGAAACCTACTTGGTCATGGTGAATGATATTTTTTATGTGTTCTTGGATTCCGTTTGTGAGTATTTTATTGAGTATTTTACCTCAACATTCATAAGGGAAATTGGTCTGAAATTCTCTTTCTCTGTTGGGTCTTTGTGAGATTTAAGAATCTAGATGACTACTGTGGCTTCATACAATGAGTTTGTTAATGTTCCTTCCATTTCTATTTTGTGGAGTATTTGAAGATTATTGGTATTAGCTATTCCTTAAAGGTCTGGTAGAATTCTGCACTGAAACCATTTGGCCCTGGACCTTTTGTGTTTGGGAGACTTTTGATGACTGCCTCTATTTCCACAGGAGAATGGAACTATTTAATTTGTTTACTTGATCTTGATTCAACTTTGGCAATTGGAATCTATGAAGAAAATTGTCCATTTCACTGAGATTTTTGAATTTTGTGGCATATATGCTTTTGAAGTAAGAAAATGAGTTTTTAAAATTTCTTCAGTGTCTATTGTTATGTCTTCCTTTTCATTTCTGATTTTGTTGATTTCAATAGTGTCTGTATGCCATGTCGTTAGTTTGACTAAAGGTTTGTCTATCTTGTTGATTTTCTCAAAGAACCAGTTCTTGGTTTCATTGATTCTTTGAATTGTTCTTGAATTGTTCTGTTTCGATTTTATTGATTCCAGTCCTGAGTTTGATTATTTCTAGGTGTATACTCCTCTAAGGTGTTTCTGTTTCTTTTTTCTATAGTTTTCAGATGTGTCATTAAGTTTCCTGTATGAGATGTTTTCAACCTCTTTATGAAGGCACTTAGTGCTATGAACTTTCCTTGTGGAACTGCTTTCAATGTGTCCCATAAATTTAGGTATGTTCTACCTTCATTGTCATTGAATTTTAGGATGTCACTAATTCTCTTTTTTATTTGTTGCCTGAGCCAGTTGTCAGTAAATAGAGAGTTGTTCAGTCTATGTGTGTGTAGGGTTTTGGTTATTTCTGTGTTGTTGAGGTCCAATTTTAGTCCATGGTGGTCTGATAGGATACAATGTATTATTTTAATCTTCTTGTATCTGTTGACCTACTACATGGTCAATTTTGGAGAAAGTTCCATGAAGTGCTAAGACAATCTTTTGTGTTTGGGTAAAAAGTTCTGTAGATGCCTATTATGTTTATCTGATTCATGACACCTGTTAGTGTTTCTACTTCTAGGCTTAGCTTCTGTTTCTTTGAGCTATCCTTTGGTGAAAGGGGATCATTGAAGTCTCCCATTATTAATGTGTAGGGACTGATGTGTGGCTTCAGCTTTATTAATGTTTCTTTTACAAATGTTGGTGCCATTGTATTTAGGGCATAGATGTTCAGAATTGTGACGTTATCTTGGTTAAGTTTTCCTTTGATGTGAATGAAATGTCCTTCCTCATTTCTTTTGATTAATTTTGGTTGAAAGCCTGTTTTATTAGATATCAGAATGGCTTCTCCAGCTTGCTTGTGTCCATTTGCTTGGAAAACCATTTTTTCTGCCTATTATCCTGAGGTATTTTCTCTCTTTGTGGCTGATATGTGTTTTTTGAATGCAGCAGTATGTTGGGTCTTGTTTATGCATTCATTCTGTTAGTCAGTGTCTTTTTATTGGAGAGTTGAGACCACTGATGCTGAGAAAGATTAATCACCAGTGACTGTTAGGTCCTTTGAATTTGATGTTGATTATGGTAATGTTTTTATGTGTTTGTCTGGATTTTGTTTTACTAACATAAAGTTATCAATTCACTGTGTTTTCCTGAGTGTGGTTAGCCTCTTTGGGTTGGAGTTTTCCTTCTACTATCGTCTGTAGGGCTGGATTTGTGGATAGGTACTGTTTAAGTTTGTTTTTGTCACGGAATATGTGGTTTCTCCACCTGGGTATAGTAGTCTGGACTGACATCTGTGATCTCTTAGGGTTGGCAAGACATCTGCTGTGGATGTGTCTGGCTTTTACGGTCTCTGCTGAGAAGTCAGGTGTGATTCTGATAGGTTTGCCATTGTATGTTACTTGGCCTTTTCCTTTTGTTGCTTGTAATATGCTTTCTTTGTTCTGTACATTTTGTGTTTTGATTATTATGTGGTGGGAGCACTTTCTTTTCTAGTCTACTCTATTTGGTGTTCTGTAGGCCTCTTGTATGTACATATGTATCTCTTTCTTTAAATTGGTCCAAGACAGAGCAAGAGTGCTATGTGCCTGCCGGTGTGTGGCTAAGGTTTGGTAATCTTTCCTGAGCCTGCACCTACTGGATCTGTGAACTCTCAGTGATTTGGCCAGGCAATCCAAGATCAGATCCACCCATGCTCCACACCCTGGTGTCTCCTCTGGGCAAGAAGAGATCCAGATTCTCATGCTCTGCAGGCCAGAGTTCAGTCTGAGACAGAGTACAGGTGCTGTGTGCTGGCTGGCATGTGCCTGGACTTTGCAGACCATCCCTGTGCCCTTGCCCACCTGGGTCTGTGAGCCTCCTGTGAATTGGCCAGTGATCCAAGGTCAGATCTATCCATGCTTTATTCCCTGAGGTCTCCCCTTGGCTAAAAGACCCAGACACTGTTGCCTTGCAGCCCACAGTTCAGTCAGAGACACACAGGGCCAGACAGAGAGTGCAGATGCAGCTTGTAGGTAGGCATGCATCCAGATTCTGGGGGCTGGGCACATGCCTTTGGGGACCCAGGGACTACTCCGTGGACCAGCATATGGCCTGAGGCCAGACCCATCTGTGCTCCACACAGTGTGGACCCCTCTGGCCCAGGGTCCTCCATCTCTCGTGCTCTATAGCTCCCAGACCATTCCCTCAGATCACTACCACCAATCAGACAGAGTCAGTGATTGGTGCCACCATCTTGGATCCTCCATCCTTATTCATATATTTTCAAAATATACTTATATGTAGCAAATGAAACAGCATAGTCTGGCAAAAGCATAAGGGTAATAAATAAAATATCTTAAAATTCTGCAACCCATAATTGTCTATCTCCACATTTTCCTGAGGCTGTAGGAGGCAATTACTACAAGGCAGAGGGGAGGTCTCTATGAAAACAGGTTCCTTCTCTGAAATAATATAAAATATCTCGATTACTATCAACCAGGAAAGATGCAATGGGCAACGCATTGTGGCTAGGTAGTGGTAGGACCTGCAGTCTGGGCAGCAAAGCGAATAAAAACTGGGATAAAATATAATGCTCCATGGATGATTTAAAAATGTGCTATGCATTCTCATTGTCACTATGCTTGCTTCATTCCAGGAAAAGACTGTAAATTATATGGAGCCTGAAAACTTAACAGCTGCTTCAAAATTCATCCTTCTGGGACTTTCAAGAGAAAATGATATCCAGCCACTTCTATTTGGACTGTTCCTGTTCATTTACTTGGTCTGCATCATAGGAAATATACTAATCATCCTGACCATCAGCTCTGACTCCCACCTCCAGACACCAATGTATTTTTTCCTCTCTAACCTATCTTTCACAGACATTTGTTTCATATCCACCACAGTCCCAAAGATGTTAGTGAACATTCAAGCACAGAATAAATCCATCACCTATGAAGGCTGCCTCACCCAGATGTATTTTTTCATGTTTTTTTCTGGGTTGGATAGTTTGCTACTTACCATCATGGCCTATGACCGGTTCGTGGCCATATGCCACCCCTTGCACTACATGATTATCATGAATCCTCACCTTTGTGTCAGTCTACTCCTACTGTCATGGATAATCTGCTTGGCCTATTCATTGCTGCAAACTTTGATGTTTTTGAGGGTGTCTTTCTGTGAGAAAACAGAAATCCCCCACTACTTCTGTGAACTTGCTCAGATCCTCAAGCTTGCCTGTTCAGACACCCATGCCAACGATGTCCTGCTCTACTGTGTAACTGGCTTGCTAGGTATTATTCCTCTGTCTGGGATTCTTTTCTCCTATTCTAAGATCATCAACTCCATAGTTGGCATTGCATCTGCTAGGGGGAAGTATAAAGCCTTTTCTACTTGTGGGTCTCATCTTTCAGTGGTCTCATTGTTCTATGGCGCAGGCCTTGGGGTCTACCTCACTTCTCAAACGTCCTATACCTCCAGGGAGGGTTCAGTCACCTCAGTGATGTATACTGTGGTTGCTCCCATGTTAAACCCCTTCATCTACAGCCTGAGGAACAGGGATTTGAAGCAGGCTCTCCGAAGACTTTTTTACAGTATAGGAGACAGGTCTCACTGAGATAATAGAAGATTGGATACATAAATCTAGAGTGCTGACGACTAGTGTATTCTGGCACAAGTTACAGTCTTCTGTATTCCTAAAACACGGAAAAGAAATACTACTTATGCAGTACAAGAATAAAGTATTCCATGACAAAAGATAAACATGAAACAAGAAAAGCAAATCATGAATAGCGAGTTACTAGACTCCTTATGCACACAAATTCAAGGATATATACTTATAAGAATGGGGAGGGGGTCAAGATAGAAAACACAAGTAAAAAGAGATACAACATACAACTCATCATTAGCTCACTTTCTCTAAGTCATGGACTCCATCACAATGCTTGCTGGACAATGCTTTTCTTTGGTCTTTGGAATACAATTATACTAGAAATGTCTCAAAATGACCCTTTCTTTTTCCCCATGAAATGTATTTACTGAGCTTTGCTTTGATTATTGTTAGTAGTGATGATGGTATAGGGCTTTTGTTTACTGTGCAAGTGTCCCTGAATTTGATCTCCTGTACCTCAAAATAAAAAAGTAAATGGTAGTTGATATAGATCTATGCTGAGAAACCCACTGTAATTTTGTTTTAAGACAAAATTCTGGGGCTAGGTATGTAGTTCATTGGTATAATCAGTACAGCATCTTCTATTTCTCTCTCATATACATTTGTGTGCACAAATAAAGATATACGATATATATGATATATATAAATATACAATATATCAGCATATTCTAAAAGATATGAAATTAAAGCACAAACTGCCTGCCAGTCAGAAGGTGGAGGCAGAAAAACCAGGAATTCAAAATCTGCCTAAGCTTCACAGCATTAAATAAAATATAAAAGTAGTTGGCTTTATATCGTACTTGCCTAGCCAAGCTTTCTTAAATATTAATATGTGGCTCCTTTTCACAAGCTTTAAGAAGAATTTGCACTGCACTTATGAACTTACAACAACTATGGTTACCTACACAAGATCAAGCCAGTCAACATTTCAGTGTGAACGGGGGTGAGACGTTTGAGGTCCCACTCCAAACTGAAGGGCTATTGGCAGTTTATGGCAAGTAGTGGTGTGGAGAGTTTTAATATTTCCTTGGTGGTTTGGGCATTGATGGTTTCCCAGGCTTAGATGGTTCCACACCAATAGCCATGTGTTCAGCACTAAGTGAAGTCAACGGATTATTTTAAAAAAGAGACCTGAATGTATATGGGAGACATGTGTGTGTGTGTGTGGGGATTTGGTGGCAGAAGTGAGAGAGAGGAGATGAGAGTGGTCTGATCAAGATATAATTTATAAATGTATGAAATTACCAAATAAAATATTTTTTGAAACATAACTTAAAAGCAGTCCCATATGAGGTAGCCTGATATGACCACCATTTTGGTGCCACACCTGGGGGAGCAGACAATGCCAAAAATTACTCCTGCCTAGCGCCATAATGCATGAGTAGGGCTTAGTACTCCTGAAACCACTGCTGAGACAACTCCAGATAGTCAGAGACCCTGGGAACCACTAAGAAGAGAAGGTAAGTGGTGGAGAAATGGAAGAAAAATAGAAACAGAAGGATGTGGACACAATGAAGAGAGGCAGAACTGGAGACCTGAGGACAGTGAGGAATAACCTGATGTGGGTAGGGGGTGATGCCACCCAGGACCATGGTAAGGTCCTGGCATATTCTGCTGCCACAGTGCCACATCTGGGTCCCTGGCCCTGAAGCTGCAGAAGTCTGTTACTACCAAAGGTTAGGTGGATGTCCCTGGTCTGGGACATGTTGTTGTTAGAAGGCTGTGCAGAACTGGCAGCACCCTTCACCTGGGCAACATGGGAGAGCTGGCCCTGGAAGCATGAGAGGAGGACAGCTGACTCCGTTCCTAGCCAGCTGCAGTACTTGGGAGAGAGTCTGCATATTGTGAGAGTTGTGGGTGAGCCAGCCTGAGGGAATAAGCATGGGAGAGCTTGCCCTGCCACTTGTGTTCTGTGTGGTGGCAGGCAGGAGCACTGGCCCTGGCAACAACAGAGTGAAAGAGTACTCCCTGCCCTTCACCCACTGCAGCTTTTGGGAGAGTAGGCAGTGTACCTAACCTGGGCAGTGTAGTAAAGCTGACTCTGGGTGTGGGGGCTGTGCGTGAGCTGGCCCCAACAGCATGAGCATGAGAGATCTGTCTCTGTCTCTTGTCTGCTGTGTGGTGGTATTGGTGAGACAGAGTTCCCTTCTCTCCTTTATTCTTATCCTCTGTGGTGGATGGGAGAGCTGGCCCCTATGTAGTCACAAAATCAAGAGAGCCAGCCCTATACCTCACTTAGGCAGCACAGTAGAGCTGACCTTAATGGCAGGGTGCAGGTGAGCCAGCCCTGAAGATGGGAGAGCTGGCCCCACAACTTGTCTGCTTTGTTGTAGCATGGGCAAGGGAGAGATGTTCTCTCCTCCCTTTGGCCCTTGCCATCTATGGCAGGAGGGAGTGTTGACCCTGGGGTCATGAGAGCAGAAGAGCTTGTACTGACCCTCATTTATTGCAGCACTTAGGAGAGCAGGCACTGCACCTGGCCTGGGTAGCATAGCAGAGTTGACCTTGGACATGCAGGTTGCAGGTGAGGCAGCCCCATGTTCTGACCAGCTCATATACCTCTCAGGCCTAGATCCAGGGCTTTGAATTGGCCCATCCTGACATCTACCTCATTGATGAACTGTTGGAGTGTTTGAGGGGGCCAGTCCTACAGATAAAAAACTATAGGATCTCCATGACTCAGGGCAATAACAAGATATCAGAGAAGAGTCACAGAGAGATTCCAGTATTGATAAGAGTAAAAGAAGCCAGAGGCCTCACACCAGACCAATGAGTCATTTCAATGCACATTTGTAAGCACAGGAAGTGCAGACAAAACATCATATTGCAGAATGCAGTGTGACACACTACAGCTTCTACAACAAGATCTTTTTTCTCTTTTTTGGGGCAAGTTGCAAGGGTGGAGGGTAGTACAAGATAGGAGAGATAAGTTGGATGGGGTTCATAATGTGTGAAATTCACAAATAACCAATAAAAGGTTTTTAAAAAGTAGTACCATATAAGAATTATCCTATACCAATGAGGTGATAGGACAATGCATTTTTTTAATATATATCTTTAACTTCATAGGAAAATGCTCTGGAACTTAGCCACAGAACTGAAACTTACCCTGAGTTGGCTTAAGGAATGCTGAACCACTCACTTGGAGAAAAGTGGGAATAGACTTGGGAAAACTCAAATGTTTTACTTGTAACTTTATCATTTATTCCCGTCTCTTAGCAATAATTATTGGATTGATTAAAGAATCAGCATTATGGATCTAATACATAGATGCTTGGTAAGTGTCAGGTATTTTTGTGAACATAGTATTCATTTCTCCTCCTATCCATTGTCAAAAGGTAGGTCTAATGGCAGATCCTCCACTCCTAAAAAGTGTGCCCAGCTACATTATCTAAGAAACACCTGAGCATAATGTGAGGGGACATAAATTATATTGGGAAAAGAATATTGTGTGTATGTAAATGAATCAAATGCTGTTTGAGACCAATGCTAACACCGTAAAAAAACTCCATACAAACTTGCTCTCGAGATTTCAACCCACTAAACAATTAATTTGGTTCAACAATCCCTTATTTTCCTTATTTTCCTGGCCCCTACCCCTTATTAATGCTCTGATTATGCTGTATTTTGATACTTGCCCCCTGCCTCATCAATTAAAAAAATTGCAGATAGTAGCATTGTAAAAATCACTGCCAATTGGGTTCATTACCAAGCTGTCCCTATCATAGAGGGTGCAGACCACAATGACGCCTCTCCATTATAAAATAAAACGGAGAGATGTTAGGAAACCCTGGTGCTATGGTTGCAGTTTGCCATTACCAGAAATCACTGAGCTTAGGGCAAAATAGAGGACTTCTTTGTTGCCTAGGCTTCCTCTTCTCTTAGCCAGGACCTGGACCCCCAAACCATCTACCTGAGAAATGTCAAGTAGTCCACAGTCCTTAGGGAAATTACAGATCCAATTATCTTTCTCCTGACGAGAACCCACCCCACAAGCACGTGGAATCCTAGAACGCCTCTCCATGTTAACAAGGCATCTCAGTACCTTTGCCCATCAGGCAGTGATTTTTATCCACCCTAGATAGCCCTATCCACTGCTCAAAGTACTATATAACCCTCATTTACACCAAATAAAACTGACCTGCCTCCCTGAAGGTGGTCCTGGAAGGTCATTTCCACTCAAGATCACCAGCCACTAAATCCTGTGTGTCACTTTTGTTCTCTTGTTCCTGAGGACCAGTGTGATCAGTGACCTCAGGAAGGAAGAAGAACCACCCCATCACCGCCAATTTCCATTCTCTGCCCCAGTCTTTCCCCTGCCCCTTACCTTCCCTGTACCTGATACCCACTCACGTTCCCCTCCACACATCCCTCTCCTACCCAGATCCCTCCTTCCATCTACTCAGATGCCTAGTTTCTCCCCTTCTGAATGATGTTCAAGCATCCTCCCATGGGCCATCCTTGCTACTTAGCTTATGTTTGTCTGTGGATTGTAGCGTGGTTAGTCTCTACTTTAGAGCTAATATCCACTTATAAATATGTACATACCATGAGTGTGTTTCTGAGTCTGGGTTACCTCACTGAGGATGATGTTTTCTAGTTCCATTCATTTGCCTGAAAACTGCATATCTTTGTTTTTAGTTGAATAGTATTCCATTCTGTAAGTATCACCTTTTTTTTTATTCATTCTTCAGTTGAGGGACATCTAGGTTGTTTTCAGTTTCTGGATATTACCAATAAAGCTGTTATGAACATAGGTGAGCAACTGTCCTTTTGGTATGGTGGAACATCTTTTTGGTATATTATATGCCCAGAAGTGGTATAGCTGGGTCGTGAGGGAGAACTATTTCTTGTGTTCTGTATATATTTTGGATATTAGCTTTCTGTTAGATTTAAGTTTGGTGAAGATATTTTCCCCTTCTGTAGGCTGCTGTTTTGCCCTATTGATAATGTCTTTTGCCTTGTAGAAGCTTTTCATTTTCATGAGGTCTCCTTTATTCATTTTTGATCTTAGTGCTTGAGTTATTGGTGTTCTGTTCAGGACCTTGTCTCCTGTACTAATACATTCAAGGGTATTTTCCACTTTCTCTTCTAAGTAGATTTAGTGCACCTTGTTTTATGTTGAACTTTTTGATCCACTTGCACTTAAGTCTTGTGCAGGGTGATAAATATGGAGCTATTTGCATTCTTCTACATGCAAACATCCAGTTACATCAGCACCATTTGTTGAAAATGCTTTCTTTCTTTCTTTCTTTCTTTCTTTCTTTTTTTTTCATTATACGGTTTTTCCTTCTTTGTCAAAACTGAAGTGTCCATAGGTGTGTGGGTTTATTTCTGGGTCTTTGATTAGATTCCATTGACCAACCTGTCTGTTTTTATGACAATACAATGCAATTTTATTGATACCATAAATTGCTTTCAGTAAGATGGTCATTTTTACTATGTTAATTCTACTGACACACGAGCATGGGAGATCTTTGTACTTTCTGATATCTTCAATTTTTTTCTTCAAAGACTTTAAGTTCTCGTCATACAGGTCTTTCATTTGCTGACTTAGTTATATGAAGATACTTTTTTTTGTGTGTGTGTGGCTAATATGAAGGGTGTTGTTTCTCTAAATTCTTTCTTAGCACATTTATCACTTGTATAAAGAAGGGCTACTGATTTTTGTTGTTGTCAGTTTTGTATCCAGTCACTTTGATGAAGGTGTTCATCAGTTCTAAGAGTTCCCTGGCAGAATTTGGGGGTGGGGGTCACGTATACATACTATCATATCATCTATGCATAGCCATACTTTTATTTCATCCTTTTTCATTTGTATGCCCTTGCATTCTCTCTCTCTCCCTTTCCCTCCCTCCCTCCCTCCCTCTCTCTCTCTCTCTCTCATATATATATATATATATATATATATATATATATATATATATATATATTAAACAGCCTTGTTTTGCCCCTAATTTTAGTGGAATTGCTTTAAGTTTCTCTTCACTTAATTTGATGTTGGCTATTGGCTTGCTGAGTATTGCCTTTATTGTATTTAGGAGTGTATCTGGTATCCCTGATATATCCAAGACTTTTAACATGAAGTTTGTTGGATTTTCTCAGAGGCTTTTCAGCATCTAATAAGATGGTCATGTGGATCATTTATAACATACTTTCAAACAAAATCCAAAAATACATAAAAACTGTGTTGAAATATTATTAGTATTTAATATTGATTTATTATTTTAAGATAATCAGTGGTTACTCTTTAATCAGGTATGTACCCAAATAACCACAAAGAGAGCCTAGGATATTAATTAGCCTAGAACACAACACTGGCCCAGCTCATTCCTCCTGAAGTTTCCTAGTCTTATCTTCATTGTCCTTCGTTCTTTCCTGTTCTTTCTCCTCTCTTCAATGGACCAGGATGTCCCACTCTATTCTTTGTTTATTGCTCAGCATTGGCTAGGTGGGCTTATTGGCAAATCAGGGAACCTTTATTTCCACCTGGTTCCACCCACTTTCTGTCTCACATTAGAACATAAACAGGCTTCTAAGGGATAATGATGTAATGATAATATAAAAATAGTAGAGTAGGACAATACAAACAGAAAACAGAAAAGAGCCCAAGAAAAGGCACAAGAAACAGATATTTTGAGACTCACTCATTTTCACACTCAGTAATTCCATAATACAAAACTGGAAGATGTGTGTGTATGTTGGGGGACCTGTAGAGTAAAAATTAAAAAAAAAAAGAAAAAGCCCACATAGAACATTGTGAGACAAAGAACTTCCAAAGATGTAGTTGAGTCTGTTTTTCTGTTTTAGAAGTATGCACTCAGCCAATACTTAAAGCCTGTAAATGTATTCTGTCCCAGATGTAAAGAATAATCAAGAATATTCATTAAATATCCTCTTTTGAAGCCCTGTAGGCATGAACTGGTTAAAGTTAGGGTCTCAGTGGCTTTACAAAGGATTTAAATCTTATAAAAGGGGGAGGTGGTCTCTTAAACAACTCTATTTATCTGCTTGGAGTCACACCCCAAGTTCCTTCCTCTGTAAACTGTTCCCATCCCATTACTAGAATGATCTATGTGGCAGCCTCCAAATGTTGGACTCCAGCTAAGTGTTTGTGAAGATCTGCTTATCTTACCTGTGAGCTACACCACAGAATCATGCCTGTCTATTGTGTGTGTGTATGTGTGTATGTGTGTATGTGTGGTGGGGTAAAAATGATAGGAAAGAAAATTATTTGTTGAGGTTGGCCTTTGACTCCTCACAGGAAAACATCGTTTGAGGTTTCTCTAACATATGCCACCAAAAAAGTATTACCTGCCTGTACTCAGCAAATTACTAGTTGGCTGGAGAACAGTGAAAAAGGATAATAGGAAAATTACAAAACTTTTTGGAGACTATCCTGATGATGGTGATGGTTTTATGGCTAGAGTTCTTAAAAGTTATCAAATTATACACTTTAAATATGTGCAGTTTCTTATATGCCAAAGGCATCTCACACTATTCACTCTCTCTTGCACTTTCATAATGCAAACACAATGGTTTGTGGCAGACTTCAACAAGAACAGCTACCACATGGGTAGCTAGAGTGATTACTGCATTCTTGATGCTTTGAGTTAGAGCCCCAGCACTGTGACTGGGCATAGTGACTCTATTACTCTAGCACTTGGAGGTAAAGGCAGAAGAAGGACCAGAAATTCAGTAACATCCTGTCCTCCTCAGCTCCAGTTTGACATCAGCCAGGGCCACAAGAGACCTTGTTAAAGGCACAGAGGGGGGCACCCTTCTCTGCTTCTGTGCTACTTCCAGGAAACTGAACAGTGGTACATCTTACAGTCAGTCCTGTGATTGGATGGCTCTGATGGGGTGTAAGCAAACTGGCAGAAGCATACATCTGAAGAGCGGTGTAGACTGTGATCATCTGTAGCTCTCCAGCACAATGTTAAGTAACCAGAGCCTGCACTATCACTAGCACACTGATACGGTGTGCAAGCTATCCCGCCTCTCTCTAGCTCTACAGTATAACCCTCCACTCTTTATTTACCTCAATAGTGTGATTTTTAAAAACTTTCCTGTATCTCTTCATTCAGGATTGACATTCTTAGTCAATTATGTTTCTGTTACTGGTTGGCTTTTTTTTCCAGTACTGGTGAGTAAACCCTCATACACACTAGGAAATGCTTTTTTCCCCCCCATTTTTCTCCTTTATTAATTTATTCTTGTTACATCTCAATGGTTATCCCATCCCTTGTATCCTCCCATTCTTCCCTCCCTCCCATTTTCCCCCTACTCCCCTCCCCTATGACTGTGACTGAGGGGGATTACCTCCCCCTGTATATGTTCATAGGGTATCAAGTCTCTTCTTGGTAACCTGCTGTCCTCCCTCTGAGTGCCACCAGGTCTCCCCCTCCAGGGGACATGGTCAAAGGTGAGGCATTATTTCCCAGCTATTTCTCTGAACTTTTAATAAGCATTCTACACATGACATTTGCATCACTTCTCCATAGGTCTGAAAGCCCCAAGTTCAACATCCCTTCTCCTTGGGTCTCCTGGATGCTTGTTTATATCTTTATATCTTTACCATTAGCCTGTACTCAGTTAAGGATAAGGCAATGCTTTTTGGCCTTTCTTTCCAGAAAGCTAAGTGTAAGTCTCTGTTCATACTGAAGTCTCAAGAGGGAGAGAGAAAAGTTCAACTTAACTAGCAGTTGGACTAATGTTGCACAAGACAGATGAGTCATGATTGAAAGATCTCAGAAATGAGAATAAAAATAAAACCGCAGCACTGTATTAGTCTTCAATTAGAAGCTCCCCTCAGAGCAAACATGTAAGGTATTGTTTTGAGAATTGGCAGGGAAGGGCAATGAGATGCAAGAGCCCTGGGCCGCTTAAGTACTTCTGAGAATTCATTAGCTCTGCTGGCCCTAACTGATGCGAGGGAGGGAGGAATGGGGCACAAGGGAGAAGCAGTGCTGCACTCCCAAGTCTCCTAATTAAACAAATGGCTCAGCTCTTCTCAAAGCTGAGAAAGTGTTTTCTTCCATTAGATCAAGCCTCTGGGATATACATCTTTCTAATATTAGGCAAGAATTAGTAAGTGACTTATTCTTTCACTAATGAGCTTAGGTAAACTTTTGACAGAGGCTAACTAAATAGTCAGAGCCTTCGTTCAGGGAGATACAACTGTCTTCCCAGCTACATACACTCAAGAACTGGTGGAGAAGAGGCATAAAGGGACTCCTGACAAAAGAGGATCCTCAGAGCTGTGTTAAAGCATCTGCCTATCACACACTAGCCCAAATGTTCCATTAGCTGGAGGATGTGAAGATCAACTGTGAGCACTTGTTGCTTGCTTTTCCTTACAGCTAGTTGACTGTTTCTCTATCTCTTCCTCTGTAGGTGAATGGCCTTCTTGCAGAGATCTGGGAGAGAGACCAGATAACTCACAAAAAAAGCTTAAGTTTGTCAATTTCTTCCCATCATCTATTACAAAATGATCATTTTAGTGGAGATTGTTGTTACCCATGATCAGAATTTGTCTATGAAAATAGATTTGAATATTTATTTTAGAAGCTAACTGATTATTGGCCTTCATTCTGAACTCAAGACAGTTGGCAATGTGCAACTAAACACATCACATAGCTTAAACTGAAAGATTTTTTTTTGTGGCGGGGTAGGCAAAACCTAAGATCTAAGATATTAAAGCAAACAACCATGAGAATATAAGTGAAGCTTTGGGCTGGGTTGTCACCTGAGGTTACAGTACTTAACTGGTGCGCCCACAGCCCTGGGTCCCAACTCTAGCATTGGAAAAAGTTAAGGGAAGTATAGACTCCCTTAAAAACGGCAAGAGAAATCAAATTTTGGCATGGTTAAGGAAACCTCTTGTAATTCCTGAAAAAATAGAATAAGTGCAGTACTACAAAGAGCTGGAATTGCTCAGTTGTAGCAAAATAAATACACATGCAATTCTTCAGCAGGCCTAACAAACCTTCTTCCTACTTGCTTTATTTAAAATGTCTAAGTCTCTGAAGCTGAAATGTACTTATTTCCTGAGGATTTCTGTGTGACATTGTTTTCTGGAAAGGCGAGGAGGCAGCCAAGAGGTTTAACATACTAGATCTTTAGATGCAAACCCTTACATAGCCTTTCCTCAGAACATTCTTCATTATGATGCTTTGTATCTTGAATCCATAATTATTTGTTGTTGCTTGTGCTCTGAATCCAAAAGCTTAGTGTAAACTCATGCACTTATGACTTTCATACTACTGCCTAGGAAGGGCCTAGAAATACCTGAAGTGGGTAAATACTAGGGCCAACAGTTATTTATAGGAAATTGATCCCTCAAACTCTGTAAATCTACAGATATCCATGTTCACACTCAAAATGGGGGTAGTATCTGTACAGAACATATGCACCTCTTTCCATATATTTAAGTAACATGTAGATGATGCATGTTGAGGAGAGTTAGCTAGGTTCTATATGATTGCCATGTGAAAAATATGGTTCTTTTAGTGACTTAAAATAAAGTGGTAGAGCAAATACATTATTTTTTTTTTTACAATGTGGCTTCTGAGCAAAAGCCTAACAAAAACTTTATATTAAATTTAAAACCTTCAGGTTTTTTGCTACAAACAGATGCAAATCCCAGGTGTGGTACATATCGGTAATTCCGGTATAGATAAAAGCAGAGGATAATAAGATCAAGGTCATCCTCAGGTACATGTTGATTTTGAGGCCAGCCTGGGATATACGAAATGCTGTCTCAAGACTTCAAATAAAACTCCCTCAAGCAATTTTTAAAAAATCAACATAAAAATTCAGCAAAAAAAAAAAAAAAGACTGAGAATCTATGGTCCAATATAGTCACATCAAGCTCACGATATATATCTAAAGTTCCCCAAAGTTTCTACAAAAGGGAAAGGCAGTATAGCATATAGATATTTTCATAGAGATCTCCTGAGTATAATCCTAAGAAGTAAGGAGCCATGTCTTTTATAACTACTCTATTCCAAATTTCAAACCATGTCTTAGGATAAACACATAAAAAGTGTGTCTCCTCTGTTTTAACTCTGGTAAAGAACAATACTGCCACCTTCTACCTAACCGTCCACCTCCAACTGCCACCAAGCAGCGAAGCCTCAGCTATCAGGAAGGCTGATAGAGCAGAATGCCATTTGAATAGCATTTCAGAACTAGTTTGGGCAAGATGGTGAGATGCTGTCTTAAATGGTAAAGCAAAACTAAACCCTCCACACTGACTCCTGCCTCACTGAGAATAACAGGCAGCCTTCCCGACCAGGTCCCTGGTATAAGCCTAACACCCACTTCAACCCAAAGCTTGCCCCGCTCATTCCCAGTCTGTTGCCGCTAAGTAAGTGCCAACAGAGTACTCTACTGCCTTGACCTGCCAAGGATTCTGTTCTTCAGATTGTAAGACACAGAGCTACCACACCACTGCTCAAGCACTTCCTTAAAGAAAAGATGTTCCAATCTAAGTGATACTTAAGCTCCACACTTCCTCTCAGCACTATTCTTTTTTAGCACAATTTCTTTTTGGCTGCTATTATGTGATACACAATAAACAAATGCATCAGAAGCCCCGACACCAACTAGAAGGAAAGGCTCACCACAGCAAAAATTTAGTCACCGCTTTGATTCTTAAGAATCAATGAATAACGCTGTCATAAAAGAGGCATCAATGACAGCCAGACATAGGACTTAACTCCCAAGAACTACTTTGCAGCAAGCGGGTTTTAGGCTAAAGTCTCTGGCCTCAGATGCCATGCATGTGAAATGGAACTGCTGACAGCACGTGCTTCCGTGGGTGTTGTAAAAACTGATACCTTTTAGGTCGTTATTCATATTTACACATTTACAAGAGAAATACAGGGAATTCACTCCACTGTTGAGGGAATCTGTGTCCAGTGACAGAATGATCTAACTTTTGACTGTTTGACAGGTTTATTGGGATGCACTCCTATAGCAACCTGAAGTGTATCTATATCTGGTATCAAGACCATACACATTAATAATTTAAAATGCCACGTGAGTATTTGGTTTAAAGTACTTAAAATTCCAAGCATACTCATTAATCATAGCAGAGGGTAACTTTGCAGAGAAAGGGGTACGGGTTCTGCATAGCGTGTAACAGCAGAAAACTCACTTCAAACCAATAAGGCAAACAGAGAAACAAATATCCATCCACTTGTAGACTTGTAATCAATTTTATTGTATGTGCAGGTAATAGAAAGTCTAGATGTAATAAACTGAGCACCAATGTAAACTCCTTCAGAGGTCCGAATACAGACTAGCATCTTGTGACTTTTCTAGACTGTTCTCCTTAGACTGTGGTTTTCATCCTCAGGGTCACATGGTGAATTAAAAACAAACATCAGACATTTTTTCAAGAGCTTTTTCTCAGGAAGTCACACAAGAGCCTGTGTTTATGAGTCAATGGTCAGGGTAATGGAATGTAAAAAAATACTAGTTGCATGAAAACTGCATAAGAGTTCTGAAAGTGGCACTGTGGCTAATAAAACCATGTTCTTCTGTTATGGGTGTTTAAAATGGATACCGTGAAAGCAAATAGAGGTCTTTGTTATTCTTTTGGAGAGAAAGCCACAAACCAACCAAAGAATGTGTTAGAAAGCTTCATGCTTTGATCACAATACATTTGACACAGGTACTCAAAAACACCCACATTACCCAGAGCATGACATACACAATTCAAAATACACCATTGGTCAGGTTAAGTTTCCTAATGTGAAATTCAGATGGGAACAAAGCTATAGTAAAAATTACTATATACATAATGTTTACGATTAGGCCTAGGAGTTATTCAGAGGACAATAATCATAAAAATAAAAAGGTCAAGAAAACTAAAGAGCTGGAGTCTGTTGTCATCAAAAAAGACTTAATAAGTGTAGCCCCACATTCACACACTGGGGATTACGGCTAAAATCATTTTCAGAGTTAGCAGCAGTCTAAGTTCTCCTACATTTCTAGAAAAAAAATGCAATGCATCTTACAGCATTTAAAAAGCTGTAAAATTTTTTCTATTGTTAAATGATCACAGGAATCATTTAACAGTAACTGAGGTATGAATGAGCTTATTAAAATCAGCACTATTACAGTAGCAGACATAGTTCTTTGATATGGATGACTTCTGTGCATTGTGGGCTAATTGGCAGCACCTCTGATGTCACCTTTCTATGTCAGTAGCACCTTTTTCCCCATTCTCAAAATCAAAACTCTTTCTGGACTATGACAAATGCCCTGAAAAGCAAAACTGCCCCACGTTGAGAACCAACCTTGTTAACTAAAGCCTGAAAAAGACTTTTATAAACAGCAGGTATTTCAGAATTTAAGTGCCATGTATGATCTCTGCCAGAAGACTTTTCTCTTTATAAAAAAAGAAAAAAATAAAAGGAAAAGAAAAGGAAAAAAAAAGTATCTTGACCCGTGAGCCAAAAATAAGAAAGAATTGGCCAATTTGCTCACCTCCTTTTAACAGACATTTCCATATTTCTTCTGAGGTTTTTTTTTCTCTACTCTGATTTCTCCCATGAGGAACAAAGGAAAGAGGAGGAAAGCTCTCCCTAAGCTGCGTGTTTGAGAGCATGATGTATGCGTAACAGTCCTTGCTACTCAATACAAAAATGTTCCCATCCCCTGTGTTGTCACAGAGACCCCAAGAGCTAAATAAGTCTTCTTGATCTTTACACTGGCTGGATTTCTCGCAAGTTCCATGTGACCTTTTGTGTTCTGTATGTGGAGAGGCCATGAAAGAGTTGTGACTTCTTGTGCCTGCCAGGTTTCTTTTGCTTCTAAGTACTCACTGAAGCCGTTTCCACACAGAGGAGGTAAAGAGCTTCTCCCCACGGTGGGTTTTCGCATGACTCCTAAGGGATGAATGGTCACTGAAGGCTTTTCTACAAACAAGACACTCATAAGGCTTTTCCCCAGTGTGGATCCTCCGGTGTACATTAAGGTTGGATCCGATGCTGAAGGCTTTGCCACAATGGTCACACTCATATGGCTTCTCCCCTGTATGGCTTCTCATGTGCGTCTTCAGGGTGGACTGGTTCCTGAAGGCTTTCCCGCACTGCCGACACTCCACACGCTTCTTGACAAGATGGATGCTCATATGCCTCCTTCGTGACAGGTAATCACCAAAGACCTTTCCACAGGAAGTGCATTCATAGTGTCTCTCTTGAGTGTGTATCTTCCTGTGCGCAGTGAGGTTGGAGCTTGCACTGAAGGCTTTCCCACAGAGATCACAGCCATAAGGTTTCTCCCCAGTGTGAGAGTTCATGTGTGTCTTCAGGATGGACTGGTTTCGAAAGGTTTTCCCACACTGGCAACACTCGACTGGTTTCTTTACAATATGAACCCTCATGTGTTTCCTCCTTGATAGGAGGTCACTGAATGACTTCCCACATTCTTTGCACTCATAGGTTTTTTCCACCATGTGGTTCTTCTTATGCAAATTGAAGTTGGACTTCCACCGGAAGGCTTTGCCACACTGTGTACACGCATAAGGCTTTTCCCCAGTATGGTTCCGGACATGTTCCTTCAGATGAGAAGGGTGCTGGAAGGCTTTTCCACAGTCCTGACACTCATAGGGCCTCTCTCCAGTGTGTGTCCGCTTGTGGGCAATGAGGTGGCAGCTCCTGCCATAGGCTTTGCCACACTCGTCACATCTGTAGGGTCTTTCACCAGTGTGAACTCGCATGTGTATTTTTAGAGCGGAGAGGGTCCGGAAGGCATTACCACACTGACTACAGTCATAGGGCTTCTCGTTCAGGTGAGTTCTTTTGTGGCTCCTTAGAGCTGAGGGGTCATTGAAGGTTTTGCTACAGCTGCCGCACTCGTAAGGCCTCTCCCCAGTGTGAATCCTATGGTGCCTCGTGAGAGAAGCGCTGGTAGTGAAGGCTTTCTGGCACTGGTGACATTCGTGCATTTCTCTTCTACCATAGATGCTCACGTGCTGAGTCAGGTGAGTCCTATTATTAAAAGAAGCTCCGTAGCTGTGACGGCGATAGGGCTTCTTGCTTGTGGGCCTTCCTATTGGCTGAGGAAGATGATGGCTGATACTAAAGACTTCAAACAAATGGGTGAATTCAGAAGATTTCTCCAAAAGATGAGACTTTTCCTGTTGGATAAGAGATGAGAGCTGACTTTGACGTTTATAACACCCTTTATTTCATTTTATGTTTTTGCCGTTAACAGCTGAATGAAAGGCCTAATAAATACACAGCACAGCCTTAGCCTATAGCTCCAGCCTCTTTAAATCTTACCTCTGAATAAGTTATCACCAATATTAATTTTGGTTTATGCTATGACTGTAGTGAATAGGTTCACGTCAACTTGACACAAGCTAAAGTCATCTGAGAGGAGGCAACCTCAAATAAGAAACTGCTTTCATCAGATGGGGCTCTACGGCCCTTTGTAAGGCAGTGCCATCTCTGAGCTGGTGGTCCTGGCTTCTGTAAGGGAGGTGCCTGAGCAAGCCTTGAGAAGCAAGACAGTAACAGAAGCCCTCCATGGCCTCTGTATCAGGTCTTGTCTCCAGGTTCCTGTTGGCATTCTTGTTCCGACTTCCTTCAGTGATGGACTCTGGATGTGGAAGTGTAAGGCAAATAAAACTTGTCTTCCCCAAACTGCTTCTGGTCAAGGTGTTTTGTCAGAGCAATCGCAGCCCAAACTAAGAGAATATGACCAAAGCTATCATTGTTCCTCTTTTATTTGGGCTTCATCAAAGAGAAAAGGAGGCCTGAAGTGGTTCTATCACTCACCTGCAATCCCAATCCACATGGCAAAAACGGAAAGAGCCTGAATATCAGGCTACCCTGGGATATACAAGATCTTGTCTTAGTTAAAAGAATACAAGCACAATTCATGGCTGCTGCGCCATAAGGTTCTGTTTATTACGCTATAATACTTTATTATATGCAGCTTCACTGTTTAATACCAAATTAACACAGGATTAATATTCAGAATCAAACACATTCATATGTGCCCTCAGTTTCCTCACACCCTGTCAATGCCATGATGTGCCTGTTAGACACACTCTCTTGGAGAATTCCTCCCAAAATTTTCTTTGTATCTACTTATATTTAGGGGATCCATAATAGCTCAATGTCTAGGGCAACAGTGTATCACATAGCTGGCAAGTGATGTAAAAGGAAGTGACTCTCTGGTCTTAGCTACTTGTACTTTAGGAAGTATTATCCACACGTGCCATTCTGCTTCCCCTCTCCTTAGCACTTGTCTACCGTGTCTACATGCAGACTTATTACAGGATCAGCCACTGACACAGTTTGTTTATAGAGTGCCTTTGGATTGTTTGCCTTTATCAAAATTTACTCCTTATAAAGAGATGTTGTTGTAGTAACCATAGAAATTCAGAAGATGGGACTCACTGTACAATTTTTCTTCAAGTCTCATTAAATAGCAAAAGTTAATGGCACAAGCTTCATTTTGTTCTTAGGATATAATAATCTTATTTTCAGATGATATTTACTCCTGTTGAAATGGGGTCTTACGATGTCTTAATAATTGCCTGCTTATTTCTCTAGAAATAGCTGCAGCAATGCAAAACAAGTCATGCTGTGTGACAGTGCATCTAACACAGATGTTAGACAGAATAATAAAATATTTAAGGGGTTATTATAAAAAAACCAAATTATGCCCCATCACACATTATAGAAATATTTACTTATCTTTACTCTAAATAAGAAAGTCTGGGGGTAGATTTGGGATTCTGCCCCAAATAACAAGATAGCGGGTCTCATTTCAATATCACTGAGTTCCATACCAAGATTTCAGCAATCTCAATCCCAAATTATTTAAAGACAAAAATAGCTACATCTATACTAAACACATACAAACTTTTGTCACTATTATCCAGACAATCCAATAATAAAGTTATTTACACATTTCATAAGCCACACATTATCTAACCATAATGTAGAGCAAACAGCAAGAATACATACAGGTTCCACGAGGACAACGAAAAGTGGCATTTTATACAAAGAAACTAAGCATTCTTGCATTTCGGTACCCAGAGGGAACTCACTGAAACCAGCTCACTGCAACTCAGGTACACCTGTAACTTAGCACTTGTGGGACTCCTGTTTCTTATAGGGCATGTCACTTGATCGGTCCTTGAGTGAGCTGACTGAATAGTCACAGCTTGGGCTTCTCCAATGTGGAAGATACAGTTATCCTAAGGAAATATTACCAATGTCACACCATCAGATGTTTCCTCCCCAAAAATATCTTCCATAAGAATAGACCACTTGAATTTAGATGTAGGTCCCCAATCTGAAAGAAAGAAGAAAAACAAAAACCAAAACACTGGAATTGACTCATTCAAAAAGAAAGTAAGAGGGTGGGAATGAAAAGACTTCTTTGTAAATTCTAGAGATAAACAAGACAAAGCAAGGCAAAAAAGCAGAACATTATGAAAATGACAGTAAATGTCAAATTTAAAGCCAAAGGGACACAGAGATGAAATCTACTGATCAAAAGGTTTACAAAAGAACAGATGGATAGTAAGACAAAATAAACAAGAAAACAAAAAAATACTTCCTTATTTCTTAATTTACAGTATCAGATGTAATCCCACATTAATTTTTTGAATGTATTTGTTCAAGGTTCCATGTGTTAAAGAGTTAGTTCTCTGTTTAGTGACACTAAAGTGGCAGAATTTTTAAAGGGGTGGGGCCTACTATGAGGTGATTAGGTCACTAATTACACTGTTCTTGGATGGAATTCATGCTGATCTTAATTACATACTATAAAAGAAAGCTGTTTCATAAAGGCAGGTATGGCAGCTCATGAATATGACTCCAACATTCATGAGGCTGGGGCAGGAGAACCATGAGTTCAAAGCCAGCTTGGCCTGGGCTACAGGGAGACCTTGTCAGGAAATAAAAAAGAGAAGAGTAGTAGGTAATTACATTGTTCCTCTTTCTATTACATTTACCTCGATTATGGCTATGCTAGCATGATGTTATTGACAATTTTCATTATTACCTTGGCTGGATTTAGTCTGACCTCTGGGTATACCTATGAGAGTGATTCTAAGAAAATTTTAACTGAGGAGGGGAAGAGCCACCCTAAATGTGGGCTGCAGCATCCCATAGGCTAGGTGGAAGTACAGACTGAATATACAGGCCAAAGTAAGCTGAGTACAGCATTTGTCTCTCTTTCTATATCAGAAAGACAAATGCTAGCTCATTAGTCACCTCACTTTCCTGTTGCCAGGTCATTCCTGCTATGAAGGACTGAACTTTGAAACTGTGACCATATAAACTCTTTCTCCCTTAAGTTAGTCCATGCCTGTTATACAAACGCAATCTGTCATGTTATGACACAGCCTACACCAGAATGATGGCACCAATTCCTGAACTGATACAAATGTGAGCTAAATAAACCACCAGGCTATTTTGTAATAGAGACAGGAAAGCAGCAATGTATTCCTTCCATTGGGATCACTGAAAAGAACTGACAGCCAAGACCGTAGCTGTGTGCCTGGTGCTCACTCACCTGGAGAGGTACTGTGCTGAAAGCCCCTCTCTGCCACCCTCAGCTCCTCTTCCTGCTCCAGGTGTAGGATGAGGCTGGGCTTGCCAACCTGATACCCTACTCACAGGGAAAGACACATGTTGAAGGAGGACATGCAGGGGACAACCCTCCCATCAGACTAAGGTAACAATTTGACCTTCAGGGTTTTCTAAAGGTGGACAAGGCTGTCTAAGGAGCAGCAAAAGGTGGTGTCACATTTCTAAGGAACACAGTAAAAGTGTTCCATAAAACAAAACAAAACAAAACAAAACATATACCCACTCATTTTGCCATCCAAAAGAATATGGATTTTTCTTTTAAATGCTAGGAATGGAAACTAAGGCTTTGCGTTATATAAAAAAGCGCTACCACTGAGCTACATCCCTAGACAAAAATGTAAACTTTAAAAAATAAATTTTTATAATTTTATAAAAAATTATAATTTTTTATTAATTTTAATAATCTCTCTCTCTCTCTCTCTCTCTCTCTCTCTCTCTCTCTCTCTCTCTCTCTCTGTGTGTGTGTGTGTGTGTGTGTGTGTGTGCATGCACGCACGCCCAGGGGTCACTGGGCATTCTGACCTATTACTCTACTTCATTCCCTGAAGAAAGGTCTCTCACTGAAGCTGGAACTAGGCTGTTGTCCAACAATCTCCAGCAATTATCCCGTGTCCCCCTCCCACATCTCTGGGAGTTACAGTTGTTATTTGCTAAACATCTAGCTTTGCATGTAGATGCTAAGAATTTGAACTTAGGTCATAATACTGTACAGGAAACTCCCTTACTCACTGCGCATTTCTATAGACAAGAAACTTCTTACCTTACATTATGGTTAAGCTCAGTCACACACTTGAGAACCTCCAAAGTCAATGCAATGGGCAGGTTCTACTAGCAGAGAACCTGTGAGCATGAGTAGCAGCTCTGCATATTCTCAGCTTTGTTACAAACCCATCTAGGTACTGGGTCAAAGGAAGCACTAGAGAAGACATCTTGTCCCTGAATAGATGAGGGGACTACAGTAGCCTTACCCAGTGACACCAGGTTGCTGTAATTCTCCAGCATTACATCTTTGTACAGTTTTCTCTGGGAAGAATCTAGCAGGGGCCACTCTTTCTCAGTAAAATCCACAGCAATATCTTGGAATGTCACAGACTCCTGCAAACCATACACATTCGAGGTCAATGAGAAATCAGCTCACAAGAATACAACAGAAGCAAAACATAGGCACAAGAGATATGCATGGTTTCAAGATATGGTCTGCTGAGGTTTCTGCATATGTATTCCAGTGTCTCTTCCCTTTGAGGTGATCCTAACCTGTCTCACTGCATCATACAACTCTGCCAAAAAGAGTATTTCTATCCACATCTATGGTGGCTGAGAGCTTGTAGCTTTACTTTCTTTTGTCTCTACAGTTGATTCTGAGTACTAGGCAATCATGAGAACATTTGTCACATAAATAACCTGTAGCTTCCCTAATGATGATTCTAGCCACCTAGCTTTTCTTGGTGTGCTGGTCCTTCACTGACCTGGATGAGTATCTAAAAGATTTCAAACATGCAACGGTGGTGGTGGTGATGGTGGTGGTGGTGGTGTGGTGTGGTGGTGATGGTGGTGGTGGTGGTGGTGATGGTGGTGATGGTGGTGGTGGTGATGGTGGTGGTGGTGGTGGTGGTGGTGGTGGTGGTGATGGTGGTGATGGTGGTGGTGGTGATGGTGGTGATGGTGGTGGTGGTGATGGTGGTAGTGTGGTGATGGTGGTGGTGGTGTTGTGGTGGTGGTGGTGTGGTGGTCGTGTGGTGGTGGTGGTGGTGGTGGTGGTAGTGTCCTAAAATGTACTTGTCCTGCCCTTGGGCCTTGAGATGTTATGTACCTGAGAAGAAACACAAGTTGGTGTATCAGGCTCTGGAGCATAGCAAGCCAACAAACCCAAATTCTGCTGACAGGAATGGTATTTTGATGGAAGGGGAAATTCTGATTCCTGGTTATCTGCAGAGCCCTGAGAGGACATAGCTAAAACGAGAAAATAAAATCATCTGTACCTTCAGTAAGCATATTCATGTAAGTCACACCCACCCACACCCCCTCTGCGTATTCACAGTAAGGACAGAGAAGAGGGTGGGGGTGATATGCAGCCACGAGCAACGACATATCCTGCACATGACTTGCTTCGGCCCATTATCTGACTTCAGGCATTTTTTTCCTGTTTACACATATGTATCTCCTCTATCTTAGGCATGGCAGGAGACACACGTACTCATTTACTAAGGGCAGGAAAGTAAGAACTTACCAAAGGTGGGAGACAGACTGAGGGCAGCCATCCTGTGGGGCCACAGGAAAACTTAGCTGAATGGAGCACGTGAAGAAACACTGCTTTTCCACGCTGACAAGTGGCATAAGGGGTCCTCAAAGGTTCTCTCTCTTATTTAGTGAGAAGAACTCTGCATTTTGTTTCTCAGCATTTCTTCTTGACCCATAAGCTGACTGATTGTAGGCCAACATCAACCTAAATGAAGAGAAGCTCAAAGCATTTTTATTAACATCAGGAACAAGACAAGGTTGCCCACTCTTTCCATACCTATTCAAGGCAGGACTTGAAGTCTTAACTAGAACAATAATACAGTTGAAGGAGATCAACAGTACACAACAGGAAAAGAAGGAGTGTAAAGACTTCTAATCATAGATAATGTGATTATATGTGTAAGTGACCTAAAAAGCCCACCAGCAAAGTCTTATAGTTGATAAACACTTTCAGGAAAGTAGCAAGATCTAGAACCACTACACAAAAATTGCAGCCTTACTATCAACAAATACACATGGACTGTGAAAGAAAGCAAGGAACACCTTTTAGCCTTAAGATACATATGTATGTATATTTGATTCTGAATGTAAAATATCCTGAATAAAAGAACTGCTGAAGGTATCATCATCCAATTCTCAAATTGTATTCCAGAGCTATAGTTACAAAAGCAGCATGGTTTGGCATAAAAACAGACACTCTGATAAATGAAATCATATTTAACACCCAGACATAAGTCTACACACTAATGGACACCTGATTTTTTGGGGAAAAAAAAAAGGAAGCCAAAACCACACATTGGGAATCTGCAGCAAATGGGAGGGGTGAAACAATGGCGGCATGGTGAAGAATCCAAATAGATCCAGACTATTTATCTTGCACAAATCTCAACTACAAATGGATCAAAGACCTTAACATAATATATTATTATATATTATATTATATATTTAAAATAACATATTTATATATGTATGCTATATATAATATTAAATATATATTACTTAATAATAATATAAGGCCAGATATATTTAATCTGATAGAAGTGAACATGGTGAATAGTTTTGAACTTATGGCATAGGAAAGGACTTTCTGCACAGAGCAACAATAGCACAAGCAATAAGAACAATTAATAAGCAGGACCTCATGACACTGAAAAGCTTCTGTATGCCAAAAGACACCATCATTTGGAGAAAGTAGCAGGCTACAGAATAGGAAAAGATATTTGCTAACTACACTTGTGATAGAGAGCTAATATCTACAATATATAAAAAACTAAAAAAAAAAAACCTGGACATCAAGAAAACAAATAACCCAATATAAAAATAGAGTACAGATCATAACAGAGAGTTTTCAAAAGTAGACACATAAATGGCTGAGAAGCACTTAAAGAATGTTCAACATTGTTAGTCACCAGGGAAATGCAAATCAAAACTATTATGAGATTTCATCATACACAAGCCAGAATGCTCAAGATCAATAAAACAAATGACTGCTCATGTTGGTGAGAATGTAGAGTAAGGGGAACACTCATCCCTTGCTTGGGAGAATGTAAGCTTGTATAGCCATTATGGAAATCAATGTAGTGTTTCTCTAGGAAGCTGGAAATGAATCTATCTCAAGGTCCACCTATATCACTCTGGGGCATATACCTAAAGGATGCTTCAAACTGTTCAGAGACACTTGCTCTACCATGTTCATTGCTGCTGTATCCAACAGCCTAGATAGAAGAATGGATAAAGAAAGCATGGTACATTTACACTATGGAATTTTACTGAGCTATTAAAGAAAATGAAATCACAAAATTTACATATGGCATATATTCTCTTATATGTGGATATTAGCTGTTAAGTGTTCGATAAGCAGACTATACTCCACAATGCATAGAAGCACAGAAATTAGGTACAGAGCAGGGGACTAACAAGGAGGAATGGATCTCCCTAAGTAGGGAAAAATCAAATAGTTTTAGATGGATTTCAAGGGTGGGGGAGTTTCTGGAACAGGAGGATCAAATGGGGAGGGGAAGGGGAGGAAAGGGAAAGGGAGGAAATAAGAGGAGGATACAGCTAAACCTAAAATATATAAATATATGAAAGTGGTCTAAAAGGAATCACCAAAAATTGGAGAGATGGAGCCTCAACAGGACATGTCTCATCTCCAAATGAAGCCTCCAGTTCTGGGAATTGGTTACATCCAATCAAATTTTTTAACAAATAGGCCTCATGGAACTACCTAAACAACTCAAAGCCAAGGCTATTAATTGTGCTCTACAAACAAATGGTAAGGATCTACTACTTGAGGACAACACCCACATAACTCATATTAAACAGGGAGAAGTCAGGCTGGTGCCTTAACTGTTCATGGCACTGGATGGTACTTTGCAGGCTAACAAACAAGACAGGTAAACACAAACCCAGGTACAAACCCTTGGTCTACAATGATGTCTGGCCTGCAAAATGTGCTAGGGCAGTAGTAGCACAAAACTTGTGGGAGTAATCAACCAATAAATGATTGGAACTGAAACCCACCACATGAGATGGAACACCCTCCATCAAATCCCTCCTCCCATCAGGACTGATGGAACACTGTAGAAGAGAAGATAGAAAGACTGTAAGACCTAATGGGGCTGGGGACAGCAGGGAAACAAGGGCTTCTAAACACAAAAGGACCAATGCACATAGAGCTCATTGAGACTGAGGGAGCATGCATGAGGTCTATATGGTTCTGTGTCTGATGGGGTTTCAACACTGAGAAGGAAAGCAGACACAAGCCCAACACTAACCCAGAAGCCATCTCCAATTAATAACTGCTTGCATATGAAAATTAGTTTTCTTCAACAGTGTCTCAACTGGAGAAACAAATCACTCTTAAGGGTAAGCCTCAGAGCCAGCAGACAGACGATGATCAACAGTAAATAGTAAATAACTATGATTAAAAGACTGCAAAAAATTTCAGAACTCTAAGAATGTTAAAAAGTAGGGCAAACTTAAAAGATTCATGATATTGGACTTCCACAGTATGAAAAATGACTAAAGTATACACAGGAAAGGCAAAGGAGCAGAAGAGAACTAGGACGAAAATTGCCGTATGTAGACAATTATCAGTAAGGGCACAAAGCAATTCAATATCAAACAACTTTATGGTCACTATTTAAAATCTCTTATTTGTAAAAGCAAGTTGATTTTTATTTTCATTATAGACACAAATATAGTCTTGAGTTAAAAAACAAAACACAACAACAGCAAATAAACCAAAAACCTTTTTATAGATGATTTAGACAGCCAAGAAAACAATCATAAAGATTATCTTCAACAGCCTTGAAGGGTTTAAGTAACTGTATTTCCTGATATTGAGGAGGTGGAGGCAGGCATTGAGAGAGAAAGCAAGTAAGATAAGAAAGGAGAGATAGAAAAAGGGCCAGGATAGAGAGAAAAACAGGGAGGAAAACCAGCTTACAAGAGTTAGCAAGAGGTATGGATAAAGAAATGTGTGAAATATTAACCAGCTGTAAAAGGAATGAAGCTGATACATACTACAACACATGTAAATAAACAAGGAAGACACTGTGGTAAGAGAAGTTAGCATGACAAATAAAGGCAGATGTGTGACATCACTTACATGAGGTACAAGAAGTCAGATTCACTCATGAAGGCAAGAAGCAGAATGCTTTGGTCAGAGGCTGTGGAGAAGAAAAGTGAGGAGTTACTCTTTAAGGGATTCTCTCCTTAGTTTGAAGTTATAGAAAAGCTCAAGGGTTACGCAGGGGTAATGTCTATTGTGAATGTGTAAGGGATACATTTCGTTTATTTCATCTCAATTAAAAGATGACTGATTTTTATGTGTATGAGTGTTTTCCTGCACGTATGTATATGCATATGTGTTCCTGTAGAGCTCAAAGGCAGTGTCATATCCCCCGGAAGTGGAGGAACACCTGTTGTATGCATCATTGCCCCTTTGCTCCAACACCTTCTGTTTAATCCCCATTCCTCTTTCACATTTATGGTCTCTTTTTGAGACTTATACATCAAAACAAAACAAAAGCCCACCAAAGTATTTTTATTTACTTATTCATCTTTTTGCATTTTACTTTAAATTTTGCTTATTTTTTAATTACATCTATCTATCTATCACCCATTCATTGTGTGGTAACATGTATAGTTCTTTCCTTCCTCCATTTGGGCTTCAGAAATCCAATTTACATCTTTAGGCTTATATAAATTACCTAATCTGTTGTGCTACTTCACTGCTCTCAAATTTTTAAACTTTTGTTAACTTTTTCCTAACTGATTTGATACTACAGGAGAAAAAACAAAAACCAAACCAAAACAAAAAAACTAGGTTAACTTGGTGTTTTCTCATAAGAGATCCACACTGAAAACACAATTTTTAAAAGTTTACATATATTCATGAAAAGTATCTCCTAGCCCAATACCTGTGCAATCATTGTAAAGTTTATTTAACTCTGATCCTTTATAGTGACAGGGATGGGTATCTACCTAAATGGCAAAGCATTTGCAATACCCCAAAGAGAGACACACAGAAGTATAAACTTAAGAATAGTTTAAGATTTAAAGATATGAGCTAGAAATGGAAATAAACCCTAAAAAAGTAAATCCTAATATTACCAAATACATAAAGTATTATTATATTCAACTATGCAAATATCCACACTCCTACTACCTGGGATGTGCTCAGGAAAACCACTGTTCAAAACTATAATTTTCTTCCTTTTTAAAGTTTATCATATATATATATATGAGTCAACGGTGATACAATATTTGATTCATTTTTTCAATATTATAAAAAGGTACACAATCATACTTTGTGGCTTTTGTGTCCTGTAAAATTGCACTTAATTTGAAGTCATTGTATACATTACTTATCAATGTTTATAAAATTTAAAAAGGCATAGATTTTACAGGGACTTTCTAATCATAATTTATTGAAATAACTGGCAATGAAAAAGTAACAAGGAAGCCAGGCTCCATAACTCCTCATACACAGAAGGCTGAGGATTGAGAATTACAAACCAGTTTAAAATAAGACATTTTAAAACACTAAAATATAAATAAATAAAAGTGATATAAATTGGTAACCAAGAACAAATATAGTAGATGTAAGATTGAGTTTTGAGTATGAATAAATTATACATCAATTATACATGTACTATAAGGATATACATATATGTGTGTATGTGTGTGTATGTATGTATGTATGTACACATGCATCTATGTATGCATGTATGTATGTATGCATGCATCTATGTATGCATGTATGTATGCATGTATGTATGTATGTATGTATGTATGACCCTGGTTGGCCTACAGGAGAGCTGGCTCAGTCTGACAGGCTGAAGCACTGGGTGGGGTAGAGTAAGGGGGTGGGTTTGCACATTCCATGGGCAGTGCTAGAGAGCTGGCCCTGGCGGTACAGGTGCAGGAAAGCTAGCAGGCTGAACAACACAACCATCACCGAGACTCACATCGAGTGCTTTGAGTTGGCTCATGCCAACATCTCTCCAGAGCATCTATGAACTGGTAGAGAATATGAAGGGACTGGTCCTGCAGAACCAAGCTGCAAATCTCCATGACACGGGACAACAACAGGATACCTGAGAGGAGCCCTGGGGAGGATCCAGTGTTGATAGCGTAGCTGAAAGCAAAGGCCTTGAACCAAACCAATAACTCATTTCAATGAATAGTTGCAAGTTAAGCTGTAGGGGCAAAAAGGTACACTGTGTGGTGCACTGTGACAAACCACAGCTTCCAGGTGAGGCTTGTTGTTATTGTTAATTTTTAATTATTTTGTTGTTGTTGCTTTTATTTTTATTTTTTGGGATTTTTGGGGGGTTGCAAGGGTGGGAGACAGACATGGAGGAATGGAGAGATGAGTGGAATAGGGGTGCATAATAAGAAATTTACAAAGAATCAATAAAAAGTTAAAAAATAAACTGGACAATTGAGATCAAGCATCTTTTCTTTTCTCTTTTCTTTTCTGTGTTTGGGAGTACTTTCCAGTTCTGGGAAAAATTCCTCATCCATTACTTAATAATTGCTTGTCCTTTTTCTTATGGACTTTTAGGTTTTCTGTCTTGACATGTCTTTGCCTCACCAGGATTTTCTTCTACCCTTTCATTCATAATATACACAAAAAATAACTTTTGACATAAATATTTCAGTAATTTCACTATTCCCTGCACTTTCTCATAAAGGCTTTTCTTTTTCTTAATGAAGTATTTCCTACTATTATTTTTATCATCTATCATTTAACATCTAAAAAATAATAAGAGAATTTCAATGTATTTGGAACATATTCATACCCTACCCCAATTCTTCCCGTAACTACCCTCTCTACTCTTACCACTTTTGCCATCTAACTTTGAGGTTTCTTCTTCTATTATTTCTTTCATTTATTTTTTCCCAGTGAGGCATCATTCTGCTTTAAACATATACAGTTCCGGGCTACAGAGATGTTCCAGCAGTTAAAAGTATTGGCTACTGCTCCAGAGGACCTGGATTCGAATCCCAGTACCCCCAGAGCACCTCACAACTCTCTATAGCTCCAGCTGCACAGGCTCCAAAGCCCTCTTCTGATCTCTGTGGACACCAGGAATGCATACATGCAAGGAAAGCACCCCCACACATAGTATATACACAGCTCTCCAAACATCTTTTACTAAAGAACATGTAATTTTCATGTTAAAGTCCCCTAAAAACAGACTGGTATGGAAGGCTGGGGTCATTTATTTTACTGACTTAAGACTCAAAATTTTACAAAGTAAATTATTGTTTTAAAAAATGTGTTTTTTTTTTTGTGGAAGAGGGAGTGATAAGGGGAACAAGAGAGGGGATCAGGTGTGGGGAGTGTGGGGGTGAGAGGTGAGAGAGTTGTAAGAGAACAGGGAAACCAAGGGGCAGGGAGGTGCTCTCTGGCACAGGCTGCAGCCCTGCCCTGCGAATACAGTAGGCTGCAGGATGATATGGGAGTGACTCTAGCTGAGACTTCTAGCAGCAGGGAGTGCGAAGACTGAAGTGGCCACTCCCTAAGTCAGGGAGGACTTCCAGTGGAAGGAGGGAGGACACCAATGCACAAAACCTCTTACCCAAAATTTATCCTGTGTACAAGATGTGCAGGGACAAAGATGGAGCAGAGATTAAGGGAATGGCCAAACAATGACTGGCCCAACTTGAGACCAACCCCACGGGAGTCAGCCATCCCAACACTATTAATGATACTCTACTACGCTGTCCCGAGAGGCTCCACCCAGCAGTGGATTCAACAGATGCTAAGATCTACAGCCAAACATTAGGTTGAGCTTGGGAAGTCTCAACCAACAAAATCAACTAACTTAGGCCCATGGGGTCTCACAGAGACTGAACCACCAACCAAAGAGGAAGCACAGACTAGACCTGGGTCCATTAGACATATGTAGCTGATGGGCAGCTTGGTCTTCCTGTGGGACCCTAGCAATTAGAGTCAGGGCTGTGTCTGACGTGGACTCTGCTGCCTGCTTTTAGAAGAAGCTGGGCTGCTTCGTCTGGCCTCAGTGGAAGAGGATGCGCTTAGTCCTGATGAGGTTTAATGTGCTGGGGATGGACTGGTGGGGGGTGGGGGGCTTCCCTTTTCTGAGAAGAAGGGAAGCAGGTAAAGGGGAAAGGGTAGCAGGGTTGGACTGGGAGGAGAGGAGAAGGGGGCTGTAATAGGGATGTAGAGAAAAAACTTAAATAAAACTTAAAAATCTTGCTAATAATGAAAATTTTCGATAGTTCAGACTTACCTACTTTGAATATTGTATGAAGCTTCATGGACAACTGCTTGTTACTGCTAAGAGATTCACTGTGGCCTTCAGAGTTCTCTGCCATCCTTCAGAGTGACATCTCTTAAACCCAGAAGGCCACAGTCTCCTCCTCACCACCCACTGAGTAGAGCAAACATGCTCCTCCTGTTGGCAGAAGACATTTCCCATGTGTAACCTGTCATCCTGCTCCTCAGCACAGCCTATGTATACTGTCACCCCATAGTCATTTTTCTCCAGAACACACCCAATTTCCCTTGAACTCCTACAAAGATTAAACAACTTAAACAGCAGAGAATCAAATGGGGCCTGGTATACTTTCACTACTACATTATTTTATTAACTTTTGGTGTCTAACCCATGCCTCATCACCATTTGTCAGGTTTTTTCTTTCATCTAAAAGGTTCAACATCTGTGGGTACAGTGAATATCATGCAAGTATGAGAACCACAGTTTGGGTCTCCAGAGTCCATACCGAAGAGGGCACGGCAATCTGCAAACTCAGTGCAACAAAGTAAGATGAGAGATGAAGACAGAATTCCTGGAAGTTCATGGACCAGTATCCTAGCTTATACAGTGGCAAACAACAAAGAGACCCTATCTCGAGCAAGGTGGATCTCAGGCAACGCCACTTCTGCCACCGCACACACAAGGTTCCCTATGGTCAGGCCTTAGCTCAGTTGGTAAGAAAGTTATCGACTACAGGCATGGAAGTACTGGGTGTGAGCTACAGCACTGTTCATCCAGGTGTGGTAATACATGCTAGCAGCCTATAATCTAAGAATGCTGTAGGTAAAGGAGAGAAGATTAAACATTGAAGATCATCCTTGACTATACAGTGAGCTTGACGTAAGCCAGAGCAACAAGACATTGTCTCAAATAAAGTCAGATATTGAGGCACTATGAAAAATGCAGAGAATGAACACATTTATATATTCAGATACCTCTCGACTTTCCTAAATTGTCTAGCACATAGTATCACTATTTCTCAATCAACTGTGTAATATGCCCTGTAGATTCAATGAAAATCCTAGAAGTTAATTCAGAAACAGAACTGAGAAGTGACATTTTAGACTGGAAACTCCAGAAACACATAGGGGGAAAAAAAACAGAAAAAACAAAAACAAAAACAAAAAAACCCCAGGAACCTGGAAGGCCTTCCAGCCACCTCATTAAGCCTTGGAGTGAGGGTTAGAGAGAGGGCATGATGGGTAAAATCTAGTTTTGAGTTTGAATCTGCAGTACCCACACAAAAAGCTGGGGATGGTGACACGTACCTGTAACCCAGATAAGTGTCCCGGGGCCTCACAGGCCAGCCAGCAAAGCTGAAACACCAAGCTTCAAGTTCAATGAGAGACCTTGTCTCAAAAAATAAAGTGGAGAAATAATTGAAGGAAACAACAAAATGTCAATGTTTGGGCTCCATATATACCCACATGGATAAGAGCAAGCTCAAACATGCACTTGAGTGTGTGTGTGTGTGTGTGTGTGTGTGTGTGATAAAGCAAAACAAACAACGAACAAACTTGAAGTGATCAGGAAATTTAGAGTATTCTGTAAGAACAGGATTACATGAATGTGAACTATAGCTCAGAATAAGGAACTGTGTCGTGTAAAGAGAACACACCAGAATAGAAATTCAGGTACGTGGCAGACATTCTCTAGGATGGCAGATGCCTTAGGTTTGATCTTAGGTAACAATAAAAAATTCAGTCCATTACCCAGTGTCTCACATAAAGAAGCATAAACAAATTATAAAAAAAATGTTTTTTTAAAAATGCATCACTGGATAATGAATGAATGAATGAATGGATCAAAGACATCAAGAAAGAAATAAAAAGACTTTGTAGGAACTAAACAAAAATGGTGACACAACACAACAAAACACCTGGGACATTCTGAAAGCAGTCCTATGAGGGAAGTTTAGAGTTCTAAGTGCTGACACTAAAAATTCAGAAAGAGCACAAATAAATGGCTTAATAATGATACTCAAAAACTTGGAAAAACAAAAATAAACCAAATCCAAACCCAGTTGGCAGCTAGAAATAATAAAATTCAAAACAAAAATCAATAAGAAAGAAAGAAAATAACACAAGGAATGAACAAATCTAAGAGCTAGCTCCTTGAGAAGATAAGCATAAATGACAAACCCTTGGCTCAACTAACCAAAGGAAAAGAGCAGTACAAGACTGAGGGAATCAGATGAATAAGGAAACATTTCAGCAAACACCAAAGAAATTGAGAATAAGTGGGATCTTTAAAGAAACTGATAGATTTCTAGATTTGGCAAAACAAAATTTAATCAAGAAGAACTCAACAATCAAAACAGTCCTAAAACAAAAGAGATCTAAATAGCAATAAAAAGATTTCCAGCTAATCAAAGTCTGGGCCAGATAGACGGATTGTGGGAGAATACTACCAGGCTTTCAAAGATTTACAGTCAATTTTCCTTAAAAGGACTCATGAAAACTGAAACAGAAGCAGCACTCCCAAACTCCTTCTATAAAGCCAGTATCACTCCAATGTTAAAGCCAGGTAAAGATACAACAAAAATAGGAAACTACAGACCAATATCATTGATAAACATAAGGCTCAAAAATACTCAATAAAATATTCACAAATGGAACTAGAGAATACATATAAAAAGATTATCTGCCAAGTTGGCTTCATTTGTGAAATATAGGGATAGTATAAAAGTAAAGAAATGTATAAACACATAAAGGTAATTAAAAACACAAATCACATGATCATCTCAATAGATAAAAACAGACTTTTGACAAAAATTCTCCATCAGAAAAGTCCCAGAGAATATAAGGCACAAAAACAGACTTGTAAACTAATGGAACAATATCAAAGACACCAACATGAACACATATAACTTCAGACACTTAATACTGACAAACACACTAAAAGCATGCACTAAAGAAACCATTTTCCAAAAACTGTGCAGGAAAACCAGGTGTCCACATGAACATGACTACCACGTTGCACAAAAACTAACTCCAAATGACTCAAAGACCTAGGTGTGAAACATGAAACTCTTAAAGTGCATAGAAGAAAATACAGGCACTATACCCACAGATTCAGGGTAGAAAAGAACTTTTTGAATAGGATCTCACTTTCGCAAGAACTAGGGCCAACAACAGACAAGTGGGACTTCATGAAACTAAAAAGTGTCCGCACAGCTAAAGAAACAATCAACCAGGTAAAGAGAAAGAATCTTTGCCAGCTAGACATCTGACAAAGGATTAGTATCCAGGATATACAAAGAACTCAAAAATTAGTCAAAGAAAGAAAGAAAGGTAGATAGATAGAAAGTGTTCAACAGAAGAAAAGGCAACTAAGAAATATCTCAAAAATTGTTCATTATTCCTAGTAATAAGGGAGAGAAATACAAATCAAAACAACTTTGATATTTCATCTTTATCACAGTCAGAATGGCAAAGGTCAACAAAACAAGGAACAAGAAACATTAGAGGGAGTGTGAGAAAAAAGGGCCATCATCCACTGTTCATGGGATTGCAAACTGGTGCAGTCACTATGGGAATTAGTGAGAAGTCTCAACAAACTAACTAACTAACTAACTAACTAACTAAAAGTGAATTCACCATGACTTAGCCTTTCCACTCCTTGGCATATGCCCAAAGGACTTGACATCCAACTTCACAAATACTTGTTTAATCATGTTTAATGTTGACTTATTCACAATAGCTCAGAAAGGGAAACAAGCTAGACATCCTACAACTGATAAATATACAATTGGTATATATCTACCACAGAATATTATTCACCAAAGAAAAATGAAATCATTAACATTGCAAGTAAATGAATGGGACTAGAAAATATTGTATGGAATGAAGTAAACCCAGACCCAGAAAGACAAACACAGGTTCTTTCTCGTTGGACACCTCACAATTACGATTACGCAAACATTGGCTGAACAACACTGACATTAATGGGCATGCCAAAGTAGATGGAGGGAAGTCCACAAGTCCTCAACTCTACACAAAGAACTACAGGCAACTGAGGAAATCTGGGAACAGGAGAGGTGGTGCCCTCCAGAGAAAAGCCAACCAGCTGGTTGTCCAGTGCCAAATGGTCAGTCTTGAAAACATATATATAAGTAATATTATATAGACCCAGAGACTATACTTAGAAATAATATGTCTATACATAGATATGCAGTAATAATTAATATAAAAGTGGGGCATGAATTTGAAGGAGTGGGAGGGAGGTATGGGAATGTTTGAAAGAACGAATATTGTAATTATAATTTCAATAAAAATTTTAAACATGCTAGTAAGTTTATATGATTTGCACTGTTGTGAAGCCAAGAAGAAACCAAGCTGCAAGCCTTTCTGGCCTATATGGAGTGTGATATAGCACCTCAGCATACAGACCAGAGGACAAGAGTCATGTGAGGATGCTCCTGACCACCAGTCTCCCTAGGACTAGAGCATCCTCATTTGCTCTCAGAACCTACTGTGTTACTGTGGGCCTCTCCACCTGTGACCTTTGTGAAGGATCTTCAGGACCAGAAAACCACTATGACCAATTGCATACCTGCCTCCTAGCATTCTCCCAGGAACCCCTGCCTCCAGCTGCCATAGGCACCATTCTTGGAACTCTGATCTTGATCCTTAATAAGGAAAACTGGAAACTGGATTCCAATCTTGTCTGAAAGACAATAGAAAAGCACAGATTCATAACTATGTCCCAAACTTCCCTTCTCAGCCTACTACAATAAAAATATGAAAAAAACATTATGTAAACATATTATACATTTTATTTACAAAATATATGCTCATGTATATTCTATTGAAAATACAAGTTGTTAGTTGATCAACTCATGGTCATGTCAATTACTAGTCTATTTTTTATCACAAGAATATACACCCTAGGTTTAACAGATAGATACGATTCTATAGATAGATAAGGTAACATAGTTAGATAAGGTCTTCAAAAATCTCAGAGATATACAGAATATGACATTTAAAGATGTTTTTTTTTTATGATTTTAAGGATCCTTTGACAATGAGACAGGTTAACTCCTGGCAACACATGGCCTACCTCAAAGAGGATGATGAGCATCAAAGAACCTCCTTATGGAGATGGCTTCAAATGTGGCAAACCAGCTACTGAGCAAAATGTCCTCGTTTCTTCCACAGACAGAATTCTGCGTAAAAGTGGGTGTTTGAACATAGGCAGAGTTGGTGGCCAAACTCTGCCAAGACAGGGTAAGCAAGTCTTCTGTAGTTCCTGATTCACAAATATGTCGGCCAGACATAATGAGCCAGAAGGCTGAAGACAATTGCAGCGTTATAGAGAATTTTGGGTGAGTGTCTAGGCAGCAAACTGTCTCTGTCATTTTCACATTTTGGAAGCTGCTAACTTGCATTTCTTGTTTATTTATTCAATATAGCAGCATTACATTAGCCAAGCACATGGTACTTAAATACATCAACAACCTCAAAGACAGTGGGAAAAAAAAAACAGAAAAAAAGTTGGTGGAAGACTAGAGCAATATAACAGGAAAAGAAAAGGGGAAAAACAAACACATGAGAAAAAACAAAAACAGAAATCTTCCAGGAAAAGAAAGACAAGTTCCTTAACATAAAAATAGAAAGAAAATTATTGCAGTACATGGGAAGTTGATATAACTTAGAGTCAGAAGGAAAACAGGACTGCCTATGATTCTATTAGGCAAATTCATTAATGATATTTCAAGTCTCCAAACCAAAATATAGCAAGTGTGCATAATTTAAAGGAAGTGTACATATTTACTTAATTTGTTCAGTAGGAACAACTGCCTATGAATAACATCCAAATATTTACTAAATTAGTAGAAATATGTTATTTTTAGCAAGGATGTTGATCTCAAATTCAGTAAATATAGCAGTTTGAAGAAAATATAACTGGACACCCAAAGTTTTCAATTATAAATAACAACAGATCAACTATAAATTCAACCCACAAAAACGCCAATATTCTAAAGATTTACATACAGATCCAACACACTTTGGAAACAGAAATCTACTGTCTGAAATTTATAATGCCATTTTAAAATAAAAGGTGTGGCCCTGCTGAAAAAACGATGACTACCTGTTGAGTACAAGACTCTTAGAAATCTCCAGATTTGAAGAATGACATACTTGCATCCGTATGAAGAAAACATTTTTTATTAAAAGATGTAATAGTACAAGATGTATTTGGGAAATAGTAAAATCCATAGTTAATAGTAGGGAGGCAAGAATATGCATTATCACAAGAGCATGCAAGCTTTTTGTTTGTTTGTTTGTTTTTTGAGGACGGGTTTCTCTGTGTAACAGCCCTGGCTGTCCTGGAACTTCTCTGTAGACAAGGCTGGCCTCAAACTTACAGCAATCTGCCTCTTTCTGCCTCCCAATTGCTGGGATTAAAGGTGTGTGCCACCACTGACCCGGCTGAGCATACAAGCTTTTAAGGTTTAATAATTTCCATCATAATCTACTTCTAAATTTGCTCAGTGGTGGCCTTCGTAAAAAAAAAATTTTTTTTAGAATATAAAAACAACCATTTTATTTAAATTTATGTGTACAAAATTTATGACACCTACTATGTTCATTATTATGTAGCCTTTATCACTGACCTCTAAAGTCATGTTTATTATTTATGAATACAGTTGTCACCTCCTCGATTGGAAACAAAAATTTGGCCTCTGCAAAGAATGTACTTGTTACTGTCTTAATTTTAAGTTTGAGTATGAAAGTTATGACTTTATAAAAGGCAGAGATAACATGGGGGAAAATTCAAGGCAGAACCTTAGCGAATGCTGTATTAATTAGACTAATTTTCGAATTATTTTGGCAGCATGTCAAACTGAATTACAACTACTTTTACAAGTAATTTACTTGCATGAGGACTGACAGGTAACAACGCATAAAGTAATTAATTGAAGGTTTAAAATAAGAGGAATGGGATTATGCAAGGTCAACGAGAATAAAAAGGGAGACGGTTATATCAACAAGTTTTAGAAAGAAACCCATTCTTAGGACAATTCCTACCATTCTGTCATCCATGAACATCCTGTTCTACGGATTTTATAACCAGGTTGTTTTTTGAGGATGGGTTTCTCTGTGTAACAGCCCTGGCTGTCCTGGAACTTGCTCTGTAGAAAAGGCAGGCAGAACCAACCTTTGTCACCTATGGTCTAATCCAAGTTATGAGGCCTCTGATGTCCTCATCCCAGACATTTTACTTCCCTCTGCTTCCTGAAGCTGAAGGGTTAAGTGATGAACCATGGGCTTACCAGACTGAGTGTGGAATCCTGGAAGCGGAAGTCTCCGCACCTAAGGCGGAAGAACTAGAAGTTCACATAAAGGTCCCGACAGGTTTGGGGAACTCAAGAGTCCTGACAGAACTCGGGAGAAACACCTATGCATTCTTTCACACAGGTGTCTAACGACAATCGGTCCCTTAGAGCAATGGCTTCTACTTCACTCCGGACTCCGAAATCTCGCGAAATTTCATTGGCCATTTATAACGCGAAGTGCATTTTGGGAAATGAAGTTTGATAACCCGAATAAGCCCTGCAGTCTTGGCGAGCTGAGAAAGCTCCCAAAACCAAGTGACTGGTGCTTCTAAATGAGAATCGCAATCGAAATGGCTTGTGGGAAATGTAGTTTCTAAGTTTGACAGTCCTGATAAGGATGGTTAGGCAGAATGTGTGTATCAGGCATATTTTCCCAAGTTCTAATTGACCCACAGCATCATATTGTCCTGTCCTCAGCTTACTCTCTTTTCTATAATCATCAGCCTGTTATCAGTCACCCCCTCATTTTAAATATGCAGTACATAATCACTATCCTTAAATGTCCATCATAACCTATACCTTTACCCTCAAACCCAGACTATCTTACACTATACACATATTAAGAATAGACACAACCCAACTTCAAATATGGCATCCACTTGCCGCTTTCAAAATCAATGCCAACACAAAACAGCTCTTGCCTCACATAAATTTTTTCTGAACCAAGTACCAGTGAACATGAGCCAGAAAAACCAAATATAAAAGGTAGTGCAGAGACTTCTCAAGAGATGAAACACAAACAGAGAAAAAAAATAATATCTTACATCTTTAGTTATTAGAAAAATGAAAATCATAACTATTTTGAGATTTTATTTTATATAAGTGAGAATGACCAAGGCAAATAAAACATTTTAAATCATTTTATTATATATTTTATTTGTTTTTATGTACACGTTTGGATACATATGTGGATGTGTTTGGTACATACACAATCATAATTTGCATATGGAGCATTGAGAGAGCATGTTGCTGGAGTCAGTCCTTTCCTTCCATCATGTATGTTATAGGGATTGAAGTGACTTCCTCAGGCTTGGAGGCAAGTGCCTTTGCACACTGAGAGATTTGCCAGTCCGGATATTTTTCTGTATATGTGAGGAAATTTGTTCTGAAAAATAATTTCTGTATTAATATTTCAAATTTTTATTTTCTGAAAATATACAAGAATAACATATGCTAATTTTGGAATTTTTTCTTTGCATAATGCTCTGCAAAATCTGAAGAATGAAAATGTTCTTAAAGAATTAAAATCACACATCAAGTTTCACAGATGTTTGCACATGTATAACCCAGTATTCAGGACAAAATAAAACACATATGTTCAATTTGTCGAAGCATAATTTTAGGATATTATACTAGCAGAAGTCTCATATATTGTACTTTAACAGAAATCTAGTCATTTTGACTAATTCTAGGCATGCAGATGCTAAGTAAAGTACACATCATTCAAGTGAAATGGTCCTGTTTTCACTTGGAACACCACCAAATACACAAGTTGCAACAAAGAGCACAATGTTATCAATGAAGGTATCAGAACAGGAGAGCTTGATGACCTGATCAAGTTGACAAAAGAAATGATCTGTGCAGAAGATGCTCCAGCACACAACAAGAAAATTTGCTCAACCACGTTCATAGCAGCCTTATTCATAATAGCCAGTTCATGGAAACAGCCAAAATTCTTAACATGTCTTCACAATGCTAAGGCCAAGCCAACGCAAAGAACAAGAAGGCTGTGATTGTTTGAGACAAAGTCATATTTACCCTGTATTTTATTTGTTATGTGAGTTATCCTTAGTTCTTCAGAATATGATTACACAAGGGAAAATCAAATTGTAAAGAGAACTAATTTAGAATCTGGCCAACAGTTCATGTTCCTGTCCAGTACACAATATGGTCTTAAAAGATATAAAATTACAACAATTCCAATAAAGAGGAAAGACGACATAGATATACGACATACACACAAATGACAAAGTATTCTGAGAATTGACTTGGCCAACACTATTGTTAGACTTATCCAACAATCAAACACTGTTAGAAAAAGGTTGTGAATAACCTCCCCAGCTTTTCTATAGAAGCCCTTGAAAGCTAACATGTGAAGTAATTCAAACATTTACCCTCATCGCCAAAGGTATTAATATTAATAAAAACTATTTAAGGCAGTCATCATATTAGAGAAGGATATTTCTCTTTTTAAAAGAAAATGTCTCTGGACACTCTGAGGACAGGTAATAGACATAAGCAGAATAAAAGAAAGCTGAAAATTTGTCATATTGAAAAAGACAATGTATCTGTAAAACGGCAGGTACTCATAGGAGGCCAGTCTCTCAAAATCTTTCACATAAAATTTCTTCACTTATTTTCTGAGATAAATCTGTGGTAAATACAGCATTCGGCAATGCTTGGATGTTTTTAAAGGAAAATAATCTTCAGCATCTCACCCACTATAAAAGAAATCACTACTACTCAACCCCTGCACACACAGGACAGAATTAAGGGCTCATGGAAGAAAGAGCAATCTCTAGATGAAGATGAAACTATTGTTTTCTGACCTTGCAGAGCTTTTACAGGAAGATTTAACTTCCTGGCACCTATGGTCTCCAGATTTCTGATGATTTAATAGCCAAAGATTCTAATTAGACAGTAAATATTAATTTCACTAGGATCTCAGGAGTGTGGATCCTTAAAGACCAACTATGTAGATGGAAGAAATTTTCAAATGTCTGATTTCCTGACCCATGAGGCTATACCGTATCTACCTAATTTGCCTTTCATTATGTTTTCTGATCACCTTCATTTCACAGACCTGACAAATATAGTACACTGAATTTTTAGTAAATTCAAACATCACAGTATACCTACATCAATATATTTATTTAAGAAACCCATTTGAATTTCATATTTGAATCTATATTATATGTTTATTGGTGTCTAAAATGTAAGCATAAATATGTTCAACACCCCGAGACATTTATTAATTAATATGTTAATCCATATCATATGTGAACTTTTAAAAGTAGTTGCATTATATATGCATATATGTGTATGTTTATTTAATTTATAAGTTGTATGAATTAATGAGATTAATTGTGAAATTTGGATAGTTACATATATTATTTTACAACATGATCTACCTTCTTTCCATGTTTTTAATCTTCTTTACTTGAGACCATTTATTATCCCAATGATTTATTCTACTTTTATGTCACTTAGCTTTTAGTGTCTCTATAAAAGAGAAAAAATTAAATTTTCAGTTATGTTTTTGACTTATTCATTCATGTGGTTTTAATTCTTTCTTTTGATAAAATTCCCCCTCCTCCATCTCTGTAACATTTTGGGGATTGTTGTAAACTACAGAGATATCAGAAATTCTTATGAATTCCTTTTGCAACATGGTTTATCCATGAAGGATGAAAATAGTGTTCTAGTAGAAATAGGAAATAACTCACATAGGTTGTGCCTAGAGGAAGGTATATTCTTTTTGTTTGCATGAAAAGTTCTGTGGATATGTTAGGTTCATTTGATTCATGATCTCATTTAGCTTCATTATTTCTCTACTTAGTTTCTGCTTCAGGGATCTCTCCATTGGTGAAAGTGGGGTGTTGAGGTCTCCCACTTTTAATATGTTGGGATCAATGTCTGATTTAAGCTTCAAGACAGTTTTTTAAAAATGAATGTCACTGTCCTTGTATTAGGGGCATAGATGTTAAGATTGTGATATCCTCTTGGTGGATCTTTCCTTTGATGGGAATGAAGTGTCCTTCCCCATCTTTTTTGATTAATTTTAGTTGAAAGTATATTTTATTAGATATTAGGATGGCTACTCCAGCTTGTTTCTTGTGTCTGTTTGCTTGGGAAATCTTTTTTTTCAGCCCTTTACTCTCGGGTAATGTCTATCTTTATGGCTGAGATGTGTTTCTTGAATGCAGCAGAATGTTCCTGCAGCCATTCTCTTAGTCCATGTATTTTTACTGGAGAGTTGAGGCCACTGATTGTTGGTTCCTTTTATGATGGAGTTAGTGGTGATAGTGCTTGGCTGTGCTTGTTTTCTTTTGGTGTTGATGTTGTGAAATTATCTATAGCCTTCATTTTCTTGGGTATAATTGATCTCATTGGTTGGGAGTTTTCTTTCTACTATTTTCTGTAAATTGGGTTAGTTGCATAGATATTGTTTAAATTTGGGTTTGTCATGGAATATCTTATTTTCTTGCTCAATGGTGATTAAAAAATTGATGGCTACAGTAGTCTGGGTTGAAATCTGTGTTTTCTGAGTGTCTGCATGACATCAACATCATGTCTTTCTGTTTTTTATGGTCCCTGTTGAGAAGTTAGGTGTGATTCAGATGGGTCTGCCTTTATATGTAACTTTGTCTTTTCCCCTTGCTGCTTTTAATAGCCTTGTTGTTGTTGTTGTTCTATAGATTTAGTGTTCAATCATTATGTGGTGGGAGAAGTTTCTTTTCTGGTATAGTCTATGTGGTGTTATATAAACCTCTTATATGTTTAAGGGTATCACTTCCTTTAGGTTGGGAAATTTTTCTTCTATGATTTTCTTAAAAATAATTTCTGGTCCTTGGAACCTGGAATCTTCTTCTTCTTCTTTTTTTAAATCTATTCCTGTTATTGTGAGATTTTATCTTTTCATGATTTCCTTCATTTCTTGGATGTTTTATGTAACAAAACTTTCTATTTTAAAATTTTCTTTGAGAGATGTGTCAATTTCTTCAATTGTATCTTCAGTTCCTGAGATTTTATCCTCCATCTCTCTTGTAATCTGTTGATGATACTTACCTCTATGATTCCTGATCTCCCTCCCTCCCTCCCTCCCTCCCTCCCTCCCTCCCTCTCTCTCTCTCTCTCTCTCTCTCTCTCTCTCTCTCTCTCTCTCTCTCTCTCTCTCTCCTGTTCTGTTGTTTTCTATTTTTTTACTTTTATTGAATGTCTATGATTTACATGTCATGCATCAAAATCCCTTTCCTTCACAAAGTAAAATAAAACAAACAGACAAACAAAAAAATCTTGTCACAGAAGTTGTAGTTTATCACGCAGTATAGCCTTTTGTCCACATATATTTGCTTTCAAATGTCCATTGCTATGTGTCATGGGTCTGGTTGGAGGCCTACACTATTGTTACCAGATCCTCACTGGGACTGCTGTCAGCTATCCCATTGATGCTGTGTGTCAAGGAGATTCTTAATCTTTGAATCTGCAGATCAGGTCCCTTCATGTATTCCAGCAGGTCATACACGGGGTAGATGTTGGGGTGAGGTTCACTCATAACTCTGGATGAGGGCCCACTCCCTTGTCATCAGGGCAGGGACTACTTTCCTGTTCCCCTATCATCATGACATGGCCAGCTCACCTGCTCCTGTGTCTTCAGAGCAGGGCCAGCTCTCCCGCTCCTGTGTCATCATGGCAGGGCCAGCAGTGGAAGGCCATGGATGATCCATATGCCAGGATTTCCTTCTTTTTGGGAAACACCTGCACTGTGTTTTGGAGCTATCAGTATGGTCCTATGGTGGCTGTGTAGTCACTTCTGTTCCTTGGATCAGACACAGTGTGCATGCGACGCCATCTTGGATGATCTCAGCTTCAGTGTTTGTAATACATTGCGCTAAGTGTTTCCTCCCAATCAGGCTGCTCTCAGGGGTGAACACTTCTGTGTAGCTCTGGAACACAGTCATCCTAAAATGCATTGAGAACCTCATCTTTCAAACCCTGTAACCCATGTCCACCCGCCCTGATCTCTTTTCTAAGTTTTCCATTTCTTGTTTTGTTTTCTTAATTGATTCTAATCCTAATTCCCATGTCTTGAACAGCTTTAATAATTTCCTTTGCCTGTTTGATTGTGGTTTCCTGTTTATCCTCAGTGGTCTCTATTGTTTTGTTTGTATATTCCTGTAATTCTTGGAAGGATCTATTTATTTCCTCTTGATGTTTCTCAAATACTTGCACAAGCATAGCTTTAAGGTCATTTTCCTGTGATTCTGCTGCATTAGAGTATCCATTAGGTTTTTTTGTTGTTTGTTTGTTTGTTGTTGTTGTTCTTGTTTAGATTTCTGATAAAGCCATGCTGTTCTGGCTTTTGTTGGTTGTGCTTTTACCTTCCTCCCTTCTTTAGGAGCTTGGGTTTTCTAAGTTGGCAGTCGAAGGGGCAAGTACCTTCAGAAGGCAGCTATTTGGTTTATAGGCCTAGCAGGCACTGTTTTCCTGGGATTTAGATTAATTTTAACACTGCCACCTAGGATTTGAGATTCAGCAGGGTTCTGCTGACTACTTGGTCTCCTCAGGGGGAAAACAGCAGAGTAGATTAGTTGCTTGGAGGCAAGAATACTCTATCTGGGATCCAGATGCTGTTCTTGAGAGTCCCCTATGTAGAGAGGGCAGGGCACTCACAATTTGTGGCTCCCAGGCTAGGAGACAGCTGCAAACGTCCAAGCTACAGTTTGTACAATAACAGAAGTTAGGTATAAAGGACTAGGGGGATGGATAGATCTCTATAGGAAGGGGACATATAGCAGTTATGGAAAGATGCAAAGTGGCCTTGGAACAGAGGATTCAAGCTGAGAGGGGAGGTAAACAGAGTTTGAAGGAAGGAATATGGGGAGAGACAGTTAAAATTAAGGGCCACTTGAGGGGTGATATGGAATTATAATACAGTAGAAGCTTCCTAAAGTATATACATATATGCAGACAATCCAAATAAAATTGCCAAATGACAGGAGCTATAAAACCTGAATTGGACATATTTTGTCACATATGAAACCTCCAATATTGGGAATGGATTACATATAATTGAGTTGTTTGCCACAAGATTCTCCTTGGAATCCCCAAACAACCTCAGCTGTTTCCTAATGTATAGGTTGATATGCAGAAATTGATGGTAGGGCTCCATTGTGGAAGCCAACACCTATACAACCCATTGAACACAGATAAAACAGATAGTGCCTACCTAGAATCTATACCCTTACAACTTAGTGTGCTGAGTACAGGAAGCTACTCTGCATGTTCCCAAAGGAGAAATAGAAACACTATCCATTACAAACCCTTTGATTTACAAGGGTGCCCTGTCTACAAGATATGCTAGTATAATGGTGGGCCACACTTATGTGACCAAAACTTTGATTTAAGGTAAGGCTCCATGAGATGGAAACCATGGTCAACACTGCTTGGGTTATGAAAAATGGGAAAACCAAATAATACGATTCTTCTTAAGGAATGTATCAATAAAATCATTCTTAATGATATTCTGCTGGACTTAGAGATCAGTGCTTTGTTCAGCCATTACCAGAGAAGCTTTCTGCTGCACTGGTGGGAATAACTGCATAGACACACAGGAAACAGAGATCTCAGAATGCTCAGTACTAGATTGGATGTCTTAATCAAATCCCTCCCCTCAGGGTTTAGGGACACTGCAGAAGAGAAAGCTTAGATATTATAAGAGGCAGAGATGAAGAAGTCCACCAAAGAAACAAGGTCTTCAAAAACAGCAGGATTACGGTACATATAAATGCAGAGATATTGGGGCATCATGAACGTGGTCTATACCAGGTGGAGCCTTAGAGCTAAAAGGAGAAGTGGAAAAAAAGTCCTCATTGCTAACTCTGATAATCACTGGAAGAGGAAAATTTAGTTTAGGGGCTAGAGGCATGGATCAGTAGTTAAGAGCACTGGCTGCTATTCCAGGAGAACAATATTCCGTTCCCAGCACCCACATCATGACAGTTCATAGATATTTTTAATCTAGCCTCTATGGGAACAGGATACATGTGGTACACAGACCTACATGCCTGAAAAACATCACACCCATAAAAATAAGTATAACTGAATGTCTAGATGTAAAAATGCAAATATATCCATATTTGTCACCCTGCACAAAACTCAAGTCCAAGTGCATTAAGGGCCCTACCATAAAACCATATACATTAATTCTATTAGAAGAGGAAATGGGAGAAGACCATCAAGGCTGGTTGATCTGGGCCCGGGGTGAGGGGAAGGCTGCACAAACTGTTGTACCAACTAAAGACAATGCATGCAGTAAACCTAGACACCTATTCAGATCTAGCCAATGGACAGCTCATTCTACATGGTTGCAGGGAGAGCAGGGGCTGTCTCTGATATGAACTCTGGTGCTCCCTATTTGACCATTTCCCCTTGGTGGGGAAACTTGTTAGCAGTCAGAGGAAGAGGAAGCAGACTATCTGGATGAGAACTGATAGGCTGTGATCATATGGCAGAGGAGGAGGTCCCTTTCTGTCAGAGAGGAATAGAGTGAAAGAGGGTGGGAGGGGGAACAGGAAGATAGAAGTGAGGAGTTAACAATTGGGATGTAATCTGAATAAATTATTTTTAAAAGAAATAAATGGTGGAAAATAAAGAAAAAAGAAGAGGAGAAAGTGGGGAAGAGCCTCGAATTCATTGGCACAGAGGACAACTTTCTGAACAGAACACCAACAGCTCAGGCTCTGTGATCAACAGTTAATAAACGAGACCTCTTAAAACTGAAAAGTTTCTGTAAGGCAAAGGACACTGTCAATAGAATGAAAGGACAGTCCACTGTTTACAAGATCTTCACCAATCCTACATCTGACAAAGGGTTAATATCTAATATATGTAAATAACTCAAGAAATTAAATACCACCAAACCAAATAATTCAATTAAAAAAAGGTACGCAGCTAAACGTAGAATTCTTATCTGAAGAATATTAAGTGGCTGAGAAGCACTTAAGGAAATGGTGAACGTCCTTAGCCATCAGGGAAATGTAAATTAAAACAACTCTGATATTCCATCGTAACACATGTCAGAATGGCTAAGACCAAAAACTCAAGTGACAGCACATGCTGGTGAGGATATGGAGAAAAGGAAACACTCCTTCATTGCTGATGGGAATGCAAACTTATACAACCACATTGGAAATCAATCTGACACTTTCTCAGAAAATTGTGAACTATTATATTTCAAGACTCAGCTATACCACTTCTGGGCAAATACCCAAAAGATGCTGCACCATACAACAAGAACATTATCTCAGCTATGTTCATAGTCGCTTTATCGATAATAGCCAGAATCTGAAGACATCCCAGATGTCTCTCAACTGAAGAATAAAGTAAAAAGATAACTGTGGTACCTCTACACAATGGAATACTATTCAGCTATCAAAAACAAGGAAATAATGAAATTTGCAGGTAAATGGGTAGAGCCGAAGAAGATCATCCTGGATGAAGTAACAGGAAGACATGCATGGTATATACTCACTTATCAGACAAAATTAGTTATATAATGCAGGATGTTACAATCCACAGACCTAAAGAAGCTAAGTAACAAAGAGGAGCCCAGGGAGGATGCATAATTCTCATTCAGAAGGGCAAATAGAATAGACACAGGAAGACAGTTGAAGAGAAGAAACAGTATGAGAGCCTACCATTGATAGCTTCTGAAAGATTCCACGCAGCAGGAGATGCAGGGAGAGGCTGAGTCTCACAGCCAAACCTTGGGCAGAGTGTAGGGAGTCTTATGGAAGAGGTGGGGGGTAGGGGATGGCAATAAAAGGACCTAGAGGGGACAGAAAATCCACAACAAGATCAACAGAGCCACCAAATCTGGGCCCAGCGGGGCAGGTAGAGGCTGATGCACCTAACAAGGACCATGCATGGAGAGGACATAGGTATCCTGCTCAGAGGTAGCAGATAGTCAGCTCGGTCTCCATATGGGTCGCCTATTAAGGGGTGCAGGGGAAGTCCTTGCAATGGACTTTGCTTCCTGCTCTTTGATCACTTCCCTGTGGTACAGTGCTTTAGCACGCTAGAGAACATTTGGATGTAGGTAGTCCTGATTAGACTTGATAGGCTGGGGTCAGTTGGTAGGAGAGAAATGCTCCCCCTCTCTGAGGACTGGGGAAGGGCATAAGGGGGCAGAGGGAGGGAGGATGGGAGGAGATGAGGGAGGGGACTATGATTGGGATGTAAAGTGAATACATTTTAAAAATAAATCTAAATAAAAAATAAATATGAAAAGAAAGAAAATTTACTTTTATCTGGAAATTATTTTTCCATTTATTTATTTATTTATTTATTTATTTATTTATTCTCTTCACATCCAAATCCCAGCCCCCTACCTCCTCTCCTCCCAGTCCCACCCTCTGCTCTTCCTCACATTTGCCCCTCTTCTTCCTCCCAGAGCAGGAGAGACCCCTGATTGGTATCAATCCACCCTGGTATCTCAAGTCACTGCAGGACTAAGCACATCCTATGCCACCTGGGAGTGACATGGCAGCCCAGCTAAGAGCAATTGACATAGCAGTAGGTCGGAAATTCAGAGATAGCCTCTACTCCTATTGTTAAGGGACCCATATGGTGACCAAGCTGCACACTTACTACCATATCTATAGGGGAGCTAGGTTCTGTCCATGGAAGATCTTTGGTTGGTCATTCAGTCTCTGTAAACCCCAGTAGGCTCAGAATAGATTGCTTTGTACATCTTCTTGAGGTGCTGTTGACCCCTCTATCTGTCTTCTTCAGCACTTCCCGAGTTCGGCCCATTGGTTGGTCTTGGGTCTCTGCATTCATCTCCATCAGCTGCTGGACGAAGTGTCTGAGAAGACATTTATGCTAGACACTTGTCTGCAAGCTTAGGAGGAGGATGATTAATACTGACAGTTAATGGTGACCCCATGCCCAGCAGGAGACGGACAGGAGAAAATGAACTCAAGGGCATCTTTGAGAGTTCTTTGTCTCATAGTGCCTTTTCGGAGCTTTTCTTTTTCTTTTTTAACATTTTAGCATTTTTAATTTTTATTCATCTATTTTTTTGTTTATTTATCATAAAGATCCTTTGTGTATATTTTTGGCTTCCAGTTTTCTGTTTTTATGGGATTCCTGAATGTATGAATATGTAAGTATCAATATCTATTTCTGTTTCTTGTGCCTTCTTTTGGATGCTTTCTCTTCTGTTTCTTTGTTTTGTCGTATCCCGATCTGTTTGTTCTTGTTCTGTTTTGTTATTATGTTACATTTTATTATTATCCCTTTGATGTCTTTTTTTTCTAATGAGATATAGGAAGAGGTGGCTGTGGCCTGGGGTGGAAGTAGAGAAGGGAACTGGGAGAAGAGAGAGGGTGATCAATAATCAGGTTATATTATATTTAAAACAAATCTCTAATTTTAATAAAATATTGAATATATAAAATAAAAGATGGGAATTGATTTACTTCAGGATCTAGTTGTACCACTCTTGTGCATATTACCAAATGATGTTTCACCCTACCACAGAGACACTTGCTCAACCATGTTCATTGTGGCTCTATTCATAATAGCCAGGAATTAGAAACCTTATAGATACCTGGAAATAGATGAATTGATAAGAAAGTGGTAGATTTATAAAATGTAATATTACTCATCCATTTAAATCATGAAATTTGTAGCAAATGAATGGAACTAGAAAAGTCATACTGAGTGAGGCATGCAAACTTATATGCAGATGTTACCTGTTAAGTCATCAATAAGCAAGTTGCAATCTGTAAAACCAGGGAGGTGAGGTAGAGAATAAAGGAAAATATTACATATCAAATTTAGTTCTAGGACTTAAATTTGCTGACTGTAGTACATTAGACTCCATAGCTGTGCCTCATTGTCCTATGGATGTTGCATCAGAAAATTCCTATCTGAGATACTATTTCTTTTATTTACTGGGGTGGCAGGATCTCACTGGGAACCAGACAGTGAGACCCATGCAGTCTAATTTCATTGGTTTATAACTTAGCATAAATAAAACTTAATTATGTGTTGCCTATAGGAAGGCCCAGTAAAAATTTGTTTTATTATCATCATGAAATCATGCCATTCTTCAGTCCAGTAAAAAAATATTGACATAACTTCAGCCATGAGTTCATGGTGAGTTCAAAAATGGCAACCTGAGTATCTTTATCTATGGCCTGAGAAAACGATCATCAAAAGTGTCCTGAAAGCACTCTACTAGCACAGTGTCACCTCAAAACACGAACCATTCTTTTAAATATGATTTGGATAAAAATGGATGGAGCATAATGGTAGGCTAGTAAATCAGGTCTTTTAACACTTTATATGTATAACTTGAAATTTTCATAATCATTTCAAGATTGCAACAATAATATGAATAATGACTTTGTTAATATTTCTTTCTAAGTTTCAGATTTACCATGTCTATACTTTGAGAACAATGTGAATGATTTTGATATCATTGAAGTGTGTACATGTTTATAGCAATAAGCAGTTTGGGGTGCATTGTCTCCATATATAATCCCCACCTGACTGAAAAATAACTGTGCAACCTAGACCGGCCTAGAATTAGGAAATCTCATTTCTTTGCAGCATAAATTGCTGAATCACAGATGTGTGCCAAGTTCCTGAGCATTTTTAAATGGAAGTAGATAGAATTATAATTTTTATATGATGATATAAAAGAGTTCATACATAATAGTTTACCATAGGTAAAGATAACCCAAAATCATACTGTGGATATTCACTTCCTCCCACTCTTCCACAATTAATATTATGAATCTTGTAGGGACTACTACAACCTGGTCCAATTTGTGTAATTATAAAGTCCTGCATTGAACCTTCAAGACCATAGAATGGTGAGCAATCAGCATGTAGAAGCTTTTGACTCAATTCATATCTGTCCTGGGGGCAGAGAGTGGGTCTTCATCTGACAGTAGGCATACTGGTGTTTGGATCGGCATTTTCTCTTTATGACCCAGAAAGAGAAGCTTCACTGAATAAGTGATGAGAGGTGGTAGATATGGGAAAGATTATTACAAGTCTTTAAGCCTGCCAATTTGGGTAGGCAGTAGGGAGAATATTGACATAATCTATTTTGTTTTTAAGAATTATGGTACTTTAAGTGAGTTATCACACATCGTATTCAATTTGTTTTCCACCAATTCTGGTTCTAATTTACTTTATCAAAACAGTAGCCTATAAGGGAACATCAAGATTTCAAGTTCTTGTAATCACACTTAATCAGAGTGAAAGGCAGTCGTTCCTATTTTCTGACAGTTCTAAAATGTTCCATAAACATTGTTTAGTGTTAATATGAATAATTATATCACACTATATCTACATAAATATTCAAATATCAAGTATTGTGTAATATGTGCACCTAAACTCACACATTTTGAAGGCCTGTAATTTGACTGCTGAAATTTAAGTTAATGGCATCAGTAGTTTGGTTATCTGGATGTGTAATGTCCTGTTAGAGCTATTGACTAATGAGACTGAGTACCGCTTGTAATTTTCTGAAAATATTTAAAACATATCTATACAATAACAATACAGGGTAGGTATTAATGATGTACGTCTTACACGTGAAGACAAAGACTTTATTCATACTTAATTTAAATTACTTTTTATCCTTTTATCTTTTGAGCATGTGTTTTGATGCAGGTTAAATTAGTTCATCGACTTTGTGTTGTTTATTTTTTCACATTCTTATACTGTGACCTGACAAAATAGTCAGCTGTTTCCTTTAATGCAGATGAATGTGAAGGTAGGCAACCATCCACACATTAGCAAAGGTGTGCATTGAATATGTTAAGTAAAAATAAGAAAATTTGAACTTGGACTTGGGGGCTTTCCTTGCTTCTAATGATTTCAAATATAAATCTTGTGTCTTAGAATAGAATGTTAATATATAACATGAGATCAAGTTCAAAAAAGGTGACATGTTATCTGTTTGATTTTTAAAAACTGTGTGATTTTTTTTATTTCTAAAGTTACTTCATACAATTTATCACCTTTCAATTAACCAGGAAGACTGAATGTCAATGCTACATTCGCTGTCACAGATGTCATATAATCATCTTCACCTAATTAAACCACTCTCACGAAAACTCGAACATCATCAAGGGCAGAGCTAGGAGTGACATTAAATAATTTAAAGCTCATCCACCTAAGAGGTAAGTTAGAATGATGATGAATTCCTTGAGTAATGGGCACACTTTAATATTTAAAGAGGATAAATTATGAACTTTATTTTGAGAAAGAATCACTTAATACACAGCCCAGGCTGTTTTAAACTGTTTCTGTTATTCTGACAAATAGCAGTTTAGATCCTTGTTGTTGTGTATTTGTTGTGCACAGCATTGGATTTAATGATTATATTTTAATAATGGCATGAAATTTGACTCTGTTCACGATCTAACACGTTCTTCTGCTCATTTCCCATCCCATTGTGTCTTCCTCCTTTTTAAAAATAATAATCCTTCTAGACATTCCTCTGCCTCAATCTTCCAGATATTCAGTTTACAAGCATACACTGATATGACTGTGTAAAATAACTTAGCGTTCATATAATGTCACATGCACATACACATGTGTGTATGTGTGTGTGTGTGGGCATGATACCATCTGATGAGAATAAGGTAGGGTTGAATTGTGTACTTCTGAATTTGAAGGTTGTATTTTATTAGTACTCTACTTCATTATTACCATGCATCTCTTTTATGTAATGTTTATGGTCCTTCAACTTTGCATAGATGAATGTAGATGATGCAAAGAAGTTAATAACAGGCAAAACAATAATGAAAGTCTTCAAAGATCGACTTGTGGAATTCAAAAATACTTCTCTAAGAATATGGAAAGCCTTAAATGAGAGTGCTTGTATTAAAATTACTTAGAATTCAGAATGATTTTATATTTGACTTGATTTTTTACTATTGTTTCTTTCCTTTTAAAAAGGGTGATGATGAAAATGAAAATAAAAAACATAACATATGTTTCAGAATTCTATCTTCTGAGAGTCTCTGATGATCCAGAACTGCAGCCCATTCTCCGTGGGTTGTTCCTGTCTATGTACCTGATATCAGTCATCGGGAACCTGCTCATCATCCTGATTGTCAGTTCATTTTCCAATCTCCACACTCCTATGTACTTTTTCCTCTCCCTTCTGTCCTTGGCTGACATCGGATTCATTTCTACAACAGTCCCAAACATGGTTGCTGACCTTTAAATGCACAGTTCAGCCATATCCTTTGTGGGATGCCTGACTCAGATGTCTTTCTTTGTCATTTTTGCATGTATGGATAGCATGCTTCTGGCTGTGATGGCCTATGACAGGTTTGTGGCCATTTGTCACCCCCTGCATTACACAGCAATTATGAACCCTGGTCGCTGTGGCATCTTAGCTTTAATGTCTTTTTCGGCTAGCCTTTTTGAATCCCTGCTTCATAATTTGATGGCCTTGCAAGTTAAATGTTTCAAAGATGTGACAATTGCTAATTTCTTCTGTCATCCTTCTCAACTTCTTAATTTAGCCTGCAACAACACACTTAATAATAACATGCTCATGTATGTTATTGGTGTCATACTTGGTGTTTTTCCCTTGTCAGGAATCCTTGTCTCATACTTTAAAATCATTTCTTCTATTCTGAGAATCACCTCTTCAGGAGGTAGGCATAAAGCTTTCTCTACTTGCGGGTCTCACCTGGCAGTGGTGTGCTTATTTTATGGAACAGGGCTTGGAGAGTATTTTGGCTCACTGTTGTCTCATTCTTCTGGAAACAATGTGGTGGCCTCATTAATGTACACTGTGGTTGTTCCCATGCTGAATCCTTTCATCTACAGTTTGAAGAATCAGGACATTAACAGCTCCTTAAATAGGCTTCACTTTTGTGTTGTTTAATAGCAGGTCTCATGGACTCCATGTGACGGGTTATAAAAATTTTTTAAAGACTAACCACCTAGAACTGTGAATACTGCCTCATGGGCTCCATAATGTTTCCAAACCTTGATGACTTTATTTTATCCTAATTTATTCACATAAAAAGATGCTTTGCTAGAGTGATAATAGCACAATTCAGATTATTTATTTATTTATTTATTTATTTAGAGACAGGGTTTCTTTATAGGCCAGACTGACCTAAAAGTTATGTATCTGTCTCTGCCTCGTAAGTGCTACAGTTAAAGTGTGTGCTGGAACACACAATTGAATTTAGTTGTTTCTAAGTTTGGAGTTTAAACTAAATCTATTGATTAGGTGATAGTGAATGTTGCTGAATATTGTAAATGTGACCAAACTGGAATCCTGGAGCTTGTTATGCTCACCTATTTTTCTTATGAACACCTTACATTATAAAGATTGGGAGTGAAACCAGTTGAAACTGATAAGAAAATAAAAATGAATTAAGAAACTTTATATTTCAACTAAGTTCATTTCTGAGTAAAGAAAGGTTCACACCACTTTTTTTTTTTTTTTTTTTTTTTAGTATATGTGCTGCCGTAGCGAGCACAGTTCACACCACTTTTGTGGACATTCATTTGCTCATTTTTTCCTCCTCTAACTTCTTCTTCTACCTCCTTTTTTCTGTCTTCTCTACTCATTCAACTGCAATGGGCTGATTTAACTATTTCTAAGTACTTATATTGAACTTTAAATATTGTTCAGAGTAATCATCCTGTGCCTCCTGCACTACAATTTGACTTGTCCAATTATAATGTGATCCATTGTAGTGTTTCCTCCTATTTTTTTTTAGGATGCTACTTTCTTCCCATGTCAGTAATGAGGATGAAGCCTTGAGATTTTCCTCAGTACACTTCAGTATGTGCATTTTTACAGCCTTCCTTGATCTGTAGCCATGACAGACATAAGAAAACTAGTCAGTACTTAGGAAAATAAGGAGAAGAATGTCAGCAGCATTCTTTCCTTATCCTCAAGACTAACACAGAGCATTGAATAGAAGGATAGGTTTATACTGCATGAAATTTAAGTTATAGGTTTGTTACATTTTAGATATTGGTTGATGTGGGCATCCTAGGAATCTTACTGAAAACATTCTTTCCTCTATTGCTGACTGTACATCTATAAATATCTGCTATGAGGAAGCAGAAAATAGAATTCTATAAACTCATCCTTAAGGAGTACAAAATAATTTTAGTGTGCTTGTGAAAATGAGTATGATGATAAAGCAACATCTATAACATAATTAATTATGAAGTATGCTTCTGATTTCAAAGCTTTGAGCTCAAGAGCTATGTTCTATCATCTATCTATCTATCTATCTATCTATCTATCTATCTATCATCTCTTTATCCTCTCTCTCTCTCTCTCTCTCTCTCTCTCTCTCTCTCTCTCTCTGTCTCTCTCTCTCTCCATCTATCTATATCAACCTAGTTTTCTACTTGTCTTTCTTATTTTATATGTGCCACATTAGGTTTATTTTAGATAGAAGAACATAAATTGTGTGTTAATTATTGTAGTCCTTAGGTCAAGAAATCTGGAATCCTGTTTGCATAACTGGCATTTGTTTACATATCATAGACTGTGGGTTAAAGATTGAAGTACTTTTTCTGTTGAGCCCAATCTGTGTGCATTTTATTCACTTGTCATTCTTGTATGAGAATCCTCCATCATTTGGGTGTTTTCATATCAGTTTTTTTTCTGTCACATGGAAGATCATTGGGAGTAATTTGCTTTTTGTATAATAGATAAAGTAACAAGGATCACTAAAATATTAAGAGAGGGGATTCAGCAAGATAAGTGTAGTGCAGAAAGTAAAACAAATTAAGCAAATATGTAACATATGGTATCAATATAGGCCCTCCTACTTTTGCTATCTTAATCATACAAAGAAATAAAGTTATATGTTAAATGATGTGCTCCGAATTTGTAAATACTTATATAAATGTTAAAGTAGAAAAAATTATTTAACACATTCAGAAAGCCACTTTTAAAAATTGAACAAAATGTAAAACCAGCAAAAATACTCTTTCCTAGATACTTCTTCAACCTGTATGCATTTGATCCAAATAAATGTGTATAGAATCATTTCAGGCACTTGAAATATTTTATATATTAAAACCATGGGCGTGGATTTCATAATAATGGTACATTTGTGACTTTATGTCAAATATTAATTTATGAGATAGCTAGTTTGGTGACAACTTGACACAAGCTACAGTTATCTGAAAGGAGAGAACCTCAATTGAGAAAATATCTCCGTAATATATGGCTGTAGGGCATTTTGTTAAAATTATAAATCCATTCAGGTGGTGCCGTCCTTGCGCTGGTGGTCCTGAGCTCTATAAGAATTCAGGCAGAGGGGTTAATGGGGAGAAAGCCAGTAGGCAGGACCCCGTCAGGGCATCCACATCAGCTACTAATCCCAAATTCCTGCTCCAATTGAGTTCCTATCCAACTTCCTTCAATGATGAGTAGTGTGCGGAAGTGTAAGCTAATTAACACCTCCCAACTTGCTTGTCGCCATGGTGTTTCAGCACAGCAATAGTAAGCCTAAGGTGTGTTTCTAAACAAAACGGTTATTAAAATTTGATGTTTACAAAATAGCTGTAGAGGAACTACATAATAGCTTTTGGCAAAACTACAATAATTTACTGGCTTTAGAAACATTTACTGTTGCATCAATACATACAAAATTTCCCATATATTCAAATTAAACTCACTACTTCTACTCCCTTTAAGTGCACAAAAATTGTGTGTGGATTGATTTAATAATGAAATATAACATGATAATAATATGCACTAAGGGGTCCTGCTCAAACTGTGGCTCCAGCCAAGGACAATATGTGCAGTAAACTTCAAACCTCTACCCAGATCTAGCCAATGGACAGGACATTCTCCACAGTTGAATGGAGAGTGGGGTCTGACTTTCACAGGAACTCTGGTGCCTCATATTTGACCATGTCCCCTGGATAGGGAGACCTGGTAGCACTCAGAGGAAGGATAGCAGGCTACCAAGAAGAGACTTGATACCCTATGAGCATATACAGGAGGAGGAGGTCCCCCTTAGTCACAGTCATAGGGGAGGGGAGTAAGGGGAAAATGGGAGGGAGGATTGGGAGGATACAAAGGATGGGATAACAATTGAGATATAATATGAATAAATTAATAAAACATATTTTAAAAATAATATGCACTAAATACTCTTAACCTAGAAATGATAATAAAATAATAGTAAGCTTCTAGATCTGGGAATTAACTGACACACATAAAAGGAAAGAGGTACAGTCCTATACCCTGAAAGCATACAATATGGACAGGTAAGAGGACCTCAGATATTTTTACTTTCATTGTATGCTTCCCCTGAATCTCTAGTACTCACGCAGATGAGTAACATATCCAAAGACCTCCACCTTCTAGCATTTCTTGAATCTATTTCCATTTGGAAACTGGACAGAATTTAAATCTGAATTCTACAAGTATCTGTGGCCATGCGATTAAGACACGTTGTTTAAAATGTAAGCATATATCCATTTCTGATTTTTTTTTTTTACAGAAAATGCTAGTATGGGTTAGAATTAATCCCTGTTCAAATGAAAATAAAAACAGAACATATCAAAATATATAGGTGAATGCATTTTTAAGAGGAAAGTTTACATTAAAATTCACAGCATTGGTATTACAAATCTGAGATATAACAAATACATAAGAGAATGCTTCACTGAAGTCTTAAAAAATAAGAGGAAACAAAAGCCCAAACTCATGAAGAAATGCAAATAAGTAAGATCATGGAAGAAATCAATGAAATAGAAACAAAGAAAAATAAAATGAATAAAATAAACAGCTGGTTCTTGAGAAGAATAAATGAGATTAATTAATACTCACTTTCCAAAGGAAACAAAAGAAACAGAGAAAAGAAAAAAAAAACTAATCAGATTATCAATGTAAAGAGATACATTACAACATAGGCCAATAAAATCCCGAAGATCACAATGTCATACTTCAAAAACATATCCCAATAAGTGGAAATTGTAATATAAATATATACCTTTCTAAATTCATATGAACTACCAAAGTTCAACTAAGGAAAGACAAGACAGACACATCACAATAATATTGAAGCAGAATAACAAAAACAAAAAATACCTCCTTCCTTAAGAAAAACAAGCAAACTAGCTAACTAGCTAAGTAGCTAGCTAACCTACTAACTAACTAACTAACTAACTCTCCTGACTTAAAACAAAAACATTTGCCAGGTTTATGCACCTTCTTATGTGTTGTTGGTCAGGGTAGCCTCAGATGACTCCTAACCAACATAGAGTATTTTTTTTTTATTTCTGTTAGTTGCCAACAAGAATTAAATGTTAATACCATATTTCAGCTACATTAAAGAAAGCTGGAGTTAAGCTTCAAGCTTCCTCCAGCTGGCTAGACTTTATAGTGCTGAAGTATTATTATGAAGGGTTCAGGGAGAATGAAAATATCAATTGTTTCACCCAGCACAGAAGTCTACAGACTATAGTGTCAACCTGCCATGCAAAATATATGATGCTTGGTGCTACTGTGGTCTAACCGTAATGAGGGTAAACAGCTGCTATTAACATGGCTTGAAGTCCCCTCCATAGAACGGAATGCATGCCTGAGACTATAAACTTAAGCAAAGCCCATTGCTAGGGCTTTCGCAGACTGGAGAGAAAAACCTCAATATTCTTGTTTAGCTAAATTAGCATAGTGACACCAAACTATAGTTTTGAAATTCATCTTTATATCTATATATATAATCAAAGAATATTTTCTTTGTCATCAACAGTGGTTAATGTACAAACATATGGATGCTAATGATGTCCAAAATAAGCAGTATGTACTATAAATCCAGACATTCTAGAGAGTAGTAGAAGGAAACTCCAGTCTAAAAAACTTAACTACATCCAAGAAAACATGAGCAGTAAACAATTACAGACTAGCAACCCCAAAATAGAGTACATGTACACACAAACACATAACACACACACACATACACATCATCATCATCATCATCATCATCATCATCACCACTACTTCCACCACCACAACCAAAATAACAGGATCAACAAACACTCTTCATTGATATCTCTCAACAACAATTCTTTCAATACTCCAATTAAAAAATCTAACAGAATGGATGCAAAAGCCTTTATCTGCTGCATCTAAGAAACATAGGTGACATGGTCACTTTAGTATCTGACAAATTATACTTCAAACAAAAGCTAATCATATGAGATAATGTCAATATATACTAGCCAAGGGAAAACACACCAAAACAATCTTTCAATAATTAACATCGGTGCCAGAAACAGAGAGGCACACAAGTTAGTAAAAACAAAATCAAAAGGAAAACAAACAAACAAACAAACAAACAATACTACTACAGCATAAATCACTCAATTCTTACCATCCAGATAACAGAAAATACTGAAGATAAAAGATAATATAAACCAAATGGACTTAACAAATATTTATAGAATATTTCAGCCAAAAAAACCCACAAAATTTTTTTATCTCAGCATCTTATGAATGTTCTTTAAATTTGGACACATATCACATCTCAACAAAAATGTAAAGAAATGAAATAGCACCTTACATCCTACCTGACCACCACAGATTAAACATGGATATCAGTAACACCAGAAACATCAGAAATCTTAAAACACATGGATGTTGAACAACTCACTACTAAATGAAAAACAAGTAAAGGCAGAAATTAAGAAAGAAATTAAGACTTCCTGAATATACAACAAGCTTATGGGGCACAATGAAGCCAGTTCTAAACAGTAAGGTCATAACACTCTGTGTTTACATTACATAATTGGTGATATTTCATACTAGTTACATAACAACATACCTTAAAACTCTAGGACAAAAGGAAGAAGTCACACTAAAAATGAGTAGACACCAAGAAATCACCAAACTCAGGGCAGAAATTAACAAAATAGAAACAAACAAAACAACACAACAAAAAGCATACAAATAGTAAATAAAATGAAGAGTTAGTTCTTTGGAAAAAATCAGTAAAATTGACAACCTTTAGCCAAATTCACTAAAAGTCAAAGAGAGAACACCTAAATTAGAGGTGAAAAGTGAGACATAACAACAGAATCTGAGGAAATCCAGAGAATCATAGGGACATATTTTTAAGTGTTGTAGTCTATCAAATTGGAAAATGTAAAACAAACAATTTCTCTATAAGCACCACTTACTAAAATTAAAATATGATCAAACAAACCATTTAAACAGACCTACAAGCCCTTGTGACACAAACAGTAATTAAAAATCTCTCAACTTCCAAGATGGCAGGGGCCAGGGCATACTGTATCTGAGTGGCAGAAGATCAGATATTGTAGACCTGGGGAGTAATATGGCATCTGACTCCAAAACAAATCTGGTGTTTCCTCAAAGGGAAGGGACATCCCAGGAGCTGAGGACACACAGTTATAGGTACCCCACAGCCGTCTTCCATGTACAGGTGTCTTGCACTGTCACTCCAGCACTTTCCACCTGCTCACACAGGTCTGCAGTTCTGGGTTGTTCTGCTCCAGCAACCACATCTCAGACTCCTCTGCCTTCCCCGAGGGCAGCAACTGGATACTGGGGACAGCAGCACAACTTCCAACCCATTGTTCTATTGGTCCCACTGTGGAGACCAGCTGGACAGTAAGAGCATACAGGGTCCCAGGTCCATGGATGGTGGAATCCATCCAGGTTTGCAGTGTTTGCTCAGCTAGCAAGCTGCCCGCCATTCTGAAATGCCAGCACCTGTTCATTCTGGACTTTCCCTGCCATCATGAAGAGGACTCCAGACTCCAGAGACGTGTAGATAAAGCTTTCTATTTAGCTGCCCTAGCTGTTTTGAAGAGACAGCAGAACCTCACTGGATCAGAAAGGCCTAAGAAACCCAGTGGGTTCCCAGAACAAAACAGTCAAATGCAATGGAAAACCAGATGGCTAAAGGCCATCATAATAAATTAAAACAAACAAACAAACAAACAAACAAAAAACAGGGCAATATGGCTGTACCAGAAATACCCTGAAACACTGCTTATTCTAATGCAACTGAAACACAGAAAAATGACCTTAAATCTATGCTTCTGAAGTTGTTAGAGTTATTTAAAGAGAAAATTGAATAAACCCATCAAAGAAATATAGGAAAAAAAATTTAAAAAGCCATCACAGACATAAAAGAAAATACAATCAAACCGGTGAAGTAAATGAATAGAATTGTTCAATGCCTGAAGATGGAAATAGAATCAATAAAGGAAACACAAATTGAGGAAACCCTGAAGATGGAAAACTTGGAGAAGAGAACAGGAACCACAGAGGTAAGCATCACCATCTGAATACAAGAGATGAAAGAAAGAATGTCAGGCATAGAAGACACTATTGAAGAAATTGATAAATCTGTCAAAGAAAATATTAAATAAAAAACTTCCTGACACAAACCATCCAAGAAATCAAGGACACCATGAAAAGTAAAAAACTAAGAATAATTGAAATAGAGAGAGAGAAAAAGGAAGAGTTCAGGCTTCAAGGACCAGAAAATATTTTCTATAAAATCTTAGAAGAAAATTTCTCCAACCTAAAAAGAGAGATCCTTAAACATAAAACAGGCTTACTGTGGGACTTTTAAAGCCATTTATGTTTTATATTGTGATATTAGTATTAATGTTCTACCTTGAGGATAAATGGGAAAGGGTAGGTTCTAATGGAAAAGTGATACATTTGCATGTCAAATTGATAATTGGTTAGTGTGCTGACTAGTTTTACTAATTTAACATAAATTGAGTAACCAGAGAAGACAAAGCCTCAATTTAGAAGAGGTGTCCATAAAATCCACCTGAAGTGTATTTTCTTAATCAGTGATTGCTGCAAAGAGGCCCATTCAATTCTGGGTGGTATCTTCCCAGGGCTGGTGGTCCTGGGCTCTATATGAAAGCAGGTTGAGAAATTCATGGGGCATAAACTGGAAAGCTGAACCCTTCCATGGCTTCTTCTTCAGCTTCTCCCTCCAGGTTCCTGTTTTATTTGAGTTCCTGTATTGGCATCATTTTATTATAAGCAATGTTGGTATGCTGGGGAAGTATAAGACAAATAATTCCTTTCTGATGCAAGTTGCTTTTGTTATGGTATTTCATCACAGCAGAAGAAATACAAACTAAGAAATTTCTCCAACTTTTCAGAATGAAGCTAACTACTTGGCACTGTAACCCTGGCTTCAAAGCTTATTCCATCTTTCTATCATGACAGTTGTTTCATAATTGTGGGGAATATGGTGCGCTAGTGAATTATTTTTAGTCAATTGTCATATCTCTCTTTCAGTGAAGTGAGTTCCTTTATCAGAAGCAATACTGGGTGGTATACCATGACTGAAGATATGGTATCTTGTATGTCCACAGATATTAGTTTTTATAGCAACAATACATAGTGAAAAACAAAATCCATAACCAGAATATCTTTTCCAGTAAGGAAAAAGTGTTGTCTGTCTCATGGAGAAAGGGGTCCAGTGTAGCCAATGTGTCACCATATTAATGGCTGGTCACTCCAAGAAATGGTGACATATTTGAGAGTTAGTGTTGGTTTCTGCTGTTGGAAGTTCTGACCCTCAGTGGCAGGTGTAGACTAGTCAGTTGGTGAGTGGACATCCATATTGTTGAGCCCATGCATAACTCTCACCTCTTTCATCATGGCCACTTTGTTCAAGTGACTTCAGGCAAAATTAGAGATGGTTGGGAAAAGAAACTGACTACCTATAGAATGAATATTCTATAAACTTGATTACTTAATTCCTACTCTGCTGAATTTGCATTTTGATAAACATTTACATGACATTTATCCACATACTTCTTCTCTAGATGTATTTCTTACTTAGTTTCCAATTATGATTTTTCCAAGTCCTTGACCATTGAGCCACCCCATTGGCTAGAGCTCATGATCCAGTGAACAATCACACATCTGACCATTTTTCTTCCAAACAAAATCTGACACCATGCATACACAGGAAGTACCATCTTCTATGAAGATGTACCTTTACCTGTATCTTTCATGGCTGTCTCAGAAAGGTGTGGTAGTGCTGTACCTGTCCACTTCAGGATGCTGTGTATGGGTGGAGTAACACACTCAAGTGAGGATTATGCTGCCCCCAGAAACCATACTGGCCTACTAAATATTGTAGTATTTTTTGATAGTATAACATTACCTATGTAAAAAGTTTTAGATTCTTCTGAGGAAGGACTGGAGAAAAGCAATCGATAAAACTCTAATTATTTTAGCCAAGTACTTCCTCAGAGTGATCTCACTTCTCTCAATGGGTTACAGGTCTTTAAATTGGCTGAAATCTGGAAAGTTTTTGATGGTCTGAGATTCCCTCTTTCCATAATCCAATGAAACCTTTCTTTTATTTGTTTGAGAATGTTTCTGATTATACATATAAAAATAGCACAGAGGGGTACTTATATATTTCATATATGGAAACATCAAAATTGATTACCCAGTATCAAAGGTAAATTATGAATAATGCTAGTATAAAATTAATTTTGTCAATACTGCCAATTATGGGCCATGCTTCTTTGGACATTTGTTTATACTGATCTATATACTAACTAAAATTACCTTGCTGGTGTTGACCCAGTGCTGCTACCATGTCCCTGCTCTTTCAGGGCCCAATTAAAAATAATTGTGTTTAATTTATCTAAATGAGTATCATCATCTCTGACCATAAGTTCTACAACAAGGAGAAAGGCAAAGACAAAGATCTTCAAATGTGCTGATGCTCCTCTCACTGTGTTTTTGTCTTGTAGGTTTAGTGAAGGGCATGACTCTGGCCTTCCCATTGTGGAGGATTAGGTTTTAAACAGAATATCGACTCTAGCCTTGGAATTTCTCTGAATCCTATATTCTTTCATTAGCACTAAGATGTGGAATTTCAGGAATCTTTAAATTCTTTGTGGTAGGCTATCTTTTGATAAATTCAAACAAAACGTTAAAAGAAATTTTAATGTGTGAGCTTGCATGCAGTGAAGTGCATGACGCCACTGTGTGGGGTCCTATTAAAATGAGTAAGTTTTTGTTTTAAGTTCTTTTTGTCATTATTCCACACCCTTAATTTAAATTTCTTCATATAGTACGCAGACTTCAGTTGAATGTTAGCAAATTCATTAAGGTCTTTAGTGGCTCTGTATCGCTTTATGAACTACTCTTTCTGGCTGTCATCTAAATGTCTGCTTAGCCTTCAGACTGTTTAAAGGTCTAGAGATGGACACTGAGGGCAATGTCAGCATTGTCTTTCCTGGCATCTCTTTCTAGGAAAGTCACTGTTGGTTTAGCAGACGATGAAAGATTAATTTCTTCAGCCAAAGGCTGGACAGGCAATATTTCTTGGGTTAGGGGTTAGAGTACTTCTGCTGAGGGGGAGAATCTACTTCCTCATGTAAAATTATTTAGGAATCTGGAGATTTAAAGTTCTCAACCCCAATAAGGTTCTTCCACACATGTCCACCCTAAGTTTCAGTTCTTATTCTTTACCTTGTTTTAGCTTCCAAAACCACCTGAAGCTGGAGCTTGATTTTCATAGTAAATAAGCCAATCTGACAACTGGGACTTCAATTTGATTTTCTTCAACTTGAGCTCTGTGGCTGCTGGAGTGAAGATTCTCTCCTAAAGCACACTTAAATATTTATATTGTGTATCTGGAGCTAGTCATTTTAACCACTGAGTTTGTTGTTGGCCTTTGTACTTTATCCTGAGATGCTAGAAGTCAGTTAATATTATTATAGAACACATTCTTCTTCTTTCCTTAATTTATCTAGAGACTCTGTGAACAAAAAACCAGTAACATTAGTTTTCATATTTTTGCCAACATTATTAAAGGTTTAGATACAAAGTCACCAAATTCATTGTCTCTTACAGTTAGTGAATCAGGAGAATCAAGTTCATTTGTCTATTGGTCTCCTTAAATTAGTAAAATAGTTTTCACCTTGGGTTTTCAGCACTCTTCCAGCTTCTAAGAAAGGCTTCAATAGCTAATGAGGCTTTAGTAACTGTATGTGTCTTTAAATTGGAAAGGCCATCTCAGAAAAAATTCTTTATAATTATGGTGCTGCAAAACAACTTTGGGCACCAATATTTGTATTAATCAATGTTCTCTAGAGAAACATTGATAGAACACACACACACACACACACACACACACACACACACACACACACACAGACACACAGGCTGTGGTTCAGCTTAGTAAACTTTGGCTATCTACAAATGGAATGCCCAAGAATACAGCAGTTGTTCAGTCTTGAATGTAGGATGTTTTAGCTGGTCACCAGTATATTCCAGAATACTAAAGAAGTAGGCTTTAATGCCAGTATGGGGATGTATTTGCACTAAGTAGGAAAAGAGCAAAAGCTTTCTCCTACGTCCTTTATATAGGCCAGCACAAAAAGCTGTGGTACACGGACATTTCCACATAAAAATTTCTGAATTAAAGGTAAATCATCTCATTTCAAGTTATTTTTATTGACACAATTCCCTCACAGGTGTACCCAACCATTTGGGACATAGTAATTCCGGAGATAATCAAGTTGATAACCAAGTGTGAAGCACTGTGGGAAAGATGGCTTTCTAATTCCACTGTGGATTAATATCTACTATTTCTTATGACTCAAAAGAGATAATAATACTCTGATATGCTTGCAGATGGGAGCCTAACATAGCTGATCTCTGAGAGGCTCCACGTAGCAGCAGATAGAAGCAGATGCTAAGACTAATTGTCAGACACTGGACGAAGTACAGGGAGTCTTGTGGAAGAATGGGGGAAGAATAGAAAGATCCAGAAGGGACAAGAGCTTCACAAGAAGACCATAAAAAGCCAACTAACCATGGGCCCTGGGGAGGGTGATAGAGTCTGATGCACCAACTATGGAGCATGCATGGACTCCACCTAGGCCCCTTACACATTTATAGCCAGTTGGTAGCTTGGTCTACATGTACATTCCCTAGAAAGTGGAGAGAAGACTGTCTTTGAAATGGGCTCTGTTGCCTGTTTTTGATCATTTCCCCTTGGCGGGCTTCCTCCCCAGACCACAGGGGGAGAAGACGTGGCAGTTCTCATGTGATTTGACGTCCTGGTGTGGATTGGTGGGGGATGGGCATCCCTTATCTGAGGAGTAGAGAAGGGGGCCTAAGGGAAAGAGGGAACTAAGGTAAGATCAGCTGAGGAGGAGTGAGGACCTACAAAAGGAATACATGTTGAATAAATAAATAAATAAATAAATAAATAAATAAAGGAAGAAGATATGATATGATATGATATGGTATTAGTGATTTAGCCTATAGGTTCCAAAGCGACTTTGGAGATCACCATGTTAATAGGGTCATCGTTTTTTATTAACCCTGTCTTCATTTGTATGTTTGCCAAGCTGCTAAATGAGAAACATGTAAATGAAACCTTTTACCCACTTAAGCTTAATTTCATTGGATCAAAAGATATATTAATTACTTTCACGTTTTAACACTTTTAACCCAGCTTGAAAAGACTCTGGGTAAAAAGTGTAATGTAATTATTTCTCAGAATAAGTTCAGGAAGGAGAGAGTAAAATCAAGGTAGACAGAGAAATGAAGGATGTTGGAAATCCATGAAAAATGCGCCTGACTACCATGTTTTCCTTTATCTTTTTTCTCTTTTTAATTTATCATTAAAAAATTTATTCTCTTTACACCCCAATCATATCCCCCTTCCTGGTCTCTGCCAGGTACCACCCTCTGTCCCTCTTATTCCCCACTCCCCTCCTCTAGTCCTCAAAGAGAGGGAGCCCTTCTCCCCTAAAATCTGACTCCAAGCTATCAAATCTCACCAGGGCAGCCTTCACCCTCTTCCTCTGTGGCAAGATAAGGCACCCTGCCAGGCCATAGTGATCAAAGTGCAGGTAAGAGTCCACATTAGGGACAGACAACCCCTGTTCCCATTGATAGGGGACAGAGATGAAGTCTGAGCAGCACATTAGCTACATCTGAGTGCAGGGCCTAGGTCCTCTCCATGCATGGTCCTTGTTTGGTGCATCAGTCTCTGCCATCCTCCCTTCTCCATTCTAGATTGGGTGGCTGTCTGTCTTCTTGTGGAGCTCCTGTCTCCTTCAGGCCCTCCTATTCCCTGCACTCTTCCATATGACTCCCCGCACTCTGCCCAAAGTTTTACTGTGAAACTCATGTTCCTCTTGGATCCCCTGCTGGGTGGAGTATCTCAGAGGACATCTATGGTGGGCTCCTGTCCTAATTTCTCCTTTTTATCTACTTTGAGTGTCTATTCTATTTGTTCATCTGAATGAGAATTAAGAGTCCTCCTAGGGTCCTCCTTGTTACTTAGCTTGCTTATGTCTGTGGATGTATTGTGGTTATCTTGTATTATATAGCTAATATCTGCTTATAAGTGAATATGTACCATAGGTGTCCTAGTGGGTCTGGGGTAGTTTACTCAGGAGTATCTGTTTCTGCTCAATCCATCTGCCTACAAATTTCATGTTGTCCTTGTTATTGACAGCCGAATAGTATCCCATTTTGTAAACGTAGCACAGTTTCCTTATCCATTTTTCAGGTGAGGGACATTTGGATTGTTTCCAATTTCTGGATATTATGAATAATGCCACTCCGATCATAGTTGAGCAAATGTTCTTGTTGTATGGTGGAGCATTTTTTGGTTATAGGCCCAAGAGTATAGGTATATCTGGGTTTGAGGTAGAGCTGTTCCAAATTTTCTAAGAAAGTACCAGATTGCCTTCCAAAGTGGTTTTATAACTTTGCACTCCCACTAGCAAAAGCATTCCCCTTATCTACATCTTCACCAGCATGTGCTGCCACTTGAGTTTTCTATCTTTGCTATTCTGACAGGCTTAAGATGGAACCCTACACTCATTTTGATTTGCATTTCCCTGATGGCTAAAAATATTGAGCATTTCTGTAAGTGCTTCTTGGCCATTTGATATTCCTCTGTTGAGAATTCCGTTTAGCTCTATCCCTCATTTTTAAATTGGGTTATTTTGTCTGTTGGTGTTAATTTTTTTGATTTCTTTGTATATTTTGGAAATTATTCCTTTGTTGGACATAGAATTTAGTGCATAACTTTTCCCAATCTGTAAACTGTATTTTCATTCTACTGTCAATGTCCTTTGCCTTACAGAAACTATTCAGGTTCATAGGGTCCCATCTATTAATTTTTGATCTTAGACCCATAGCTTTTGGTGCTCTATTCAGGAAGTTGTCTCCTGTGCCAATGAGTTCAAGGCTCTTCCCCGCTTTTTCTTCTAAGAAGTTTAGTATATTTGCTGTTATGTTGAGGTTTGATCCACTGGACACTGAGTTTTGTGCAAAGAGATAAATATGGGTCCTTTTGCATTTTCCTACATGTAGGCATCCAGTCAGACTAACACCATTTGCTGGAGATGTTTTCTTTTTTCATTGTTTTGGCTCCTCTGTCAAAAATCAAGTGTTCCTATGCGTGCAGGTTAATTTTTTGGGTATTCAAATCAATTCCATTGATCAACCAATCTGTTTCTATACCAGTACCATGCCATTTTTATTACTAATGTTTTGTAGTAAGGCTTGAAACCAGGGATGGACATGATCTCCAAAGATCTGTTATTGTGTAGGATTGTTTTAGCTATTCTGGGTTTTTTCTTTTTCTGCATGGAGTTTACAATTGTTATGTCAAGGTTTGGAAGAGATCGTGTTGGCATTTTGATAGGGATTGCGTTGAATCTGTAGACTGGTTTTGGAAAGATGGCCACTTCTACTATGTCGACTCTACTGGTCAATGGGCATGGGAGATCTTTCCATCTTCAGGCATCCTCCTCAGTTTCTTTTTCAGAGACTTGAAATTCTTGCCATACGGGTCTTTGACTTGTTTGGTTAGACTTATACCAAGGTGCTTTATATTATTTGTGGCTCTTGTGAAGTGTATGGTTTTCCTAATTTATTTCTCAGCCCATTTTCATTTTTATATAGGAGGGCTTCTGATTTTTTAAAAATTAATTTTTTTTAATCCAGCCACTTTGTTGTTGATGTTTATCAGCTCTAGGAATCGTCTGTTGGAATTTTTGGGGTCACTCATTTATACTATTATACCATCTATAAATAGCAATATTTGACTTTTTTCCTTTCTGATTTGTACCACCTTGATCTCCTTTAGTTGTCTTATTGATCTAAGTCGAACTTATAGTACTATATTAAAGATATAAGGAGAGAGTGAGTGGTCTTTTCTTGTCACTTATTTTTGTGGGATTGCTCTGAGTTTTCTCCATTTCATTTGATTTTTGCCTATCATCTTGCTGTATATATCCTTTATTAGGTTTAGGTTTATTAGGTTTATGAGCTTTTTCTGCATTTAGTGAGATTATCGAGTGTTTTTTTTCTTTCATTTTGTTTATATGATGGATTACATTGATGGATATTTGTATGTTGAACTGTCTCTGTTTACATGGGATAAAGCCTACTTGATCATGGTGGATATGCATTTTAAATGTTCTTGGATTCAGATAGTAAGTATTTTGTTGAGTATTTTTACATCTATGTTTCCGATTGAAATTGGTCTCAAATTCTCCTTCATTGTTGAGTTTTTGTGTGGTTTAGGTACCAGGGTGACTGTGGCTTCATAGGATGAATTTGGCAGTGTTCCTTCTGTTTCTATTTTGTGGAATAATTTCAGTAATATTGGTATTAGATCTTCCTTGAAAATCTTGTAGAATTCTGTGTTAAAACCATGTGGCTTTGAGCATTTTTGGGGTGTGTGTGAGATTTTTAATGACTACTTCAATTTCCTTAGGGATAATAATACTGTTTAACCTGTTTACCTGATCTTGATTTAACTTCAGTAGGTGTGTTCTTTCACAATAATTGTCCATTTCCTTTAGATTTTTCCAACTTCGTGGAATACCTGTTTTTGAAGTAAGAGATAATGAATCTTTAGATTTCCTCAGTGTCTGTTGTTATGTCCCATTTTCATTTCTGATTTTGTTGATTTGAATATGATCCTGCTCCTTTTAGTTAATTTGTTTAGGAGTGTGTCTATCTTGCTGATTTTCTCAAAGAATAAGCTCCTGGTTCCATTGGATTATTTGTATCATTTTCTTTTTTTCTAATTAATTGGTTTCCTCCCTGAGTTTGATTATTTTCTGCTGTCTATTCTACATAGGTGAGGTGTGTTTGTTTCTTTTTTTCTTAAATTATCTGGTAAGCTGTTAAGTTGCTAGTATTGGATCTCTCCAATTTCTTTATGAAGTTACTTAGTGCTTTTGTTGTGTATTGCATTTGAGCATGTTGTGCCTTTATTTTCATTGAATTTTTAAGAAATCTTTAATTTCCTTCTTTATTTTTTCTCTGACTCATGGTCATTGAGCAGAGAGTTGTTCTGTTTTCTTGAGTGTATAGGTTTTTTGTTATTTCTGTTGTTGTTGAAGTTCAGCTTTTATGTATTGTGATCTGATAAAAATAAAATGGGTTAATTCAATTTTCTTATATTGGTCAAGGCTTGATTTGTGCTCTAATATATGCTCAATTTTGGAGAAGGTTCCATGTTGTTCTGAGAAGAAAGTACATTCCTTGTTTTTGGGTGAAATGTATTGTAGACATCTCTTAGGTGCATTTGATTAATGCCTTCATTTAGTTTCATTATTTCTATATGTAGTTTCTGTTTTTTGTTTTATGGTTTGCTTTGTTTTTGTTTTTGTTATACCTCAATTTTTCTTAAATATTTTTTATTTTATATATACACATTTATATTATTACACATATATACAATAAAGTACATCTTACAAGAAGAACCATGAGACACTCAGTAATTAAATAAGTGTTACAGTTTTGGTGTTTTGGCTATTTGTATTTGGTAGCTTTGAAGAAAACATCTTTTCTATCTTGGTGTGTCTAAAATTCTGAATGTAAATCAATATCTATCATATCTCATCATTAACAACTTAAAACATCTATCTAGAAGTAAAAAACTTAAACCCTAGGCAACTAAGCTTGATTTTAAAACTAAACTCTCTGGTCTTCAACCCCAGCAGAGAGATTAACAAGGAATAAAACTAATTGCCTGAGTATACAGGGGGTGCTGGTTAGCAGCTTCCCAAATGAGAAGATTAGAGATAGTTTGCTGCCTGAACAGTCACCCAAAACTCTCTATAACGTTGGAGCATCATCATCAGCTTTCTGGCCCAATATATCTGACATACATATTTGTGAGGCAGAGTTTGGCCATTGACTCTACCTGCATCCAAGCTTGCCCATTTTAGGCAGAATTCTGTCTATGGTAGAACTGAGGACATTTTGGACAGTAGCTGGTTATCCATAGTTGAAGCTTGCTCCACAAGCGGGTTCTTTTATGCTCATTATCTTCTTTGAGGTGGGCTGGGTATTGCCAGGAGTTAACCTGTCTCATTGTCAATGAATCTTTAAAATAATAAAAAAATAATTAAATGGCATATTCTGTATGTCTCTAAGGTTTTTGAAGACCTTGTCTAACTATTTTAATTTATTTTTCTATAGAATCATCTTCCTATTATACCTAGGATGTATATTCTTGTGATAAAAATATACTAGTAATTGATATGACTATGATTTGATCAACTAACAATTAACCTGTATAACTTACTTATCTAAACAGCCTGCAATAGCACTTTCAATTTTTTAACAAGTAAAACTTTTATTATAATTGAGTTATATGGTACAGTATATCATATTAGAGTAAAAATATATAATAATCATAAATTTGAATTCTATACCAATGTATAGAAAATTAAAGTTATTTTGTCTATATATACAAAATTCTATACCGGTGAATTAAAAATAATTCTGTGAGTAACAATTAAGGAAGTAAGTTGAGGAGTAGCTTCACTAGTCTACTTTTTGTTGTAACAATCATAAACATTTTTATATTTCCCTTGTGTCTTTTCAAGCCCTATCTCTAAACCTAAGAATAAAAGATTAAGAAAAAGAAAGACTTAACTGGGGCCAACTTTGTTTTCTCTCTAAATAAGGCCAATAATATCCTTATATTTCCATGTAGAAGATTAAATTAAATCCACATATTTCTAGCTGGAGAAAACACATAATTAATGAACGTCTATAATGTAATACCTGAAATACTGAAACTGTTGAAAACCATGGTTCCTACTTCTAAATCTTTGGATTTCTGTATTCTACACGGAGTAAGCATTGAAACCAGGAAATTATAAAATTTCTGCAGACTGTGGCTTGAAAGTGGAATAATATGATACATATTGTACAGTGTTAAAATATATGTTTGTGTTGCTCTGTAATCACATGGGAATGCTGTGTCTGTCTAATGAGGAACTATGGACATCAAACCCCAGGAGCCACGGAAACTGCATGTTGTCTGCTGGTGACCACCTACTTATTAGCTTTGTACAAGTGCTAGGCAGCTTTCCTGACATCGCTCTCTCCCCATTTCTCCACAGAGTCCCAGTGCTTCCTCATCTTTCTGTGTTCCCCAGGACAAGCCTTCCATATTTTTGCTGAAATTCAGGGAAGAATTGAATGTCATTCTTTAATCTTGAAACCCAGGCAATCTGATATCACCTTCACCATCTTCAGTACCGCTGACAGGAGTTGATCTATAGGTCAATTCTGGATTACGTCGGATAAGGAAAGGCCATGTATCTGAATCATTTTCATCTTTTCATGCTTACTTCTAATTATATACCAACATTTTAGCAACCTTCATTCTGCTAGTTTCTTTTTTTAATTTTTTATTAATTTATTCTTGTTACATCTCAATGGTTATCCCATCCCTTGTATCCTCCCATTCCTCCCTCCCTCCCATTTTCCCCTTATTCCCCTCCCCTATGTCTGTGACTGAGGGGGCCCTCCTCCCCCTGTATATGCTCATAGGGTATCAAGTCTCTTCTTGGTAGCCTGCCATCCTTCCTCTGAGTGCCACCAGGTCTCCCCATTTAAGCCCATTAAGCTTCTCATTTAAGCCACTTTTCTCTATTTCAAATTCATGGCCTCCTGTCTCCATGGAATATTCTGAGAATATCTCTTTCATCCTCAGAGATTAGAACTTTTGTTGAGGATCATTGTGAAAGTCAGTAATATACCTTGAGGTTATTTATGACCTAAGACCACTACTTTACTCTGAACTCACGTGATTTGTTTAAGCTGTATGTAAGAGAACAATGTAAAGATAATCTTGCTTTGGATTTCCCATGCAATAAAAACGCTCAGCTTCAATCTCAAATTATATACTTTTCCATGACCCTGACTGAGAGGAGTGTATCTGTATAATTTCCTGGAATCATCAAATCACAAATTGAAAATAATTCCTCCCTCATGTGATGATGGTTCCTAGGCTGTCCAATAAATACAGAACAAATCTCTTTATTAAAACACATACAAATCACACAGAGACATAACATATGACTCATACATAGATAAACAGACAGAGATAGGGACAACACACACACAGATACAGGGACAAACAAATTCAGAAGACAGACTTCATGTAGGCACAGATTCTGACTCATACAACAGTTAGGGAAAGGATCAAGAACAAAATGAACATAAAATAGAGAATTAAAATTTGGGTTTCAGGGGGCAGCCAAGAGTGTAGATCTGGGATAGATCTAACCTCAGATGACCTCACCAGTCAACAGAGAGACTCAGGGCCCAGGCAGGAGTCCCTAGTGGCTGTGACACATTTTTCTAAAGCCCAGCCAAACACCCACAGGCTAGGGCCATGGTATTCATACTTTCTGGTAGACTGAACCAAGGCCCCAGGGCATTGATGGCCTAGGGCAGGGTCTCCAAAGCCCAGACAATCAAACCACTCTCTTTGTGGCCTAGAGAGCATATAGAGAGCGCAAATAAACAAAGAGTCAGAAAATCAAACTACCCATTTAAAAATCATCCTAGGACCTGAGTAGAGGGAAAAAAATGGTTAAGAAATCTGTCGACTTTTTTCATCATTCATAGCAGTTATGGAAATACAAATCAAAATAACTTTGAGACCTCATCTTATCCAATTAAATGACAAAAATAAACAAAACTGACAACAAACATTGAAGGATTTGAAATGAAAAGGGAACACGTATTCACTATAAGTGGGATTGCAAACTGGTACAGTTACTTTTATATAAACATACAAAATATACATATTTAGTCTGTATATAGCATATGAATTAAAAAAACTTTTCTTATTTGGGATCAGTGTTTCCTGCAAGAATCGAAGACCACTTAACAAAAACTGAAACATAAGACACAAGAGGTCTTCTGATGAGTTGTTTGTCAGGCTTTCCAAAAACTCCCCCAATTGCATAGCCTACTGCTATTGCCCTTAGTTGCTCTCAAGGGGCAGAAGTTGGAGGGTGGGAGACAAAGACAATGTGCACTTCTGAAACAGGGCTAAGAGATTTTTTGATCTGGAACTGACTTGGATGTCTTCTCTCTGAGTACTAGCTTTCATGTTACCCAAAATGAACATGGAAACTTCCAAATACCGTAAGAGTATTACTCAGCTATGATGCCTATAGATGACATGAATAACCAGCCTGGCACAGTTACCCTAAGGGTGCAGCAGTGGCATTTATGGCTTGGTATTAATCCAACAACTCCCTAATTGTACTGAAGGCTTCGTCAATGAGAGGGAAACAGTGCCTGATGCTAGAAAAACTAGATAATTACTTACTCATACTGAAATCTTTCATAGTGGAGGAGCATCAATAACCAGTACTTCACTAAAACTGTATAACACTTAGTAACAATCTAAACCTTTATACTACTTAAACTCATCAATAAATATAGTCTTCATTCTATTCAAAGAAGCTTCATCAAAATTTAAAGAGTACTTCTTTTTGGTTGCCACTACTATAACAAAAATATGTCAAAAAAGTACACAATACTTCCTAAACCACAAAAAAGTGAGCTAGGGTAACAGCAGAAGTACAATGAATAAACAGCCAAAATTTAGAAATTGTTCACTAATGTCTATCAGGATTAAAGGAAGTAAACAGTTGCAAAGAGTTGGACAAGCATATTTAAAGGACTGATATCAGCTCTACAAATGTCTAAAATATTATTGCTGAGAAGAACTGTATAAAAATAAGGTAAAGTGATCACATCAACCCAACCTTTCTGTTCTCAACAAAATTACATGTAATTGTATTTATGCCTACACAAAATCTGAGAAGAATTCTTTGCTATAAATAAATATTTTTGTCATAAGTAGCATTTACATTGGCATCACATAAGATAATATGCACAAGTTAGGGGATTGAACTATGGGCTTGTCATTTTGATATCTAACACTCAAAAAATGGCAGTAAATTTTTGTGTGTCCGACTTCATAGAAAAATTTACTATAGTAGACTCAGGGCAAATGTTGTATGACTTTATTGGTAAAATTGTGAAAAAGTTTCTATTCACCTAAGTGCATTATCAATGCAAGTCATAAAAATACATCCACAGAAGTGTAGGTTGCTGAACCAATACATTTATTCCATAACATGAGTGAATGAAAGATTGCTTACAAACCAGAAAGGTGATGGCTTAGAATCTTTCTGCTTAACTTTACACCTTCAATAAGAATGAATCCTCTTTTCATATATGTTGCCATAACTGTAATACTCTGGAGGAATCTTTTGAGTGTCATCACTTTTAGGGCTACCTCAGACTTTTAAGTGTTGTTAGTTTCCTGAGTAGTAGAGATTCGATTTTTCAGTATAATAACTGCATAATAGAAGGACATTCATGGTGTTGCTTGGACATCCTATAAGTATGGGATATCCTCAATGTCTAAAACCAGCTGGAGACTGGTTAACATAAAGTGTTAGCTATCTCGTAAATGAACTGATGATAATTTATATCTGAAATTATAATTAATAGTTTGTGAAGAACTTGCAATAGACAAAATTTTTTCTCATTGTACTAGATTGAGAAACTTTCTTTTTTGAAAACCAATGGCATTCTTACAATGGAAATGCCTTTATTGCATATATTTTAAGACACAAGTATAATATAATTATGTGGATATTGAGTTTTAAGAGTACTGACACCAAATAGAGAAAAATCTATCATGTGGTACAAAGACATACATTGTAGGGACTTAGTAATTAATTAATGGAGTATAACACTAATTAATTTGAACACAAGTAGATGTGCTTATAGAATACAATTCATTAAGTCCAAACAATGAAGTTTGCTGACTCTAAATTTTACATCTCACACTTCTCCATTTAAGACAGGTCAATACATTTTCATTGCCACAGGTTCTGCCTCAGTAATTTAGAACACAAAACTTTGGAAAACAAATAATCCCAATAATGAGCTGCTTCAAAGATGTCTTGATTTCTTTGCTCCTCAAACTATAGATAAAAGGATTTAGCATTTGAGGAACCACACTGTACATCATGGATGTTATTACATTGCTAATAGAAGAGTTAGAGACTGAAGAATTCATGTAAACACCCAAACCAGTCCCATAGAATAAAGATACCACTGAAAGATGAGACCCACAGGTCGAAAAAGCTTTATGTCTTCCACTGGTTGAGGGGATCTTCAGAACAGAGGACACAATTTGAATATAAGAGAAAATAATTCCAGAAAGAGGGATAACTGAAAATACAATGGTTGATGTATAAATAAAAAGAATATTGATAAATGTATCAGAGCAGGCGAGCTTGGTGACCTGGCCAAGTTCACAGAAGAAGTTGGGAATATTCTGCTCTGTGCAGAAAGACAGTGGCAACACCAGAAGGGTATGGAGTAGTGCATTTATCATGCTGATGAGCAAGGAAAGTAACACTAGGAAGATGCATATCAAAGGATTCATAATGATTGTGTATCTTAAAGGTTGACAAATGGCCACATAGCGGTCATAAGCCATCACAGTGAGGAGACAGCTTTCTAAAACACAAAATGTCAAGAGCAAACACACCTGTGACAGGCAGCCTGTGTAAGTGATGCTCTGGTCATGTACTTGGATGTTCAACAGCATCTTTGGGACCGTCGTTGTGCTTGCACAGATATCAGTGAAAGACAGATTGCACAGGAAGAAGTACATGGGGGTGTGAAGGCGGGAGTCTGTGCTTACAGCCAGTATAATGAGTAGGTTTCCAATGATGGTGATAAGGTACATGGACAGAAACACGTTGAAGATGAGGGGTTGCAGTTCAGGGACATATGTTAATCCCATGAGAAAGAATTCTGAAATACCAGTTTGGTTTACAGGTTCCATGTATATGCTGAATATTGACAAAATGGACAATGTGAATATGATATTAATTTTTATGATGAATAGCAACATCACATTAGTATAGTACAGATATAAACACCATTGTAATACTTTCACTTACTTTTAATAAGCTCTAATATCAGGAGAAGCAGTGCATCTTTCAGCAAATAGTGGATACTGGGGAGAGGTCTCCTTCATTAAAAGCAATTCCTCCTCTTGCATAGGACTCAGGCTAGTTTTCCAACAGTGTTGTCTGGAAGGCCACAACTTCCTGTCACCAGTTCCAGGAATGAATGATTTATTTTGGCTTCTAAAATGTTACTATCTCACATGTGGCACATGCACATTGCCAAAACACACACACACACACACACACACACACACACACACACACACACACACACACACACACCAAAATGGAAATAAAAAATACAAAATACATACTCTTTGAATTTCTCCCTCTAAAGCTTGAGAGCTAGTGCATATATAGAGTAAAACTTTTCTCAGATATAATTTGCACCACAAAAATACTTCAGGCTTTTTTCCCCTACAATTTGCTTCCACTTCTTGTTTATTTGTATTCTAATAGCTATTCAATATTCAATATTCTGAATACCAAGACATTCGTAACAATCCTGACAAGTGATGAGACTGCATTGAGTTATAAAGCATGTATATTTCCCTTCACAACCATCCACATCTTCAAGTAAAATGACAGATTATTATGAATATCTCAAATTCAAAACCAAAACAATGGCCAAACTTCTTGTCTTGACCCAGAGTCATCTCTTGTGCCTGTTGAGTTACAGGTAAACTGGTTCACATATCAGATGCCCTTATGAAATGATGGCATGCAACCAATGTACACAACCAGGAAAGTCTGATCTCTGATCTTTTGTGTTCGGAGTTGAGTCCCTCAATGTTCTCCACTTATGCTTCCAGACAAGAAGTAATTAAAACTCCTAAGTTATCACAGGCACAGCACAATGTTTTCTACTTTTAATATTTGCTTTCAAATGTAATCTTAATCTTTCCTTTACTTTTAGGCATTCTAACTTCTATTCACTAAGATAATTGAAAGAGACGGAGAACATCCTTTCATGTGAGTTTGAGTTAAGACTGGTCAATGCTGACTATAATCTTCAAGCTCCTAAGTGTTGTCATTGGAAACTAAAGCAATCTGCTTCTGAAATCAATTGTACAGGAAGTATAGAGACCATATTAATGACTACCATTCATTGTTAAGAATCTGAATGTTTTAGTGAAATACAGAACCCATCATTAGGTATACTACAATGTAAATTTTTAAAAACAATATATACAATGAAAGACTGCATTTTTGTCAAACAATTTGTAGTGACTTGATAAAGACTTACAAAAAAAAAACCAGACGTAGATGACTAGACATAAAAAGAAAGGAACTCATGGAGGGCAATGTTTTTCTGCTCACAAATGAATAGGAAAATAGTTATAATCATTTACTATGATAATCACTTCAAACATTCTACATGTATAAGAATGTATGTTCCATATTGTGTTAATGAGGCACATCATCATGAATTTACTTCAGGCTGGTATTAATGTCATAAATATTCATAAATTGCAACTGAATAAGAAGCCTGAGTCTGCTCTTCTCAGTGGTAAAGAGTTTGAGATGAGGCTCAGTTCGCAACTTCTTCTCCAAACATCATATTCTATGTTTTAAATTTCTTAACTTTTGTTTGTGCATTTGTACTGGAATTAAGGTTAGATATGTCTTCATGGACATTTTTCAATGATGAAAAAAAAAAGAATAAAACTCTCGGCACAGATCCTTGATCAGATATTGTCTACAGTCACTCTGTGTTTGTGCATGTGTATTTTTATTTTTGCATTGCTATATTCAAAAGCACGTTAATTATTCCTTTTATTTTCAAAGAAGTAATAAACTGGGGCAGTTGAATCTACAAGGCTCAGAACATTTCTAACTTGACAAATGCCAGTATGAGTGTGTCATGACACCACTCCTGATCTTCCTTGGTTATGTAGAAAAGTAATGAAGTAAGCATGACCAAACATTAAAATATCAATTAAATCTTGACATATGATGCTATGTACAGTGATAAACTGATTTGAATAATACATAATTAGTTACATTCAACAAATAAATTGTGAGTGTTAATCTAAGAAGCATATAATGTGAGCAGTATACATCATAACAAACATTTTAAGCATTTTTGAATATGCAGTGGTTAGTGCATTAATTTTCACTGTGTCTTATGCTCATATAATAGAAAAAATAATGCAAGGTTGGCTACACAAGAATGAACAATAAAATGCACACCTTTTCTAGTCATTGCCTTATATATTTTCCAAATGCAATAAGTACTTGTTGAAACTCCATACATCACATGACACTTGAATTTCTCATTTCTAGGGAGAATAAGCACACTGACATAATGTGCACCATTTTATCACAATATTCTGTTGAATAATATTATTATAAATAATATTTTTACACTGTCTATAAGAGTTTAGCATTTAAACTGACATTCATAATTTCTGTTTATAGATTAATACTAATATGTGCACATGCCCCTTATAAGTTTTAAGTAGATTCATATTTCTCTATTTGACCAACGCACACTGCTTGATTTCCTTAAGTGATGAGTAATATGCCTCCTTTTATTTATGAATACATGTTTAATATAGATCCACAGATAAAAGACCGTATTTTATTCAAGATCAAATGTCTTTGCAAGAGAAGTAAAGTTTATATGTTTATTACTTCATTATTTTAGAAATATCTGAAGTACAACAAAATATCAGATCTGGTTAACTGTGCGAAGAAACAAGTTATTGTCATGGGTATCTGTTACCAGGATTAAATACTGGCCTCCTTTTGCCTACATAGCCTTTCTCATCTCAATCTAATGAATTTGAGTGAGAGAAACAGGCCCCAGGTTACAAGACAGTCAAACTACTGTGAAACAGTATAAGGTATTCTTAATGGTTGATATTGGAAAATGCTTACAGAAATTATGTCAACCTAAAATTTAAGATAGCTGTGTATTTAATGTCTCTGTAATAGATCTGTGAAAGGTTTTGTTATGTCTAGATGCTTGATGGAAGATTCTTGATTAATTTTCAATGGAGGCAGCAGTGATTTATCTTTGTTAGTTACCAGAATGCAGTCTAGATAGAAACTTCATGGTGCTTTTATTTAAAATACTATGTCTTCCCTCAGCCCAAGAAGTTTGGCTTTGATCCCATTTTTTAAATCAGTAACCAAAATTAATTTACTGACATTTGAATGTTGAAATTAAAAATGAGAGGAACTTTCTCCATGACCCTCAAGCCTCCTTTCACTAACATGTTATTGTTAATTGTACACTTTGAGATGTTTCTGTTTTAAATATCTCATAGTTATTAGGAAGATTCAAGATGTTGTTATATATATATCTCCCTAGTTCTCAAAGCATACTTAATTGATAGCGCTAACTCTCTTATGATTCATATAGGAATATACAAAGTTAATTACAGATGGACTGACAAAGAACAAACATACTTCAAATTTCTATTTATCACCCAAACTCCTCAGAAGATAGCTAAATTTTGAGGTTGTTTATTAAATTAGTATGTGGCCAATTGTGGTGTACTGGTCCAATATGAATTGTGTCCTTGTTAAAAGGAAAGATTGGGAAGATACATAATCATATATGTGCATATATAAATATACATATGCATGGAATAACAGCCACATTAAAGTGCAGGTAAGGATAGGCATCTCCAAGCCTCAGGAAAAAAGAAATCAGAATACATTTGATTTTTCTGCTAAACTCCAGAACCACAGTAGAAATATTTTATTTTATCTTATTTTATTTTATTTTTTTTTGTTTTTTGAGACAGGGTTTCTCCATGTAGCCCTGGCTAACCTAGACTCGCTTTGCAGACCAGGCTGGCCTTGAATTCATAGAGATCCACCTTCCTTGGCCTTTAAGCCTCAAGTTTTAGCAATTATAGTTTAGAAAAATTTAGCAAATACACACTTTAACCAAATCCATGTCCACAACCACCACAACAGAAAGTATCTGAATGAATTTAGACAGTCTTTATAGTTGAGTAATGGCCAATGTCTGGTCATAAATAAATGGGCACTCTTCTTGTAAATAGTATTATACAAGCAGAGTGAAAGATATGTGCATATCAGTATAAATATATAGGAGGATGTTAAAGCAGAGGATCAATCACAGACATGTGAAGTGAAAGGTCTTATTTCTCATGAATTGTTCTGCATACCCTCATCTCTTCTCAGGATAGACTTGAAAACGCATGTTCTTGTTTTCAATGTACTTAGTAAAGTACCATGGTACGTCTGCTGTCTTACTGATAATGATGCTCAGAATCTCACCTGGATGTTGTGCAAGATCAGGTGTCTCAGGATTCAAGGAGATCCTGGCAAAGCATGATCATCTTTGGTTGAAAGTTCTGATGCTTGATCCTGACAAAGATTAGTGGGTTGGCCACAGGCTGACTCTAACAATGTAGTGTAGGTATCTCAGGAACTCAATGCCCAGTGTTCCCCACTAGACCATCTATTTTACTGCATCTCTAATCTCCAGAGAGAAGGACTTAACTACTGAGTGTATAGAAGCATGGAATTCAACATGTATAATTTATTGACCCCTGAGAATAAAAATTCTTTTCTACTGTTTCTGATCACTTGCAGGAATTATAATTTCAAAGAATTTTTTAAACATTGTTGTTGTGAGAACTTTTACTTTAATTTTTACATTTTATGTAGAAAGTTTCAGTCTATGGATACTTTTATTCTTTTGCTAATTATTCTAAAGCTTTGACAATACTATAAATATACACAATGCATTCCCTCTTCTGTCTTCCCATTCTTTCTTTTCCCACTCATTTCTTTCCTAGACTTGGGATTTTTAGTTTCATTTTGTGACACACATATTCAATCACATGCATCTGTCTGACAATGAGATGGGATTTATTATGCATCGGAGATCAGTAAAGTAAGCAGTGAGCATACAACTGAAGGCTTAATTCCCTCTTTCCTTGCATCTACCCATAGGAAAAAGCCAAGCAGTAAGACATAAGTCTTTCTGAGACTTCTCTCATCAGTCATCAGCTGTTGACAGGTCCATTCTTCTTCAGACCCACTGCAACGACTGTAATTAGTGAGACATCATAAGTGTAATGCCATGTATGGGCCAGGTGATGATATTTTGCAGCCTTAAGTTCACTGTCTTTTGTCTCCTATAGTCTATCTGTTTCATCTTCCTCAATGTACCCTGAACCTTAGAGAGTAAATGTTATTTAAGACTAAAAAAATTTTTTATCACTTCTTTCTGTGTGTTTTGTGCAGATGCAAGTCTCTGAGTTCATTGAAGATTACTGGAAATAGAAGATTCTCTAATTATAGCTAAGAGTCATATCTCTGGTACACACACACACACACACACACACACACACACACACACACACCACATACAAGCAATTTAATGCATTGTAACTTTAGGTAGATAGTACAATTACTTCCTCCAGAGGTCTATGACTCCTCATGTTATGGTCTTTTAATCAGGCTTACAGTACCAGGCCTGGATTCCTTCCTATAAATTGGTCCTTAAATCCAATTGCTGTGTAATTGCTTACCCTTATAAAATTTGTGTCATGATCACATGGGTAAGTATATATTGCCTTGTAGGTTGCTAAAGTAATTCACAGAATTCTTAAGTGGGTAAAATCATGGATATCTTTTCTTCACAGGAGCCTGGCTGCATGTCATCTTCTTCAAACACGAAAAACAACTCAGGAACAGAGGTAGACATTATCTCAGAGTAAAGGGCTGGAAACGGTATTCCCACATCTTTTGTTTAGTCTTCATGGAACGTCTATTTTAGTAGATACTAGAATGGCTGTTCTAACTTGTTTCTTGAGTCTGTTTGCTTGGAGTAGGTAAGGAGGCATAAGGGAAAGACAGAAGTAGGGTGGAACTGTCTGGGTAGGAGCGAAGACCTACAAAAGGAACATAAGTTGAATAAATAAATAAATAAATGACAAAAGGAAGATGATATGATATGATTTAGCCTACAGGGTCCACAGTGACTTTGGTGATCACCACGTGAATAGGGTAACAGTTTTTATTAACCCTCTCCTGTCCTATTTCCTCTCTTTATCTACTCCAGTGTCTATTCTATTTGGTCTTCTGAATGAGAATTAAGCATCCTCCCTAGAGTCCTCCTTGTTACTTAGGTGGCTTATGTCTATGGATGTAATATGGTTATCCTGTATTATATAACTAATATCTGCTTATAAATCAATATATTCCATTGATGTCATTCTGGTTCTGGGTTAGTTCACTCAGGATAATCTTTTCCAGCTCAATCCATTCACCTGCAAATTTCATGATGTCCTTGTTTTTGAAAGCTAAACAACATCCCATTTTGTACATGTAGCACAGTTTCCTTATCCATTTATCCAGTGAGGGACATTTGGATTGTTTCCAGCTTCTGGATATTATGAATAATACCACTGTGAACATAGTTGAGTAAATGTCTTTGTTGCATGGTGGAACGTCTTTTGGGTATATGCCCAGGAATGGTATAGCTGGAATTGAGGTGGAGCTGTACCCAGTTTTCTAAAAAAGCACCAGATTTCCTTCCAAAGTGGTTATATGACTTTGTACTCCCACTAGGAATGGAAGAGTATTCCCCTTACTCTACATCTTCACCAGCATGTACTGTCACTTGAATTTTTTATCTTGGCCATTCTGACAGGTGTAAGATGAAATCTCAGATTCTTTTTGATTTGCATTTCCCTGGTGGCTAAGGATGTTGAACATTTCTCTATGTGCTTCTCGGCCATTTGATATTTTTCTGCTTAGCTCTATGCTCCATTTTTAATTTGGGTTATTTTATTTGTTAGTGTTAATTTTTTTATTTGTTTGTATAAATTGGAAATTATTCCTTTGTTGGATATAGGATTGGTGTATAACTTTTCCTAATCTGTAAACTGTATTTTCATTTTCCTGCAAAGTCCTTTGCCTTAATGAAGCACTTCAGTTTCACAGGGTCCTATCTATTAATTGCTATTCTTAGACTCTGAGCTCTATTCAGGAAGTTATCTTTTGTGTCAATGAGTTCAAGGCTCTTCTCAACTTTTTCTTCTAATTAATTTATTCTATTTGGTATTATGTTGAGGCCTTTGATATAACTGTCATTGAGTTTTGTGCAGACTGCAGCAACCCAGTGGGAGTACCCATGCATGCTCAGAAGGGACTGAATTGGCCTGAAGGGATTGGCACAGAAGTCAGCTAACTCCCACCAGCCAGAGGGTAGTATCTGCTCTCTCAAGTAGGACTGAACCTAGACCACACAGCCTGGACAGATCAGGAGGAATGTTAGACAAGCCCACAAGCCAGCAGGGGTTCTGGCACTCTAGCGAAGACTGAGCCTAGGCTCCCAAAGCCCCAGTGCCCTAGGGCAAGGTTCTCAAATCCAGATAAAGGCAGGATAACTGGCATTATCTACCATAACTCAAACTGATTCTTGGGCTACAGACCACCAGCACCAGCCTCTGCTGACCCAGTGGGGAACCCAGGGTGTGGAGTAAAGTTCCCTGCAGCTGAAACCATGTTACCTGCTTGATCCAGGGAAGGACACCAGAAACTACCTCCCAATGCCAGAGACAGCAAGATGACTAGAAGGGGGCATAAAAACACAAAGAACAAAAAACCAAAACAATATGGCATCTCCAAATTCCAACTATTGCAAAGAAATCAGTCCTGGAACCTCAAACACAATTGAAACACAAGAAAATGACCTCAAGTCCACAGTAATGAAGATGATAATGGAGGAAATGAATAAAATCCATAAACAAATGAAGGAAGATGCACCCAAACAGACATTAATGAAGACATTAAAGAGCCAATAGAGAGGCACTGGAAGAAATTCAGGAAAATACAAACAATCAGGTGAAGGAAATCAATAAAACAGTTCAAGACCCAAAGATGAAAATGGAAACAATGATAAAAGCACTGTCAGAAGAAAACCAGGAATGAGAGAACTTAGAGAAAAAAGCAAGTGATGCACACATAAAGTTCTCTAACAGAGTTCAAGAGATGGAGAAATGAATCTCAGGAGTAGAAGGTAGTATGGTAGAACTAGAAACAACCATTAAAGAAAATGCTAAATCTGAAAAATTCTTGACATGAAGCAACCAAGAAATCAAGGACACCATGAAAAGATGAAACCTGAAGATAATAGGCATTGAGGAAAGAGAAGATGCCAGGCTCCAAGGCCCAGAAAATGTTATAACAAAATCATAGAAGAAAACATACCCAGTTTAAGGAAGGAGATGCATATAAACATACAAGAGGCCTACAGAACTCCAAATAGAATAGACCAGAAAAGAAAATCATCCCACCACATAATAATCAAAACACCAAATATACAAAGAAAAATATTAAAATCAGCAAGGGAAATGAGCCAAGTAACATATAATGGCAAATCGATTAGAATTATACCCAACTTCTTAGCAGAGACCATAAAAGCCAGAAGAGCCTGGACAGATGTCTTGCAAACCCTGAGAGACCACAGATGGCAGGCCAGACTACTATACACAGTGAAAATATCAATAGCCATTGATGGAGAAAATAAGATATTCCATGACAAAAACAAATTCAAACAGTACCTATCCACAAATCTGGCCATACAGAAGTTACTAGAAGGAAAATTCCCACCCAAAGTGACAAACTAGAACCAAAATTACACAGGAAATATATAACTACACTACCACAGAAACAAAACCACACACCAACATCAAATTTGCAACCAACATAAAAATCAAGGGACTTAACAGCCACTGGTCATTATTATTTCTCAACGTCAATGGTCTCAATTCTCCCAAAGAAGACACAGACTAACTGAATGGATGCATAAACAAGATCCAACATCCTTCTGCATTAAGAAACACATCTCAGCCACATGGATAGATATTACCTAATGATAAAAGCTGAAAAAAGTTATTCCAAGCAAATGGACATAGGAAGCAAGCTGGTGTAGCTATTTTAATATCTAATAAAATAGGCTTTCAACCTAATTTAATCAAAAGAGAGGAGAAAAGACACTATATACTCATTAAAGGTAAAGTCAATGAAAATGACGTCACAATTCTGAACATCTGTGGTCCCAATACGGGGGCATCCACATTTATAAAAGAAATTTTAGCAAAGCTTACAACACACATTGACACCCACAAATTGATAGTGGGAGACTTAAACACCCCACTTTTACTAAAGGATAGGTCAATGAAGCAGAAACTAAATTGAGAAATAATGACAATAAATGACATCATGAAGCAAATCGATCTAATATATTTAGAGAACTTTTCACCCAAACACAAAGGTTTATTCCTTCTTCTCAGCACCTCATGGAACCTTCTCCAAAATTGATCATATAGTGAGTCACAAAACAAGCCTCAACAGATACATGAAAATTGAAATAATACCTTGTATCCTATCAGATCACTGTGGACTATGGTCATATATGTCATATAACAGCACATTTGGAAGCCCTAGATAAAAAAGAAGAAGAAACATGCAAGAGAAGTAGATGGCTGGAAATCATGAAGCTGAAATTAGGGCTGAAATTAACAAATTAGAAACAAAGAGAAAAATTCAAAGAATCAACAAAATCAGGAACTGATTCTTTGAGAGAATCGACAAGGTAGGCAAACCCTTAGCTAAACTGCCTAAAAGGCAGAGAGACACTATCCAAATCAACAAAATCAGAAATGAAAAGGGAAACAGAACAATAGACACTGAAGAAATATGAAGTATCATAAGGTCTTACTTGAAAGACTTATATGCCACAAAAATTGAGAATCTAAGGGAAATGGACAATTTTCGTGATCATTTCTACTTGCCAAAATAGAATCAAGATCAGATAAACATACTAAATAGTCCTATTTCTTCTAGAAAAATAGTAGCTGTCATTAAACGTCTCCAAACCAAAAACAATCCCAGGGCCAGATGGTTTCAGCACAGAATTCTACCAGACCTTCAAAGAAGAGCTTCAAGCTACTGCACAAAATAGAAATGGATGGTATATTACCATACTCCTTCTTTGAGGCCACAGTCACCTTTATACCTAAATCTCAGAGAGACCCAAAAAAGAAGAGAATTTAAGACCAATTTCTCTTATGAACATTGATACAAAAATAGTCAATAAGTACTCACAAACTGAATCCAAAAACACCTCAAAGATATCATTCACCATGACCAAGTAGGCTTAATTCTTGGCATGCAGGCATGGTTCAATATACAGAAACCCATCAATGTAATTCACCATTTAAACAAACTGAAAGAAAAAAATCACATGATCATCTTCTTAGATGCTGAAAAAGCATTTGACAAAATTCAACACCCATTCATGTTTAAAATTTTGGATAGATCAGGCATACAAGGCACATACACGTATATAATAAAGTTTATATAGAGCCAACCAATAGCCAACATCAAATTAAATGGAGAGAAACTCAAGGAAATTCCTCTAAAACCAGGGCAGACATGGCTGCCCACTTTCTCCATATCTTTTCAGTATAGTTTTAGAAGTTCTAGCCAGAGCAATAAGACAACAAAAGGAGATCAAGGGGATGCAAATGAGAAACGATGAGGTCAAATTATCCCTATTTGCAGATGTTATAATAGTGTACATAAGTGATCCCCAAAAATTCACCAGAGAACTCCTCAGCTGATAAACACCTTCATCAAAATTGCTGGATAAAAAATTGACTGGAAAAGTCAGTAATCTTCCTGTACACAAATGAAAAACATGTTGAGAAAGATATTAAGGAGACTACAGCCTTCAGGATAGCCACAAGCAAGATAAAGTATCTAGGAATAACTCTAACCAAGCAAGTGAAAGATTTTTTTGAAAAAACTACAAATCTCTAAAGAAAGAGATTGAAGATGACATCAGAAGATGTAAAGATCTCCCTTGTTCATAGGTCAGGAGAATTAACAGTAAAAATGGCCATCTTACCAAAAGCAATTTATGGATTCAATGCAATCCCTATCAAAATACCTACACAATTTTTAAAGAAATTGAAAAATCAATTCTCAATTTCATATGGAAAAATGAAAAACTCAGAATAGCTAAAACAATTATGTACAATAAAAGATTCTCCAGAGGAATCTCCTTACTCAATCTCAACCTGTACTATAAAGCAACAGTAATTAAAACTGTATGATAATGGTAACCTGCTGGTTGACCAATGGAATTGAATTGAAGACCCAGAAATAAGTCCACACACATAAGGACACTTGATTTTTGACAAAGAAAACAAATCTATTCAAGGGAAAAATAGCATCTTCAGCAATTGGTGCTATCTAATTGGATGTCTACTTGTAGAAAGATGAAAATAAATCCTTATTTATCACCATGCACAAAACTCAAGTCCAATTGGATTAAAGACCTCAACATAAAACCAGAGACTCTAAATCTGTTAGAATAAAAAGTGGGGAAGGGCCTGGAACTCATTGGCATAAGAGACGACTTCCTGTACAGAACTCCAACAGACCAGGATCTAAGGTCAAAAATTGATAAATGTGACATTATGAGGCTTAGAAGCTTCTACAAGGCAGAAGATACTGTCAATAGAGCGAAGTAACAGCCTACAGACAAGGAAAAGATCTTCACCAATCCTACATCCAACAAAGGACTAATATCAAAAATATATAAGTAGCTCAAGAAATTAAGCACCACCAAGCCAAATAACCCAATTAAGAAATAGGGCTCAGAACTAAACAGAATTCTCAACAGAGGAATATTGAATGTCTGAGAAATGCTTAAATAAATGCTCAATATCCTTAGTCATCGAGAAATGCAAATTGAAATGACACTGAGAGACCATCTTACACCAATAAGAATGGCTAAAATAAAAAAACTCAAGTGACAGCACATGCTGCAAGGATGTGAAGAAAAGGGAACACTCCTTCATTGCTGGTGGGAGTGCAAACTTGTACAACCACTTTGGAAATTTATCTGGTGCTCTCTTAGAAAACTGAGAATAGGCCTTCCTCAAGACCCAGCTATTCCACTCCTTTTAATATACCCAGAAAATGCTCCACCACATGACAAGGACATATGCTAAACCATGTTCATATCAGCTTTATTTATAATAGCCAGAACCTGGAAATGACCTAGATGTCCCTCAGTCGAAGAGTGGATAAAGAAACTGTGGTACATTTACATCATGGGATACTATTCAGCTATTAAAAATAAGAAATCCTGAAATTTGCAGGCAAATAGATGGAACTATAAATTATCATCCTGAGTGAGTTAAGCCAGAACAAGAAACATACACATGGCATATACTCATTTTTAATTGGACACTAACCCAACAGAAATGTCCCCTTAAAATCTTCAAATAGCTCGAGATTGGGATAGATACTGGGGTTTCCTATTGGGACCCTAGGTGAGAGATGTAAGGAAGAATGGGGAAGTAGAAGGATCCAGAGGGAACTAGCAACCTACAAGAAGTCCATTAAGGCGGACGGATCTGGACCCGGGTGGGTCAGCTTAAACTACTGTACCAACCAAGGTCAATACATGCAATAAACCTAGAACTCCTATCCAGATTTTGCCAAAAGACACCATGTTCTCCGCAACTGTGTGGAGAGCAGGGAGTGACTTGGACATGGACTCTGGTGCCCCTTATTTGACCATCTCCCATTGGTGGGGAGACCTGGTGACACTTGGAGGAAGAATAAGCAGGCTACCAGGATGAGACCTGATAGGCTGTGGTCTTATAGTGGGAACCAGGTGCCCTTTCTGTCACAACCTAGGGGAGGGGAATAGGATGAATGAGGGAAAGAGGGGGAATAGGAAGATACAAGTGAAGGGATAACAAATAAGATGGAATCTAAATAAATTACTTACATAAAATAAAATGTTCAGACCATAAAATATATAATAAAGTACATGTTTTGGTTCCTCTGTAATCACATGGGAATGGTGTGTCTGACTAATGAGGCACTATGGATATTAAACCCCAAGGGCCATGGAGGCTGCATGTCATCTATTGGTGACCACCTAGCTATTAGCTTTGTCAGGTACTAGGCAGCTTTCCTGACAATGGTTTTTCCCCGTTTCTCCACAGGGTCACAGTGCTTCCTCATCGTTCAGTGTTCCCCAGGCAAATCTTCAATATTTTTGCTGATATTCAGGAAGGAACTTAATGCCATTCTTTAATCTTGAAACCCAGGTAATCTGAAATCTCCTTCACCATCTTGAGTACTTACAGGAGTTAATCTATAGGTCAATTCAGGATTATGTGGGCTAAGGAAAGGCCATATAGCTGCATCATTTTCAGTCATCTTTTCATGCTTACTTCTAATTATATACCAATATTTTAGCAACCTTCATTCTGCTAATTTCCTACACTAAATCTATATCATAACGCTAATCTACTCTTCCTATTTTGTGAAGAATCTTCCAGGATTAACTGAATTTTAATCATTTGACAATTGGAAAAGTTATATAGTGAGTGGAATCTAAATTTTTATTTATAGACTAAGAAAATATTTAGACAAAATCTTGGCTGACATTGCTCTTTTTCATTCTAAATAACATCTGACTACAAGATCATACATTACTATAATTTTTGGTATTTAAAATTTAAAACTAAGAAAAACTGAATATGGCCAAGACAATAATATTTATATATGTCCATAATAAGCCAATTATGATACTTTACCACAAGATACGGTTTTTCTATAAATAACAAATCTAATTGCTTAATATATCCTTCATATTCTACTTCATTTTATTTTCTATAGGGAAAATTTATAGAATAACTAAATTATGTTTAACATATTTTTGTTTATAAATCTATAAATTTCACATTTATTTGAGTATATTCATCTCAATACTATTATATAAATGTTCTATTGGAAAGAAAAAAAGTAAATGATTAAGTACATAAGTCACTGGAATAAATCAAGTTAATATTAATGATTAAGAACGAGCATATATTAAAATTAATGAGAATAGGCATAGACAGCACATAAATTTTAAGTGAAATACAATGACACTGTTCACAGATTTTAAAAAATTAATGCACTAAAACTCTTAGTAGAATCATGAATATGAACTTCTGCTTTCCTTGAAAAAACAAAAATGGATAATTCACATATGAATTAGAAATGAATGTGCATCATTTCACTTCTAATAACATCAGTAATATTCAACATTTTTTAATTTAATGGTTATTGATGATAATTTTACTGTTTTCAGTATTACTTTTGAATAGTTTAAATATTTTAAAAGGTATCATTTAAACACTTAAAGTTATATTATAGGCTTCTTTTAGGAAAATTATGCATGTATTGGAACTACTATTTATGTTGATATGGCAACTACATATTTTATAACTAGGCACCACTATATGCACACGAGAAAATAGTAGCATCAGAGTTATTTATTGAATTTCTTGTTTTTTAGGCAATATTCTTAGTGGCAATTTTAATACAATGATTCTTCTCTGAAGTCTGATAATTATATCCTAAAGATAATCTACTTTTTATTCTTTTTGATTTTTATTTTTGACATTACAAAATAATTTAAACATTTTTATCCCTTTCTATTTCTCTTTCAAACTGTCTCATATGCTGCCTTTTTTCTCCTTCAAAATGCTTCTATTTTTCACTAATTGTTGTTGCATGCTTATATCAACATGTGTAAACATGCACATTCTTAAATATATCCTGTGTTGTTCATATAACGTTATGTGTACTTTTTCAGTGATGACACTTTGGCAATGGACAAGCTCACTCCCCAACCCTGTCATTCCCTCCACTTCTTCTTAAAAAGGGGAGGTCCCCAAAGGATACCAACCCACCCTGGCCCCTCAAGTGGCTTAAGTACTAAGTGCACCATCTCCCACTGAGGCCAGACAAGGGAGCCCAGCTGTGAGAAAGGGATTCAAAGGCTGGAAACAAAGTCAGAGATAGCCCCTACTCCCATTGTTAGTGGAACCACATAATAACTAAACTGCACATCTGTTACATACGTGTAGGGTGTCTCGGTTGAACCCGTGCATACTCTTTGGTTGGTGGTTCACTCTCTATGAGTCTGCATGGGCCCAGGTCAGTTTACTCTGTAGGTCTTCCTATGGTGTCTTTGACCATTCGACTCCATCAATCCTTCCTCCCACTCTTCCAAATATTTCTCTGAGTTCAACCTATTGTTTGCTATGGGTCTCTGCACCTGTTTCCATCAACTGATACATGAAGCCTATCAGAAGTCAGCTATGCTGGACTGCTCTCCTCAAGCATAGCAATGGTTCTCTGTCTTATGAATGAGAGGATACAAATATCTGACATACTTGAAAAATATATTCTGGTTTATGACCTAGACACCAAATGCAGACTTAGTTGTATCTAACATACAGTACCAACTAAGACTTACTTTTCTTTAGATTTAATATGATTATTACAATCCTGAGGCTTTGGAGAAATTTAAGTTTAAAAACTATATATAATTTCTTTTCTTCTTCTTCGCTTCTATAATACAAATAATTGCTTGCTACAAAAGTATTAAAGCAAAGGATAAAAGATTACACCAAGATAGATGGTTTAAGTTAACAGAGATGAGATATGATACATAACAATTTCCATTCAGAAATTTAAACACAACATGATAGGAAAGATGTTTATTCCAAGTTAGCCAAATACAAACCGTCAATTCACTATGAATATAACAATTATATAATTTCTGATTGTCTCGTGGTTCTCACTGCTGTATGTGGTTTATTTTACACATGAGTAATAATACAAATGTAAATGTTAAAAATGAACATAATAAAAAAGAAATTAAAAAACAATTAGAAAAGAAGTAGAAGGCAAGTTATGGGGAGTTGGAGAGTGAGAGCAAGAGTCAGAGTGAGCTTGTACTTTACTTTTTGGACCAATCACCTGTATTTTCTCATTCAGACTCAAACAAATTATGGAATTAGAAAACCAGACAGATGTAATACAATTCTTCCTCTTGGGACTCTCAGAGGACCCAGAATTTCAGCCCATTCTGTTTGGACTGTTCCTGCTCATGTACCTAGCGACAGTTTCTGGGAACTTGCTCATCATTCTGGCCATTATCTCTGACTCTCACCTCCACACTCCAATGTACTTCCTACTCTCTAACCTGTCCTTCACTGATATCTGCTTCAGCACCACCACTGTCCCTAAGATGCTGATAAACCTTCATAAACAGAGCAAAGCCATCAGTTACACAGGCTGCATTACCCAGCTCAGCTTTGTCTTACTTTTTGCCGGGATGGAAAACTTTCTCCTTGCAGCGATGGCTTATGACCGTTATGTGGCCATCTGCAATCCCCTTCGCTACACCGCCATCATGAAACTCCACTTGTGTTTTCTGATGATTTTATTGTCTTTGTGCATTAGCGTTGTGGATGCCCTTCTGCATGGTTTAATGATTCTGCGGCTGTCATTCTGCACATATTTTGAAATTCCTGACTTCTTCTGTGAACTTGATCAGGTCATTAAGCTTGCATGTTCTGACACTTTCCTCAATAACATTCTGGTGTATGCCGTAACTAGTGTATTAGGTGGCGTGCCCCTAGTAGGGATTATTTTCTCTTACTTTAAAATTATCTCTTCCATCCTGAGAATGACAGCATCAGGGGGTAGGTATAAAGCTTTCTCAACATGTGGGTCTCATCTGTCAGTTGTTTCCTTGTTCTATGGGACAGCATTTGGGGTATATATTAGCTCTGCATTTACAGACTCCCACAGGAAGACTTCTGTAGCATCACTGATGTATACTGTGCTTCCTCCAATGCTGAACCCATTTATATACAGTCTGCGGAACAAAGATATGCAGAAGGCTTTGAGAAAAATCATCTAAATAGCTATTTTCTTAATATTGCATTGTTACTTTCAATGTGGCCTTCTGAACTTACTCATGGATCACAGGGAGAGCAGAGTAACAGCTCTTTATCTATTTGTTTTTCTTATAATAATGACTACATACCATATTAACTAAGGATTATTACCCTTGCGTATGAATGTTTGTATTGATCCTCTTTGGTTTGTTGAAATTTTGAATTCCTATGTGGAAATTGTAAGATGAAGTTTTTGGGCACAGGCCAAAAAAGTAGGCACTATACAAATAATTTTAGATATAATTATCTGCAGCAGGCTACTAATATTATTTACAGTATTAAGTCAAGAAAGAACAAATAAGGTAAGAGAATTTTTCACTACACTGAGTCTACCACCTACTCCTGGTTAATGCCAACACAATGTCACTATCTGAAATTTATGAGATTATCCTGACATTTATGCCATTCTTCTTACATATATTGTATTAGAATGGATTTAATTTTATGACATTTTTAACACCCACACCAATCTAAAATTTTCACTAGAGTTACAATGCTGAATTATGTGTTGAAGCTTCTGTTGAAGTAAAAGAATGAAAGAATTGCATTTTTGTGAGTCGATAATGAAAGCTGAAAGCTGAATGTTCTTAGTGGCTGTTTCCTCTACTCCCACAATACTCCCTGCTCATATATTCCCCATCCATTAAACTATACTATACTATCAATTCCATTTATTGATAGTGTAATAAACTTTTTTGTTTCTCTAAAAAGATAGCAGCAACTTACAGATTCTGTAATGTCAAAAATAGGGCAAATGGGAAGCAAAAAACTTATCTGAGGACTCTAGAATGCACCTCCTACTACAACTCATCTATATAAGTTTAATTCTTAAACACATTCCAAATACTTATTGTTATACCCACATATAAATGTAACTCCTTCCCATCATCTAAGAAACTTATTTTTGCAACAGATTGTAATTATTACTGAAAGACCGAAGTAGTCAGAATGAACAGAATGATTGCCTGTGTGATACCAAATCTCAGTTGATATAGAAAAAGTGGAATCCCTACATTGAAGGCTCAAGAGCCTTCATAGAAAATGGGGGATGGAATTTGTAAGAGGCAGGTAATCAGGGCATATGTTGTAAGACAGTGTCCCCTCTAAATGATCAAAATGCGGCTCCCATGAAATACCAAAAATGTGGTATCCAAAAGAAGGCCTGAAAAATTAACAAGCAATATGGATGAGTCTTTTATGAGGCTCAATTCCTAGATGAAGAACTATAGAAAATTAATGTCAGCTGAGAGGGGGCATGTCATTTTTTCTAGAAATGAGCCTATTCATAGGTGGTCAATCCCAAGGAGTCAGCCCCAAATCTACATTCATATGAAAAACGTAAAAAAACACAACAGATTCCATATATATATATATATATATATATATATATATATATATATATATATATATACATAGTCTTAAAAACAAGCAATAAAATGCCACATATTTGAAAAGGAATTAGGAGACAGAAGTGGAGTTTCAGTAAGGAAAGGGGAGAATAAAGTAAGTACTATATTCTTATATAATATTTTCAAAATATATTAGAATGTTGTTGCACATTAAGATAGTCATTTAGGGTAGATTAAGTCCAGGTAGGCACATCCAGATATATCCTAGTCAGGTTAATGTTTCTTCTTTTAATCATATTCTTTCAAAGCGTGTTTTCCACTTCAGATACCTGGTCTATTGGTGGTATAACAGATACTACATCTTACTTGAGAATTTATTAAAATTATCTGTTTAAAGAAATGATGTTCTCTAAAGGTTATCCAAAAATTACCTCTTCATCTGTCATTCTCCAGAACCTAGTGTGTATTCATTTGTAAACTAATTTATGTTCAGATAGGTGAGGTTATGATGAACCATTAGACATCATCCATATGGTTCCTGATGAATCCTCAGCTTGATAAATACCCCTTAATCTTTGTAGAAACGTGCAATTGTTGAATTCACAAAGATTGTCAGTGTTTCAGAGTGGTCCTAATCAGTGCATATTTCTAATAAGATCATAGGTTATGTCAACATAAATACTCCAGTGACAAATTTGGGGTTGTTGAAATTACTGCTATAGTGCATAATTACTGTCATATTTAGTTGTACTGTGTAATTGCCATTGGAATGAAAGATAGGATGATCCCTGTTTAATAGTAAATAATAAAATGTACTATCATTAAATTCTCAATCCTTACTATTTCCTTGAGTAAGAATTACTTTTCTATTACATACTTATTTTCAGTATTGCTTAATAAATTAACTTTGTTGATTATAGTTTTATTATAGTTTATAGTCTATTAACAAGTGTCAAAGATATTCACATGGCATTTGACTAATGTTTATGCATTCACATTTATTGCTCATTATAAGTGACTAATATTCCCTTCCTCTTTGACTGTGTCTGGATTACTCATTTAAAAAAAAAGAATCCAGAAAATGAAGTGATTCTTAATAAAGATATTAAGAGTCGCTACATAGAGAGCTTTTATACATGCATCAAGGTTTTTAAATGCAAGTATAGTGAAATAAAATAAAATCCACATACAGAAACCACATTTAGAATGGAATATCAGATATACCAAGATTTCTCTGAGTGTTCCAATTATTTCCTAGAATCATCTAGTCAGGACAGTTTCTTAAACTGGCATACTTTCAATAGATGAAATGTTATTCTATTAGTTCCTGTAGACATCCACATTGGGAATTCTTTTTCATAGTTCTGATTCCATCACTGTGTAACTGCTACTTTACTGTGGTATAGGACAAGAGAAAAGGAGATAGAGGAACATATAGGAAATTAAAAATGATGATGTGGATGGTAGTGGACGCTGGCACATGTGGTCTCCTTACCGTGCAGCCATGGGCATTGAGACCACTTGGGTTAGATCCAACATCACTAACCCATCTCCCAGCCCCTTCTCTCTCCTGTAGCACAGTCGAGTGCTCTCTTCGGCAGTTTTGTCAGAAGCTGTGGAATATTTTCTCAGTGTTTCATCTAGCCATCCTTCTGTGTAAAATGGCACACAACTAAGTTTATTTTTACATGAAAGTAAGCAGTCCCAGAAAAGTAGGGAACCAATGACTTAGCTCTAATATTTAAAAGAATGGAGACACTAAAATTTCAATGGGCTTCCAATGACATGAATTGAATCCGAAAGTTACAATGAAGAAAATTGTGAACTTTTAATAGATGTGCTGATACATGTGCTGATAGTGCATAAAATTTTATCGTTGGGGGATCCAAGATGGTGGCAAGCAGCGTGGATCGTGTTCAAAAGTGAACAATTGAGGGAATTGCACTGATTTCTGAGCTAGGAACACCAAGGTCCCCACACCATGGCAGCAGGAGTGCTCCACGGCTCAGAGGGACCAGGGTGCAGAGGACCTGCATGCCCCTGCACACGGGAGAAACACGGATTTTCTCTGATCAGAGCAACAGCGGCAGAGGCAGCAGTGGCAGCAGTGGCAGCAGTGGCACCAGCGGCACCAGTGTCAGGAGCAGCAGTGGCTGAGGTTTGTAGCTCAGAGCCTTCCGGTGGAGGCGATTGGTGTGGTGGCCGGTGGGAGTTGCTGTGGGAGAGGGGACTCTGGACAGGATTTGGGTTGCGTGGTGCCTTGAGACCCAAACTGGACTCGGCGGACAGTTCAGCCCCAGAGTCCTGGGTTCAGGTCAGTGCGCAGTGCTGTGGAGATGCTGGCTCAGCTCAGCAAGCAATTCGGCCCAAGGCATTAGCTCAGCGCAGCCGCAGTTCTCCTGCTGTGATGTAGGCTGGGCAGAGTGCTCAGTTCCACCAGAGGCGCTAGCTCAGCACAGCCACAGTTCTGCTGTGATGCAGGCTGGGCAGAGGCGCTAGCTCAGCTCAGCAAGCAGTTCTGCCCTAGACACTAGCTCAGCTCAGCGGGCAGTTCTGGGGTGCTGATGCAGACTGAGGTCAGCACGCAGATCCAGCCCAGAAGCCCTAGCTGGACTTGCCAGGCAGATTGGGCCCAGAGACTCTAGCTGAGCTGGGCCCACAGCCTTGGCGGCCCTAAGACTCTGGCTGGACTATCCATGCAGTTTAGGCCTGGAGTCCCGGGCTGAACTCAGTGTGCAGTGTGAGTTAAGAGTCCCTGGCTGAGCTCGGTGCACAATTCTGCCCCAGAGACTCAGGTGGAGCTTGGTGTGCAGTTTGGGGCCAGAGTCCCTAACTGTGCTAAGTAGACAGATTGGGCCCAAAGACTCTAGCTGAGCTTTTGGCACAGTCCCGGCTCTAAGACTCTGGTTGGACACGGTGTGCAGTTTGAATCCAGAATTGCTGGCTGAACTTGGTGGACGGTTCGGGCCCTGAGTCAATAACTGACCATAGCACTCACTTTGGGCCAAAATCCCCTAGCTGAGCTCAGAGCGCAGTCCCAGCCCAAAAATTCTGGGTGGACCTGTGTGCATTTTGGGCCCAGAATCCCTAGCTGAGCTCGGCAGATGGTTCAGGCCCTGAGAATCTAGCTGAGCTCAACCTTGATTTGAGCCCAGTATCCCTGGCTGGACTTGGCAAGGGACCCAGAAGGCTGTGGATACCTTGGCCTGACCCAATGTTTATTCAGAGACCCAGAACGATTGCAGGACCCACAGCACAGGGGAGCTGAGGATCACTGGCAGGGAGAGCCCAAAATGACAGGGCTAACCTCCTGCCATCCACACTGGTGAAGCATCAGAGCTTCCAGCCTATGGAAACCATGAGAAAACAAGTGAATCTATCATCAGACTCCCTCCATCCAACTCTGGAAGCTACCCAACAAAAACAAAGACAGCAAGATGTCTAAAGGACAGAGTAAAAGCATACACAAAAAACCCCAAAACAACATGGCATCTCCAGTTCCAGCTATCCCAAAGAAAACAACCCAGAGAACTCAAATACAATGGAAACAGAAGAAAATGACCTCAAATCCTTGGTAATGATGATGATAATGGAGGAAACAAATAAAATTTGTAATCAAATGGAGGAAGATGCAGTCAACCAGGTGAGAGACATAAAAGAAGCACATAGAGTGGAACTGGAAAAATTTCAGGAAAATGCAAACAACCAGATGAAAGAAATAAATAAAATGGTTCAAGCTCTGAAGACCTATAAAGTGGCAAGGGAAGAAACTCAGGAATATACAAATAATCAGATGAAAGAAATAACAAAATCAGTTCAAGATCTGAAGATGAAAATGGATTCAATGACAAACACACGTACAGAAGAAAAACGAGAAGAACTTGAGACCTCAGGGAAGAAGGCAAGCAACACAGAGGTGAGCTATTCTAACAGAATCCAAGAGATGGAAGAATGAATCTCAGGCCTAGAAGATACAATCACAGATCTTGAAGCAACCATTAAAGAAAATGCCAAATCTAGAAAACTCCTGACACAAAACATCCAAGAAATTAAGGACACCATGAAAAGAAGAAATCTGCGGATAATAGGCATTGATAAAAGAGAAGATATCAGTCTCCAAGGCCCAGAAATTATTCTCAACAACATCATAGAAGAAAATTTCCCCAATCTAAAGAAAGAGAGGCCTATACACATACAAGTGGCCTACAGAACACCAAATGGAATTGACCAGAAAAGAAAAACTGCCCGTCACATAATAATCAAAACACAAAACATACAGAACAAAGAAAAAATATTAAAAGCTGCAAGGAAAAAGGGCCAAATAAAATTTGCAAACCTAGCAGAATTACACCCGACTTCTCAAAAGAGACCCTAAAAGCCAGAAGGGTCTGGACAGAGACCCTGCAAACCCTAAGAGACCACAGATGCCAGGCCAGACTACTTTACCCAGCAAAACTAACAATAACCATTGATGGAGAAAACAAAATATTCCATGACAAAACCAAATTCAAACAGTACCTATCCACAAATCCAGCTTTACAGAAGGTATTAGAAGGAAAACTCCATCCCAAAGGGTCAAGCTACAACCAAAACTACTCAGGAAGTAGATAACTATACCATGGCAAAAACACAACTACAGAAATGCTTGTCTGGAAACAACATCAAAATTAAGACTCTTCACAGTCACTGGTCATTAATATCTCTCAACATCAATGGTCTCAATTCTCCAATAAAAAGACACAGACTAACTGAATGGGTGCATAAACAAGATCCACATCCTTCTGCATTCAAGAAATACATCTCACCCAAAACAATAGGCATTACCTCAGGGTAAAAGGTTGGAAAAAAATATTCCAAGCAAATAGTCACAAGAAGCAAGCAGGCGTAGCCATTTTAATATCGAACAAAATAGACTTTCAACCAAGATTAATCAAAAGGGATGAGGACGGACACTTCATACTCATCAAAGGTAAAGTCAACCAAGATGACATCACAATTCTGAACATCTATGCTCCCAATACAAGGGCACCCACATTTGTAAAAGATCTGCTAAAAAGGCTTAAACCATACATCGATCCCCACACAATAATAGTGGGAGACTTCAATACCCCACTTATCACTGAAGGATAAGTCATTGAAACAGAAACTAAGCCGAGGAATAACATCATTAACCAATGCCATGGGTCAAATGGATCTAACAGATATCTATAGAACCTTTCACCCAAACAAGAAAGAATATACCTTCCTTTCTGCACTCCATGGAACCTTCTCCAAAATTGATCACATTGTAGTTCAAAAAGCAAGCCTCAACAGATACAAGAGGTTGAATTAATACCTTGTATTCTATCAGACCACCATGGGCTTAGGCTGCAATTCAACAACAACAGAAATAACCAAAAACCTACACATACATGGAAACTAAACAACTCTCTGCTAAAGAACACCTGGGTCAGGGAAGAAATAAAGAAAGAAATCAAGGAGTTTCTGAAATTCAATGAAAATGAAGGAACAACATACCCAAATTTGTGGGATACATTGAAAGCAGTGCTAAGAGGAAAATTCATAGCACTAAGTGCCTTTAAAAAGAAATTGGAAACATTGCACATAAGCATCTTAACGACACCACTGAAAGCCCTAGAAAAAAAAGAAGCAGAAACACCCAAAAGAAATAGACGTCTGGAAAAAATCAAACTCAGGGGTAAAATTAACAAATTAGAAACTAAGAAAACAGTCCAAAGAATCAACAAAACCAAGAGCTGCTTCTTTGAGAAAATCAACAAGATAGACAGATCGTTAGCCAACCTAACTAACAGGCAGAGAGACAGTATTGAACTCAACAAAATCGGAAATGGACAGGGAGACATAACAACAGACACTGAAGAAATACAAAGAATCATAAGATCATACTTTGAAGGCATATATGCCACAAAATTTGAAATTCTAAGGGAAATGGACGATTTTCTTGATCAATTTCACTTGCCAAAGTTGAGTGAAGAACAGATAAACAGCAAGGCCCAGGTTCTAAGGTCAACAATTAAAAAATGGGACCTCAGGAGGCTGAGAAGCTTCTGTAAGGCAGGAGACACTGTCAAGAGAACAACGCAACAGTCTATAGACTGGGAAAAGATCTTCACCAACCCTTCATCTGACAAAGGTCTAATATCCAAAATATATAAAGAACTCAAGAAATTAAACACCACCAAACCAAATAACCCAATTGAGAAATGGGGCTCAGAACTAAACAGAGAATTCTCAACAGAGGAATATCAAATGGCTGAGAAACACTTAAAGAAATGCTCAACCTCCTTAGTCATCAGAGAAATGCAAATCAAAATGACACTGAGATTCCATCTTACACCCATCAGAATGGCTAAGATCAATAACTCAACTGACACCACATGCTGGCGAGGATGTGGAGAGAGAGGAACACTCTTTCATTGCTGGTGGGAATGCAAACTAGTACAACCACTTTGGAAATCTATCTGGTGCTATCTCAGAACACTGGGAATATGGCTTCCTCAAGACCCAGCTATTGCACTCCTTGGAATATACCCAGAAGATGCTCCAGCACACAGCAAGAAAATTTGTTCAACCATGTTCATAGCAGCCTTATTTATAATAGCTAGAACCTGGAAACAGGCTATGTGTCCTTCATTAGAAGAATGGATAAAGATACTGTGGTACATATACACTATGGACTACTACTCAGCTATTAAAAACAAGGAGTTCTCAAAATTTGTGGACAAATGGATTGAACTAGAAATTATCATGATGAGTGAGTTCACTCAGAAGCAAAAAGAGTCAAATGGTATATACTCACTTATATCTTCATACTAGCCCAAGGGGCATGTCCCTGAAAGCCTTCACTTACCAGGAAATTGGGACAGAGAGGAGGACAGATGAGAGAAGCATGAGAGAATAGCAAAGTAGAAGGATCCAGAGGGTCCTAGAAATCTACAAGTAGAACATTATGATAGGCAGATTTGGGCCCAGGGGTCCCGCTCAAACTAAGGCACCAGCCAAGAACAATGTAGGTGGTAAACTTCAACCCCCTACCCAGATCTAGCCAATGGACAGAACATTCTCCGCAGCAGGGTGGAGAGTGGGATATGACTTTCTCACATACTCTGGTGCCTCACATTTGACCATGTTCCCTGGAGGGGGAGGCCTGGTGGCACTCAGAGGAAGGACAGCAGGTTACCAAGAAGAGACTTGATACCCTATGAACATATACAAGGGGAGGCAATCCCCCTCAGGAACAGTCATAGGGGAGGGGAATAGGGGGAAAATGGGAGGAAGGGAAGAATGGAGGATACAAGGGATGGGATAACCATTGAGATGTAACAAGAATACATTAAAAAAGGAAAAAAATGATGATGTGTTCTGTATGCACGTTTGCAAATATTATAAAGAAACAAGTAGCCTGTATAATTGGTAGGTGTTAATAATGAGATTAGTAAAATATATAAAATAACATTAATAATAAAACTATATTTAGAACTGTCTGTCTAATATTGATGGAATATTTGCCACTCTTTATCATGCATTCACTCTGATTAGGGGTTGCAATGAAGACACATTAATAAGCAAATTATAGGACTCTGGCATGTTCAGCATTCTAAGATTATCTTTTTAAAAGTACAAATACTAACATTATATATATATATGTGTGTGTGTGTATATACATATATGCATGTTTGTTCTATGTGTAACACAAAAGCACTTCTATTCAACAGCTTTCTAGTTCTGCACATTCATTTAAAAACAATCCATTTGTCAGTTACAGAAAGCTTGGATTATGGATTTTGGAGAGAGTTGTGTTCAATGCTTAGAACAACCATTTTACCTGGCATTTACTCCAGAGAAAATTCAATTGAAGGCTTGATACAGTCTTTTGGAAATATTCAGTTATTGTTATCTGAGATTTATGGGGTTGTTCTTCCTATGGTAATTTCAGAGCCTTTGCATGATTTCAGTTGCAAAACATCCCTGGCAAATCTGCAATTCTTGCAATGGTAGATAATTGTTTAGGTAATGGTTACTTAAGACAATACACATATAAGATAAAAGGTTTTATGTGAGAATTTACTTGCTAAAATGTCTTTTGTGTGACAAATTAAAGCACTTCTGCAAGGTAGTTTGGAGGTCAGTTCCTCAGAGATGATCTTTTTACACCAGGAACCCATAATACATCTTTCATTGTCTCTCTGAGGTCTGTATAACTAAGAACACCCTCAAGAAGTCATGGCTTCCATTATGGAATTTAAGATGATGCTAGTAATTTCTTTCACACAAATAATATTACTTGTACATTTTTACAAGAGCTTTTTCAGCCAACCAATTGACCTTCATTTATCAAACTATGTACAAAGCTTTATACTAAAAGCTGTATGGGATATTAAGAATTCTTGATGTCCCAACCTCCAAAACTCAGTTGGAGAGAAAGAATATATTTTTAGGTAATTTGTTTCATATTTTGCCATGTGTATGTATGTCTATTTGTGAGTACGCAGATGTGAGTAGTTTCCACATAGGCCAGAAAAATGCAATGGATCTCCTTGAGCTGGACTTATAGTCATGTGTAAGTCCTGTGACATGTGTCTTGGGAACCAAACTCAGGTATTCTGCAAGAGGAATATACAATTTTAACTACGTGGCCATCTTTCTTGCCCCTTTAAGAATACTGTCTCTGAAATATGTTTGAAACGTCATGCTTAAAAATCCTTTATTCACTTTCATTTGAGAAGTTTGTGGAATATGTACTTATAAGTCTTATAGAGGTCAGTAAATTATTATTCTGTATATGTCTATGACCTCAGATTAAAACTAGGGCTTTAACACAAAGAAACAAAAGAAAACTAGAGCTTCAAAGTCTATTAAATCCTCCACAGGCTCTTCCTCATTATTGAATAAATTAATATTTTTCTTATTCTTTTTTTATTATGTCAGATTCTATGAATATGTTAGTATTTCATTTTAAATAATATAGTATCTGTAAATTTGTCAGAGTTATTTTATCAGAAATTCTATTTTAGTGAAGTAACTTTGTGCCATAATTTGTTTAATATGGAATATTTAATAATGATTACATTTAATTTTAATGATTCTTACATAATCACATAATTTTCCCATTTCTTTGCTTTTTCTAAAGCCCCTCATATAATACACATTTCTCTATTTCAAGTTCATGGACTCCTGTGTCAATGGAATATTCTGAGAATATGTCTTCCATTGAAAGAGACTAGAAATTCTTGGGCCTCATTACCAGAGTTTAAAATATACTTTGAGGTTACTTAAGACTTAAGACCACTACTTTACTGTGTATTCCTGTGGTTTGTTTGAGCTGTCTGTAAGAGACCAGTGAAAGATAATTTGCTTTGGATTTCCCATATATTAGAAATACTTAGCTTAAGATCAAGTTATGTACCTTTCCTTGACCCTGACCGAGGTTAGTGTATCTGTATAATTTCCTGAAAGTGTCAAATCATAAACTAAAAACTTTTCTTTTTCTCATGTGATTATTTCTCATATATCTCATGGCGTTCAATAAATAGTGAGCAAATCTTTTATTAAAAACACATACAACACACACAGAGACATAACAGATATGACTCATATATAGAGAAACACACAGACACACATAGGGACAAGACACACACAGATACAGGGACAAACAGATTCTGAAGACAGACTTCAGGTAGTCACAGATTCTGACTCATAAAATAGTAAGTGAGAGGTTTAAAGACAAAATGAACATAAAATAGAAAATTAAAATCTGGACTTCATAGGGGAGCCCAGACTGTGAGTATGGGATAGATCTGACCTTAGATCATCTCACCATTCCACAGTGGGACCCAGGCACCAGGGAGGATTGATGGGGCAGGTGGTTCTAAACACATTTTTGTAAAGCCCAGCCAAACACCACATGCTAGTGTATGTCTTACCTATACTCTCTGGTGGACTAAACCAAGGCCCCAGGTCATTGGTGGCCTCAGGCAGGGTCTCTAAAGCTCATACAAACACACTCTATCTATCTGACTGAACTGTGGGCTACAGGGCACCAGTGTCTGTGTCTGCTGGCCAAAGGGAGATCCTACTGTGTGGAACTGGAATAAATTTGACTTTGGAGCACTCAACTTGTCCATGGAGTCATCCTGGACCCAGGCAGCTATGGACACATTCTTCAAAGCCCAGCCAAATGTCACAGGGTAGTGTGAGGTACCTGTACTCTCTTTAGTATTGAACCAAGGCCCCAGGGCCCTAGTGGCCCAAAGCCTCTCCAAATGCCAGATTGGGTTGTACCCACACTCTCTCCAACTGAAACTTTGAGTGCAGATCATCATCATCATCATCATCATCATCATCATCATCATCATCTAGTACAGTGGGAATCCCAGTGTGTGGAGCAAAGTCCCCTGGGGTTGAACCTCGGTCATCTGCATGATTCAAGGAAGGGTTTTCTGATACTCAGAGGTGAGGGGTCTCATCCTATAGACACTCACTTATGAACTGCTCTCAATGGCCAATGAAGGACACTACAAACTACCACCAAACATCAGAAACAGCATGATGACTAAAGGACAGTGTAAAAACACAACAAAAGCCAAAATAATATGGCACTTCCAGAACACAGTTATCCAAAAGCAATCAACCCTGGAACATAAAACACAACTAAAGCACTAGAAAATGACATCAAATACTTTACAATGAAGATGATAATGGATGAAATGAACAAAATCCATAAAAAAATACAAGAAGATGCAGCCAAACAGATTGAGGACCTTATAGAGGCTATGAGAGAAACCTACAGGGAGGAAATGAAGAAACCACTGGAAGAAATTCATGAAAATGCAAACAGCCAGGGGAAAGAAATGAATGAAATGGTTGGTTCAAGATCTGAAGAAGAAAATGGAAACAATGACAAAAGCACAAACAGAGAAAAGCCAGGAAAGAGGAACTTAGAGAAGAAAACAGGAACAGCAAAAGTAAGCATTGCCAACAAAATACAAGAGATAGAGGAAAGAATCTCATGTGTAGAAGATACAATAGAAAAATTTGATGCAACCATCAAAGAAAATGTTAAATCTGAAAAAATCCTGGCACAAAATATCTAAGTAATCAAGGACACCATGAAAAGAAGAATCCCAAGGATAATAGAAATCGAGGAAAGAGAAGATTCCCAGGTCCAAGGCCACGAAAATATTTTCAACAAAATCATAGAAGAAAATCTTCCCAGTTTAAAAAGAGATGCATAAAAACATACAAGAGGCTTACAGTACACCAAATACAATAGAACAGAAAAGAAAATGCTCGTGCCACATAATAATTAAGACACAAAATGCACAGAACAAGAAAAAAAATCTTAAAAGCAGCAAGGGGAAAGAATCAGAAGAGACCATAAAAGCCAGTAGGGCCTGCACAGAGATCTTGCAAACCCTAAGAGACCATAAATACCAGTCCAGACTACCATACCCAGTGAAATTTTCAATAACCATAGATGGAGGATACAAGATATTCCATGACAAAATCAAATTCAAACATTATTTATCCATAAATCCAACCCTACAGAAGTTACTAGAAGGAAAACTGGAACACAAAGTGGCTAACTATAAGGAGGAAACACAGAAAATAATATCTCCATTTTACAAAGCAAATACCAGAACAAACACACAAACACTACCACAACCAACATTAAAATCAAGGGACTTAACAGTCACTGGTCATTAATCTCTCTCAATATCAATGGTCTCAGCTCTCCAATAAAAAGACACAGACTAACAGAATAGATAACATAAACATGACCCAACATTTGGCTATATTTAAAAAATGCATCACAGCTATAGTGTTAGATATTACCTCAGGGTAAGAGGCTGGAAAAAGGTCTTCCAATCAAACAGACACAAGTTGCAAGCTGGTGTAGACATTATAATATCTTATAAAATAGAACTTAAACCAAAAATTAATCAAAAGAGATTACTCCATACTCATCAAAGGAAAATTCAACCAATTCTGAACTTCCATGCCCCAAGTACAAGGGAACCCACATTCATAAAGAAACATTAATAAAGGTTGAACCATATATCAATCACCACAAGTTAATAGAGGGAGACTTCAACACACCACTCTCACCAAAGGATAGGTCAATGAAACAGAAGCTAAACTGAGAAATAATGACACTAAATGATGTCATAAAGCAAATGGATCTAAAAGATATCTACAGAAAATTTCCCCCAAACACAAAAGATTATACCTCACAGAACTTTCTCCAAAATTGTCAATATAGGATGTCACAAGGCAAGCTTCAACAGATGCAAGAAGATTGAAATAGTACCTTGTATCCTATCAGACCACCATGGACTAAAGCTGGACTTTAGCAACATAGAAATAATAAAAAGTCCTCACATATGGAAATTGAACAATACTCAATGACAACAGGGTCAAAGAAGAAAGAAAGAAAGAAATGAGTGAATTCTTAAAATTCAGTGAAAACGAAGATACAACCTACATGAATTTATGGGACACATTGAAAGCAGTGCTAAGAGGAAAGTTAATAGCACTAAATGCCTTCATAAAGAGATTGGAAACATCTCCTATAGGCAACTGGGAGCCCTCGGAAAAAAAAGAAGCAGAAACACCCAAGAGGAGTAGATGGGTGGAAATTATTAAGCTCAAGGCTGAAATCAATTAATTAGAAACAAAGAGAACAATTAAAAGAATCAGCAAAACAAGGAGCTAGTTCTGTGAGAAAATCAACAAGATAGACAAACTATTAGCCAAACTAAAAGGCAGAAAGACACTATCCAAATCACCAAAATCAGGAATGAAAAGAAAGACATAAGAACAGACACTGAAGAAATACAAAGAATCATTAGATTTTACTTCAAAAGCCTATATGTTGCAGAATTAGAAAATCTAAAGGAAATGGAGAATTTTCTTGATAGATTCCACTTGCCAAAGTTGAATCAAGATCAGATAAACACATTAAATAGTAGTATTTCTCCTACAGAAATATGAGCAGCCATCAAAAGTTTGCCACAACAACAACAACAATAAAAAAAAAGAAAAAGAAAAAAAGAAAAAAAACAGGGCCAGATGGTATCAGCACAGAATTCTATCAGACTTTCAAAGAAAAGGTAATACCAATAGTCTTCAAACTACCCTAGAAAATAGAAATTGATTGGACATTACCAAACTCATTCTATGAGGCCACAGGCATCTTAATACCTAAACCTCACAAAGAGCCAACAAAGAAAGAGAATTTCAGAAAAATTTCTCTCTTTTTTTGTTTTTTTTCTCCTTTATTAATTTATTCTTGTTACATCTCAATGGTTATCCCATCCCTTGTATCCTCCCATTCTTCTCTCCCTCCCATTTTCCCCTTATTCCCCTCCCCTATGACTGTTCCTGAGGGAGATTACCCAAGGCCCAGAAACTATTCTCAACAAAATTCCTAGAAAAATTTCTCTTATGAACACTGATGCAAAAATACTCAATAAAATACTCACAAAATGAATTCAAGTATACATCAAAGATATCATTAACCATGACCAAGTAGGCTTTATCCCAGGCATACATGGATATTTCAATATATGGAAATCTATCAATGTAATCCAACACAGAAATACACTGAAAGAAAAAATACACAGAATAATCTCTTTAATGCTGAAAAACATTTAACAAAATCCAACACTCATTCATGTTTAAAGTCTTGGAGAGATCAGGGAAATAAGACATATACCTAAACATAGTAAAGGCTATATACAGCAAACGAATAGCCAACATCAAACTAAATGGAGAGAAACTCACGGAAATTTTACAAAATCAGGTATAGTCAAGGCTTCCCACTTCCGCCATATCTCTTCAATATAGTACTTGAAGCTCTAGCTAGCACAATAAGAAAACTAAAAGAGATCAAGGGGATACAAATCAGAAAAGAAGAAGTCAAACTATCACTATTCACAGATGATATGATAGTTTACACAAGTGACCCCAAAAATTCTATCAAGAAACTCCTACATCTGAAAAACATGTTCAGTGGAGTGGCTAGATACAAAATCAACCAAAAAAATCAGTAGTCCTTCTGTATACAAATGACAATAGTGCAGAGAAAGAAATTAGGGAAACTATACCCTTCAGGATAGCCACAAATAATATAAAGTATGTAGGTATAACTCTAACCAAGCAAGTGAAATATTTGTATGAAAAATTCAAGTCTCTGAGGAAGGAAAGTGAAGATGATATCAGAAGATATAAAGATCTTCCTTGTTCATGGATTGGGAGAGTTAACATAGTAAAAATGGGCATCTTATCAAAAGTAATTTACAGATTCAAAACAATCCCTATCAAAATACCTACACAATTTTTAAAGACCTTGAAAGATCAATTCTCAACATCATATGGAAAAACAAAAAACATGAATAGCAAAAGCAATTCTATACAATAAAAGATCCTCCAGAGGAATATCTATCCTTGAATTTAAGCAATACTGTAGAGCAACAATAATTAAAATAGTATGGTGCTGGCAAAGAAATAGACTGGATGATCAATGGAATGGAATCAAAGAACCAGAAATAAAGCCACACAACTATGGACACTTGATTATTTTTTAAACAAATAATCCAAGTCTGTACAATGGAAAAAGAATATCATCTTCCACAAATGATTCTGATTTAACTGAATGTCTACATGTAGAATAATACAAGGAGATTTATATCTATCATCATGCACAAAACTCAGGTCCAAGTGGGGTAAACACCTCAACATAAAACCAGATATACTAAAACTTTTAGAGAAAAAGTGGGGAAGAGCCTTGAACTCATTGACACTGCATATAATGTCCTGAACAGAACACCAACAGCCCAGGCTCTAAGGTCAACAATTAATAAATGGGACCTCATGAAACTGAAAAGCTTCTGTAAGGCAAAGGACACTGTCAACAGAACAAAATGACAGCCTACAAACTGGGAAAAGATATTCACCAATCCTACACATGAAAAAAGGCTGATATCTAAAATATATAAATAGCTCAAGAAATTAAACACCACCAAGTCAAAGAATTCAATTAAGAAATGGGGCTCAGAACTAAACAGAGAATTCTTAACAGAGAAATGGGAGGGAGGGAAGAATGGGAGGATACAACGGATGGGATAACCATTGAGATGTAACAAGAATAAATTAATAAAAAAAGAAATATCAAATGGCTGAGAAACACTTAAAGAAGTGCTCAATGTCCTTGCTCATCAGAGAAATGCAAATCAAAATGACTCTGATATTCCATTTTACACCCATCAGACTATCTAAGATCAAAAATGCAAGTAACAGCACATGCTGGCAAGGATATGAGGAAAGAGGAACACTCCTCCATTTCTGGTGAGAGAGCAAATTTGTACAACCACTTGGAAATCCAGTTGTTTTTTTCTCAGAAAATTGGGATATACCCAAAAGATGCTCCACCTAACAAGGACATTTACTCAACTATGCTCAAAGTAGTTTTATTTGTAATAGCCAGAATCTGGAAACAATGTAGATGCCTCTCAGCTAAAGAATGGATAAAGAAACTGTGGTACATTTACACTATGGTATACTACTCAGCTATAAATAAAAGGCAAATCTTGAAATCTGAAGGTAAATGGATAGAACTAGAAATGATAATCCTGAGTGAGATAACCCAGACCCAGAAAAGCATACATGGTACCTGCTCATGTATAATTGGATATTAACCCAACATGTGTGGCCTCTGAGAATATTCACTCAGCGGGAGATCGAAACAGATACTGGGATTCTTTACTGGATTGCAAGTGAAAGTGGTATGGAACAGTGAGAAGACAGAAGGAACCAAACTATCCAGGAATCCCACAAGCACACCATCAAGGTGGCAGATCTGGACCGGGAGGGGTGGGGTGGCTACACAAACTGTTAAACCAACCAAAGACAATGCAGGCAAGAAACCTAGACACATTATTCACATCCTAGCCAATTGATAGCTCATTCTCCATGGATGTGGAGGAGAGCAGGAACTGCCTCTGACATGAACTCTGGTGCATCCTACTTGACCAGTTCCCCTTTGTGGGGAGTCCTGGGGCCACTCAGAGGAAGAGGAAGCAGGCTATCTGGATGAGACCTGATAAGTTGTGATAATATGGTGGGGGAGGAGGTCCTCTTCTGTCACAAGTCTAGGGGATGGGACTAGTTTGAAACGGGGAGGGAGGGGGAGGGGAAGATACATATGAGGGGATTAACAATTGGGGTATATTCTTAATAATTATTTATGAAAAGAAAGAAAAAAACTTGGGCTCACTCTTGATTATTTTATTTTATTTTATATTTTAATATTTTTCTCTTTTTATTAACTTATTCTTGTTACATCTCAATGGTTATCCCATCCCTTGTATCCTCCATTCTTCCCTTCCTCCCATTTTCCCCCTATTCCCCTCCTCTATGACTGTTCCTGATGGGGATTTCCTCCCCCTGTATATGCTCATAGGGTATCAAGTCTCTTCTTGGTAACCTGCTGTCCTTCCTCTGAGTGCCACCAGATCTCCCCCTCCAGGGGACATGGTCAAATGTGAGGCACCAGAGTATGTGAGAAAGTCATATTCCACTCTCCACTCTACTGTGGAGAGTGTTCTGTCCATTGGCTAGATCTGGGTAGGAGTTTAAAGTTTACCACCTGTATTGTCCTTGGCTGGTGCCTTAGTTTGAGCGGGACCCCTGTGTCCAAATCTGCCTATCATAATGTTCTACTTGTAGGTTTCTAGGACCCTCTGGATCCTTCTACTTTGCCTTTCTCCCATGATTCTCTCATCTAGAATCCCACTAGAATGTCCTCCCCTCTGTCCCAGTTTCCTGGTAAGTGAAGGCTTTCATGGGACATGCCCCTTGGGCTAGTATGCAGATATAAGTGAGTATATACCATTTGAGTCTTTCTGCTTCTGGGTGAACTCACTCATTATGATCATTTCTAGCTCAATCCATTTATCCACAAATTTTGGGAATTCTTTGTGTTTAATAACTGAGTAGTATTCTGTAGTGTAAATGTACCACAGTTTCTTTATCTATTCTTCTACTGAGGGACACTTAGGCTGTTTCCATGTTCTGGCTATTATGAATAAGGCTGCTATGAACATGGTTGAGCAAATTTTCTTGTTGTGTGCTGGAGCAAATCTTGGATCTGCATATTCAGTGTGGCATAAGCATGGACACCAGTAAATTACAAAACTTCTATGGAGTGTGGCTTGAAAGTGGAATTATAAGATACAGATGGTAAAATGTTAAAGTACATGTTTGTATTGCTCTATAATCACATGGGAATGGTGTGTCTGAATAATGAGGAACTGTGGATATTAAACCCCAAAGCCACAGAGACTGCATGTTGTCTGCTGGTGACCACCTACCTATTATCTTTGTACAAGTGCTAGGCAGCTTTCCTGACAATGCTCTTTCCCCATTTCTCCAAGGGATCACAGTGCTTCCTCATTGTTCAGTGTTCCTCAGGACAAAGCTTCCATATATTTGCTGAAATTCAGGAAAGAACTGAATGTCATTATTTAATCTTGAAACCCAGGTAATCTGAAATTTCCTTCATGATCTTCAGTACTTCTGAGAGGAGTTAATCTATAGGTCAATTCAGGAATATGTGGGATAAGGAAAGGCTATGTATCTACATCATTTTCAGTCATCTTTCCATGCTTACCTCTACTTATATACCAACATTTTAGCAGCCTTCATTCTGCTAATTTCTTACACTAAATCTAAATTTTAATGCCAATCTACTTTCTATTTTGTGAAGAATCTCCCAAAATTAACTGAATTTTAATCATTTGATAATTGGAAAATATATATAGTGAGTGGAATCTAAATTTTTATTTATGGACTAAGAAAATATTTAGATAAAATCTTGACTGACATTGCTTTTTAAAATTCTGAATAACAGCTGATTGCAAGATTAGACATTACTACAAATTTTTTGGTTTTTAAAAATTAAAACTGAGAAGAACTGAATATGGGCAAGACAATAATATTTATATGTATCCAAAATAAGCCCATTATGATATTTTTACTACAAGATATGATTTTTCTATAAATTAACAAATCTAATAGCTTAATGTATCCTTTATGTTCTACTTCATTTCATTCTTTTCATATGGAAAATCTATAGTATAATTTAATTATGTGCTTAACATATTTTTGTAAATTATTGTACAAATTTCACATTTATTTGAGTATATATGTATCACTACTATCACATAAATGTCCTATTGGATTGGATAGGGAAAATGAATTACTATGTATATAAAGCACTGGAATAAATCAAGGTAACATTAATGATGTAGAAAGAGCACATATTAAAATTAATGAGAAAGGCACAGACAGCAAATGAAAATTTAAATGAACTACAATAATACTCTTCACAGATTTTAAAAAGTTATTGCCCTAAACATCTTAGGAGATCATGAATATGACCTTTTACCTCCATTGAGGAAACAAAAATGGATAATTCATATATGAATTAGAAATGGTCATCATTTCACTTCTAATAACATCAGTAAATTCAGCACATTTTAATTTAATAGTTTATGGTGATAATTTTATTGTTTTCATATTACTTTTGAATTGGTAAAATATTTTCTAAGATATAATGATATTATTTAAACATTTAGCATTTATTATGCTATAGGTTTCTCTTAGGTAAATTACTCATGTATTAGAATTGTTATTTATGTTGATATGACAACTCCATATTTTATATCTAGTCATCCCTATCTGCACATGAGAAAATAGTAGCATCAGTGTTATTTACTGAGTTTTGTACTTTTCTTGGTTTTCTGTGTGCAATATTCCTAATGGCAATTTTAATACAGTGATTCTTCACTGAAATATGATAATTTTATTCTAAAGATTATCTGCTTATTATTTTTTTATATTTATTTTTGAGATAGCAATATAATTTAAACATTTATCCCTTGCTCTTTCTCATTCCAAACTATCTCATATATTATCCTGTTCTCCTTCAAACAGCTTCTTTTTTCACTAATTGTTATTGCATGCTTATATGCACATGTATGTACATGTATATTCCTAATAGATAACATTTGTAATCCATATACTGTTACTTGTATATTTTCAGTGATGACATTTTGGCAATGAACAACCTTACACCCCATGCCTGCCATTCCCTCCATTTCTTCTTAGAAAATGGGGTTCCCCTAGGTTTCCCAACCCACCCTGGCCCATCAAATGTCTTCAGTACTAAGTACACCATCTCCCACTGAGGCCAGACAAGGGAGTCCAGCTGTGAGAAAGGGATTCAAAGGCTGGAAACAAAGTCAGTGATAGCCCCTACTCCCATTGTTAGGGGAACCACATAATGACCAAGCTGCACATCAGTTACATAAGTGTAGGGTGTCTAGGTTCAGCCCATTCATGCTCTTTGGTTGGTGGTTCAGTCTCTGTGAGTCCCCATGTGCCCAGGTTAGTTTGCTCTGTAGGCCTTCTTATGGTGCCTTAACCATTTCACTCTCTCAATCCTTTCTCCCACTCTTCCAAAAAATTCTCTGAGCTCAATGTATTGTTTGGCTGTGGGTCTCTGCATCTGTTTCCATCAACTGATGAATAAAGCCTATCGGAAGTCAGTTATGCTAGCTCCTGTCTGCAAGCATAGCAATGGTTTTCTGTTATATGAATGAAAGGATAAAAATATCTGACATAGTTAAAAATATATTCTGGTTTATGACCTAGACACCAAATGCAGACTTAGTTGTATCTAACATACAATACCAACTAAGACGTTCTTTTGTTTAAATTTAACATGATTATTACAATCATGAGGCTTTGGGGAAATTTTAGTTTAAAAACTATATATAATTTTCTTTTATTCTTCTTTGCCTCTGTAATGCAAAAACATTGTTTGGTACAATAACGTGTTGATGTAAAAAAAAAGAATAAAAGAAAAGAAGTAGAAGGCAAATTATGGGGAGTTCGAGAGTGAGAGCAAGAGTCAGAGTGAGCTTGTACTTTACTTTTTGTGACCAATCACCTGTATTTTCTCATTCAGACTCAAACAAATTATGGAATTAGAAAACCAAACTGATGTAATACAATTCTTTCTCTTGGGACTCTCAGAGGATCCAGAATTTCAGCCCCTTCTGTTTGGACTGTTCCTGCTCATGTACCTAGCGACAGTTTCTGGGAACCTGCTCATCATTCTGGCCATTATCTCTGACTCTCACCTCCACACTCCAATGTACTTCTTACTCTCTAACCTGTCCTTCACTGATATCTGCTTCAGCACCACCACTGTCCCTAAGATGCTGATAAACCTTCATAAACAGAGCAAAGCCATCAGTTACGCAGGCTGCATTACCCAGCTCAGCTTTGTCTTACTTTTTGCCGGGATGGAAAACTTTCTCCTTGCAGCGATGGCTTATGACCGTTATGTGGCCATCTGCAATCCCCTTCGCTACACCGCCATCATGAAACTCCACTTGTGTTTTCTGATGATTTTATTGTCTTTGTGCATTAGCGTTGTGGATGCCCTTCTGCATGGTTTAATGATTTTGCGGCTGTCATTCTGCACATATTTTGAAATTCCTGACTTCTTCTGTGATCTTGATCAGGTCATTAAACTTGCATGTTCTGACACTTTCATCAATAACATTCTGGTGTATGCTCTAACTAGTGCATTAGGTGGTGTGCCCCTAGTAGGGATTATTTTCTCTTACTTTAAAATTATTTCTTCCATCCTGAGAATGACAGCATCAGGGGGTAGGTATAAAGCTTTCTCAACATGTGGGTCTCATCTGTCAGTTGTTTCCTTGTTCTATGGGACAGCATTTGGGGTATATGTTAGCTCTGCATTTACAGACTCCTACAGGAAGACTTCTGTAGCATCACTGATGTATACTGTGCTTCCTCCAATGCTGAACCCATTTATATACAGTCTGCAGAACAAAGATATGCAGAAGGCTTTGAGAAAAATCATCTAAATAGCCATTTTCTTAATATTGCATTGTCACTTTCAATGTGGCCTTCTGAACTTACTCATGGACCACTGGGAGAGCAGAATGGAAGCGTTTCACCTATTTGTTTCTTTTATAATGGCAACTAGATACCATTTTAACTAAGAGTTAATACTCTTGTACATAAATTTGTGTTGATCTTTGGTTTGTTGAGATTTTGAATTCCTATGTTGAAATTGTGAGATGAATTTCTTGGGCACAGTCAAAAAAAGTAGACACTAGACAAATAATTCTAAATATACGTATCTGCAGCAGATATTATTTACAGTATTAAGTCAACAAAGAACAAATAAGCTAAGAGAATATTTCATTAGAATGAGCATACCACATAAGCGTGGATAATGCCATGATTATTACATTATTTTGAGTTTATGACACTATACTGACATTTATGTCATTAGCCTCAGTTTATTTTTATGACAATTTTTAATACCCACACCAATCTAAAATTTTCACTGCAGTTACAATGGTGAATTATACATGTGCTGAAGCTTCTATTGAGGTAAAAAAAAAAAAAGGATGGAAGTGCCATGCGTTTTTGTGAGTCAATCTTGAAAGGTAAGTGTTCTTAGTGGCTGTTACATCTACTCCTGCAATACTCCCTGCACTTGTAGTCCCCATCCATTAAACAACACTATACTAAGAATTCCATGTATTGATAGTGTAATAAACTCTTTTATTCCTCTGTAAAGATAGCAACAATTTGCAGATTCTATGATGTCTAAAATAGGACAAATGCGAAGCAAGATATCTTTATCTGAGGATTGTAGAAAAGAACCTCCTGTTGCAGCTTACCTAAATTACTTTAATTCCTAAACACATTCCAAATATTTATCGTTATACCCATATCCTGCCCATCATCCAAGAAACTTATTTTTGCAACAGATTGAACTTACTACAATAAGACCAAAGTAGTAAAAATGAACAGAATGATTGCCTGTATGATACCAAACCTCAGTTGGTATATAAAAAGTAGAATCCATACACTGAAGGCTCAAGAGCCTTCATAGAAAATGGGGGATGGAGTTTGAAAGGGCAGATAATCAGGGCATGTTATGTAAGACAGTGTCCCCTCCATATGACAGAAATGCTGCTCCCACGAAATACCAAAAATGTGGTATCTGAAAGAAGACCTGAAGAATGATTAACATGCCAATATGGATGAATCTTTTATGAGGCTCAATTCCTAGATGAAGAGCTACAGGAAATTAATGTCAGGTGAGAGAAGGCATACCATTTTCTTCCAGGAATGATGCATTCATAGCTGATCAATCCCAAGGAGTCAGTCCCAAATGTATATATACATGAAGAAAACATAAAGAAACACAGCATGATTCATATATATATACATGAAGAAAACATAAAGAAACACAGCATGATTCATATATATATTGAAATGCCACACATTTGAAAAGGAAAGGGAGACAGAGGAGGAGTTTCAGTGAGGAGAAGAAGGGGGAGAATAATGTAAGTACTATATTCTTATACAATATTTTTAAAAATAAAATATATTAGAATGTTGTAACTCATTTAGAGCAAATTAGTTCCAGGTAGGCACATCCTGATATATCCTAGTCAGGGTCATGATTCTTCTTTTAATGATATTATTTCGAAGGTTGTTTTACACTTCAGATACCTGGTTTATTGGTGGTATAACAGATAATTCATCTGGCTTGAGAATTTATTAAAATTATATGTTAAAAATAATGTTCTCTAAAGATCATCCAAAAATCACCCCTTTTTCTGTCACTTTCCAGAACCTTGTGTGTATTCTTTTTAAAGTAATTTTTGTTCAGATAGGTAAGGTTATTATGAATCATTAGATAGCACTTGTGTGGTTCATGATGAATACTTTGTTCATGAAACAACCCTAGTCTTTGCAGAAACATCCATTTTTTGAATCCACAAAGATTGTTAGTGTTTCAGAGTGGTCCTAATTGGCATATATTTCTAATAAGATCACAGGTTATGTCAACATAAACTCTGATGATAAATTTGGGCTTGTTAAAACTACTGCTATAGTGCATGATTACTGTCATATTTAATTGTACTGTGTAGTTGCAGTTGGGAAGAAACCCAGCATGATCCCTGCTTAATAGTAAATAACAAAATGTACTATTATTAAAAAAATGTACTATCATTTAGTTCCAAAATCTTCCTATTTAATTGGGTATGAAATGTTTTTCTATCACATATCTATTTTAACTTTTGCCTCATAAATTACTTTTTTGATTATAGTTTTAATAGAGTTTATGGTTCTGAGAAGATCTATTAGCAAATGTCATAGATGTTCACTTGACATATGACTAGTGTTTATGTCTTCTTGTATATTACACATGATAAGTGACTAATTTTACCTTCCTCTTTGACTGTCTGGATTACTTATTTCAATAATATGGATTCCAAATATTGAGATGGTTCTTAATAAAGTTATTGAGAACCTGTACATAATTATAGAGTTTTATGCATGCATCAAAGGATTAAATAAAAGAAATATCAAATATGGAAGCTGCATTTACAGTTGGGATATTCAGAAATATCAACATTCTCAGAGTGTACCAATTATTTCCTAGAATTATCTCTTCAGGACAGTTTCTTAAGCTGGCATGCTTTCAATAGATGAAATGTTATTCTATTAGTTCCTGTAGACATCCACATTGAGAATTCTTTTTCATAGTTCTGGCTCCATCACTGTGTAACTGCTACTTTACTGTGGTATAGGACAAGAGAAAAAGAGATGGAGGCACATGTAGAAAATTAAAAATGATGGTGCGTTATGTGTGCACGTTTGCAAATATTATAAAGAAACGAGTAGCCTGTGCAATTGGTGGGTGTTAGTAATGAGATTAGTAAGCTATATTAAAATATCATTAATAATAAAACCATATTTTGAACTGTCTACGTAATATTGATGGAAACATGACACTCTTTATCATGCATTCACTCTGACTAGGGGTTGCCATGAAGACACATTAATAAGCAAATTATGGGACTCTGGCATGTTCAGCATTCTAAGATTATCTCTTTAAGAGTATAAATACTAACATTTTATTATATATATTTATTTATATATGTGTGTATGTACATATATGCATGCTTGTTCTATGTGTTACACAAAAGCGCTTCCATTCAACAGCTTTCTAGTTCTGCACATTCATTTTAAAACAATCCATTTGTCAGTTACAGAAAGCTTGGATTATGGATTTTGGAGAGAGTTGTGTTCAATGCTTAGGACAACCATTTTACCTGGCATTTACTCCAGAGAAAATTCCATTGAAGGCTTGATATAGTCTTTTGTAATTATTCAGCTATTGTTATCTGAGATTTATGGGGTTGTTCTTCCTATTGTAATTTCAGAGCCTTTGCATGATTTCAGTTGCAAAACATCCCTGGTAAATCTGGAATTCTTGCAATGGTTGATAATTGTTTAGGTAATGGTTAGTTAAGACAATACCCATATAAGATAGGAGGCTTTATGTGGGAATTAACTTGCCAAAATATCTTCTGTGTAATGATCAATTAAAGCACTTCTGCAAAGTAGTTTGGAGGTCAGTTTCTCAGAGATGATCCTTTTACACCAGGAACGCATAGTATATCCTTCATTGTCTCTGTTTGGTCTGTATAACTAAGAACACCCTCAGAAAGCCATGGCTTCCATTGTGGAACTTAAGATCATGCTAATAATCTCTTGCCCACAAATAAAATTTACTTGTACATTTTCACAAGAGCTTTTCCAGCCAACCAGTTGACCTTCATTTATCAAACTTTGTACAATGTTTTATGCTAAAAGCTGTATAGAATAGCAAGAATTCATGATATCCCAACCTCCAAAACTTAGTTGGAGAGAAAGAATATATTTTTAGGTAATTTGTTTCATATTTTGTCATGTGTATGTATGCCTATTTGTGAGTATACAGATGTGAGTACAGTGTCCACATAGGCCAGAAAAATGCAATGGATCTCCTGGAGCTAGACTTACAGTCATGTGTAAGTCCTGTGATGGGTGTCTTGGGAACCACACTCAGGTACTCTGCAAGAGGAATACAGAATTTTAACTATTTGGCCATCTTTCTTGCTCCTTTAAGAATACTGTCTCTGAAATATGTTTGAAACATCATGCTTATAAGTCCTTTATTCACTTTCATTTGAGAAGCATCTCACAGTTTTTGGAATTTGTATCTACAAGTTTTATAGATATCAGCAAAGGAATATTTTGTATATGTCTGTGACCTACAATGAAAACTAGAGCTTCATAATCAATTAAAACCTCCATAGGCCCTCCCTGATTACTGAATAAATTAATATTTTTTATTCTCTTTATTATGTCAGATTCTATGACTATGTTAGTATTTCATTTTAAATAATATAGTATCTGTAAATTTGTCAGGGTTATTTTATTAGAAGTTCTATCTTAGTGAAGTTACCTTGTGCTTTGTTTTGTTCAACATAGAATATTTGAAATTATTACCCTTAATTTTAAAGGTTCTTACATAATTATAAAATTTCTCTAGTCCTTTGTTCTTTCTAAATCCTCTCATATAATCCACCTTTCTTTATTTCAAATTCATGGACTCTTTTTCAATACAATATTCTGAGACTATCTCTTGTAATATAAGGGACTAGAAACTTTTACGGGCCTCATTGCTAGAGTTAAAAATACAATTTGATGTTTCTTTAGACTAAAGACTACTACTTTACTGTGTACTCATAAGGTTCGTTTAAGCTGTCTGCAACAGAACAATGTAAAGATAATCTTGCTTTGGATTTTTAATATAATGGAAATGCTTAGCTTCAGTCTTAAGTCATGTACCTTTCCATGACCCTGACTGAGAGTAGTGCATAAATCCTGGAAACAGCAAATTCATATATTGAAAACAATTCTTTTTTCATGTGATTTCTATGCTGTTGAATAAATACAGAGCAAATCCCTTTATTAGAAACAGATACCACTCACACACAGACATAACAGATATGACTCATACATAGAGAAACAGGCAGATGCAAATAGGGACAAGACACACACAGATACAGGGATAAACAGATTCAGAAGATAGACTTCAGGTAGGCACAGATTCTGACTCTTAACAACAGTCAGGCAAATGTCAAAAGACAAAATGAAGAAAAAATAGGGAACTAAAATCTCAGCTCACTCTTGATTAAATTAACCCAGGTTAAGAGATTTTATTTATTTTCTTTCTGGGATGCTTATGCACTATTGCTAACTCACAGTTAATCACTAATAAATTATCATCCATGCAGACTTCTTATTGATTAATTGTTATTAAATGCTTATCTACACACATATTCTGAAATACTTAAGTACACTCTGCTGAGTCTGTGTAATATAAATTGTATGTATATGTCAGGGCTTGCCATTTGTTAGTGCATATCCAAACGTTATGTTTTTTTTTTTTTTGAGGAATCTTATTTCTCAGAAGAATCACAACATTAGAGATAAGGCCTCATGGAATTTCCATGATCCATTTTCTTCTTCTGCTCATATTTAGTCTGTCATTTTCATAAGATTTTTTTGTGGGTAAAGCTCTGATTTTACTTGGCTACATAATCATACAGACATCTCACAGATCCCTTAGCCTTTGTGATTTTTCTGCTCTCCATCCTGCAGTCATCCCGGAGTCTTAGGTGCAGGCTCTGCATTTTTACAGTTCTTTGTAATGGTCTCCATCTGTTGCAAAGTGAAGTTTCCCTGTGTATGGGTGAGGACTATACCTAGCTGTAGATATCTACACAGACAAATGTTTAGAATGTGATGAGGAAGTGGTGGTTTTTAGGTTGTCCTCCAGGATTCGAAACTTGCCTTGCTATGAGTACTTGTCTAGCTTTCCAATACCAGGCAAATTTTCCTAATTGTTATATGGGTCTTAAGGACAATTAGAGAGGTGCTGGTTACTGCCAAACTATAGACAACAGCACCGTATCCTTAGGGATACCATGGTGTGCTGGTTGTCGTCATGGTTTCTGTCTCTCAGCTAGCTAGGTAGAAGTTCTGGGTGCTTTCCTTCTTTGGAAGCTGACACTGCACCTTCTGATTCCATGGAAGCAAGGACTCGTGGAGGAGGTATTCAGGCAAGTACCATCTGAAGGTTTCTGAGCCCTCTGTCATAAGTGCATGGTGCCTTCTGCCATATAGAATTACCTTTAACCTGTGTATGCAACAAGAAGCCAAAGAAATAGGTTGTGTATTGTAGAAATTCTTTTGGAAATCCCTGAGCAACAACTAAAAGAGGACTTTCTAATGAACGGTGTTATGGTTTGTGTCAGATTGTCTTTGGCTCCTGTGTTGTCAGCTCAAATAAAAAAAGTTCATTTCAATTAATGTATTTTTCTATGCAGAATTACGTGTTATGGGTTTTATTTTATTTTATTTAATTTATTTTTTTTCAAGTTTAGAGATTTTTTTAATAATAACACATTTTTATTGAAAATTAAAAATAATTCCTATTACATCTCATTTTCTATCCCATCCCATGCATCCTCCCATTCCTCCCTCCCTCCTACTTTCACCCCAATCCCCCTTCCCTATGACTGTGGCTGTGGGGGACCTCCTCCCCCTGAATATGGTGCTAAGGTATCAAGTCTTTTCATGGTAGTCCGCTATCCTTCCTCTGAGTGCCATTGGGCCTCCCCCACAAAGGGACATGGCCAAATATGGGGCACCAGAGATCCTGTGAAAGTCAGTCCCCAGTCTCCACTTAGCTGTGGAGAATGTTCTGTCCCTTGGCTAGCTCTGGGTAGGGGTTTGATGATGACTGCCCGTTTTGTCCATGGTTGGTGCCTTAGATCAAGCAGAATCCCTGGGCTCAGATCTAGCCATCATAATGTTCTTCTTGTAGGTTTCTAGGACCCTCTGGGTCCCCCTACTTGCCTATCCTCTATATTTTCCTCATCTAGAGTCTCAATAGGATGTCCTCACCTCTATCCCCGTTTCCTGGTAGGTGCCGATTGAAAAATGGGGCTCAGAATTAAACAGAGAATTCTCAACAGAGGAATATCAAATGGCTGAGACACACTTAAAGAAATGCTCAACATCTCTAGTCATCAGAGAAATGCAAATCAAAACAACTCTGAGATTCCATCTTACACCCATCAGAATGGCTAAAAACAAACATTCAAGTGACAACACATGCTGGCGAGGATGTGGAGAGAGAGGAACACTCCTTCATTGCTGGTGGGAATGCAAACTAGTACAGCCACTTTGGAAATCTATCTGGTGCTATCTCAGAAAAATGGGAATAGGGCTTCCTCAAGACCCAGCTATTCCACTCCTAGGAGTATACACAGAAGATGCTCCAGCACACAACAAGAAAATTTGCTCAACCATGTTCATAGCAGCCTTATTCATAATAGCCAGAACATGGAAACAGCCTAAGTGCCCCTCAGTAGAAGAATGGATAAAGAAACTGTGGTACATATACACTATGGAATACTACTCAGCTATTAAAAACAAGGATTTTCCAAAATTTGTGGACAAATGGATTGAACTAGAAATGATCATAATGAGTGAGCTAACCCAGAAGCAGAAAGAGTCAAATGGTATATACTCACTCATTACCGGACACTAGCCCAAGGGACAGGTCCCATGGGTTTTTTTTAAAAGCTAGGTTGCCAGTGATATGATTCCTCGTGATTATGTCAGATAGCTCACCATTGTTTTATATCCTCCCTTCTCCTGTATTTACTGTCCTTCCTCCTCCCTAATTAGAGCACCCATGTTTTTCTATTTCCCTTATCAGAAATGGAAATGGAAAACAAAGTTTTCAATGTTGGATTATCCTTTTCATCTTTGTCATTTTTATCAACTTTCTGTATGTGTTTTCTTGGCATCACTCAGGCATTTATTTTCTGTGTGGTCTAGTTTTCTAAAGCTGTTTCTTTTGTGCCTTTTAAAAACTCCTTGACTTCATTGATGATGTTTTTATTGTTTGTTTTTAAGTCTGTGGGTTTGCAAACATTTCTAAAGGACTCATGGATTTTGGAAAGAAGATATTGGCTTGTTCCATATTGTTTGTACTTCTGTGATGATATCTGTACATGTGGTCTTCATTCTGAGTTTGTTATGGACAGATCGAGTTGGGCAGAAGGGAAGATATGCATTCCTGTTACTCTTGGATGTTATAAATTACATGGGTAAAATGATGTCAGATGTGCAGAGGAGACTAGACTGGTGTACAGGATGTGATACCTGGTTCAAACATTGAGTATGGGAGTAGATCATGGACAAATTTCATAGGCAATAGTCTGAAATAAAGTAAAAATATCTAAGAATAAATATGAGCAAGTAAATGAAGGACCTCTTCAATGAAAACTGAAACTCTTTAAAGAGATAAAGACACTAGAAAATGACAACCTATCCGTGCTCAATGTCTATAAAATTATTGTTGTAAAAATAACTTTTAATAAAAAATACATAAACATTCCTTGAAATCCTAACAAAATTTCTGCCCCATTATTCATAGAAATATAAAAAACTATCCTAAATTTATATGGAATCCAAAAGATATGTAATATCAAAATAATCTTATGCAAAAGAACAATGTGGGAAGTATTATACGTTACAGACTCATTGAATGAAAACAAAAATAAGATATATTCAAGTACACATAATTTTTGCCACTTAATATTTGTAAAAGGTTCTAAAAACCTTGGCTATAGAATAGAAAGCATCTTTAGTAAATGGTGTAATTAAAGTGGTAAAGTGGATGTCCATATGTAGTAGAAATTAAACCCATTTTTATTACTTTGCATAAAAACTAAATTTAAATGAATCAGAGACCTAAGCTGGAAACCTGAAAGACTGAAATTGCTAGAAGAAAACCTAGGTGGTACCCTACATGAAATAGATGTGAGGAAAGAATTTATGAATAAGACTTCATTGCCCCAGTAATTAAGGCTGAGAATTGACAAGTGGGATTTCATAAAACTTACAATCTTCCACACAGCTAAAGAAACAATCAGTCCAATAAAGAAACACCCAAAGATTATGAGAGAATTTTCTAGCTACATATCTGAGAGATAATTACTATCCAGGATGTATAAAGAGCTCAAATAAAAAAAAGAGTCAGAAAAACAACTGACTACCCATTTAAAAATCATCCTGGGTTAAGAAGTCTGTTGGTTGTTCATCATTCCTAACAGTTATGAGAATGCAAATCAAAACAACTTTGAGAGCTCATCTTTTCCCAGTGAAATGGCAAAAACAAACAAAACTGACAACAAACATTGAAGGGTTTGAGTGAAAAGGAAAGATGTTTTCACTATAGGTGGGATTGCAAATAGGAACAGTCACTTTTATATAAACATATAAAACATACATGTTTTGTTTATAAATACACAAATATGTTACCGTATGAGCATATTCAGGGGGAGGAGGTCCCCCTCAGACACAGACTTAGGGGAGGGGAGGGGAGTAGGGGGGAAGTGGGAGGAAGGGAGGAATGGGAGGATACATGGGATGGGCTAACAACTGAGATGCAATATGAATAAATTAATAAAAGTGTATTAAAATAAATAAATAAATAAATAAATAAATAAATGTAGAAGGGGAAAAAAAACAAAACAAAAAAAATACACAAATATGAGTTTCTTCTAAGAGTCAAAATCCACTTAACTGAAACATAAGGCATGAGAAATCCTTTTTTGAGTTGTTTGTCAGACTATCCAAGAAATTCTCCAATTATATAGCCTGCTGCTATTGCCCTTGGTTGCTCTCAAGGGGTGGAAGTTGGAGGGTCGGAGGTGTAGACAATGTGCACTTCTGAAACAGGGCTAGATATCCTTGATCTGGAACTGACTTGGCTGTCTTTTCTCTGAGTACTAGCTTCCATGATACCCAAAAGCAACATGGAAACTTCCAATGAGGGAAGACACTAAAAGTATTACTCAACTATGATGCCTATAGATCACATCAATAACCAGCCTGGCACAATTACAATAAAGATGCAGCAGTGGCGTGTATAGCTTGGTATTAATCTAACAACTTCCTAATTGGACTGAAGGCTTGATCAATGAGAAGGAAACAGTGCCTGATGCTAGAAAACTAGATAATTACTTAGTGTTACTGAAATCATGCATAATGGATCAGCATCAATAACCAGTACTTCACTAAAACAGCATAACACTTAGTAACAGTCTAAACCTTTATACTTCTACTCAGAAATAAATATAGTGTTCATCCTCTTCAAAGAAGCTTCTCATTGGAACAAATAGGGACAACTACAGAAAAACAACCAGTATGCAGAGTTATGAATCCCAGTCACACCAACAGAGATAAATACCAGGAGGCCTCATTTTTACACAAATAACTACAGGTAGCCAAGGGATTCTGAGCATGGGAGAAATACTTTTCTCTAGTGGTGAGCACACCAATTGGTTATTCAATATCAAATGATGATCCCTGTTTGCAAATAATGAGGTAGCATTATGCAGACTGAGGAGGTTATTTGTGATTAGCAATGCAATTATATATGCATACAATAATAATGCAGAAGGGTCAATGGATTCAGAAGAGAGCAAAGAGAGGTACACAGAAGAATTTGGATGGAAAGGAGGGAAGAAAGAAATGCTGTGATTATAGTTTCAGAAAAAAGAAAACCTGTGTCTTCTGGGAACAGTGTTATTCACTCATGCAGAATACCTTCACTCAAAATTCTTAGAATATTTCTATACCTCTTTATTAAAATATTTAGTTTTAAAATTTCAGTGCATTGGGTAGTGAAAACAAGAGCAATTAATGTAACAGGTCCTGAAATCTTTATCAAAATGCATAATGAGAATACTGAGACATATCTCTTCTACTCATTTTCTGTACAACACATTTCCATCCGTTATATACATAGATGTATTTTCAATCCTCTTAACTAAACACTGCTTTAAAAACATTTTATTGTGTGTGGATTCATCTCTGGGTCTTCAGTTCGATTCCATTGATCCACTAGCCTATTGCTGTGCCAGTACCATGCTGTTTTAATTACTGCTGCTCTATAGTACAGCTTGAGATCAGGTATGGAGATTCCTCCAGAGGATCTTTTATTGTATAGGATTGTTTTTGCTATTCTGGGCTTTTTGTTTCTCCATATGAAGTTGAGAATTGTTCTTTCAATATTTTCAAAATATTTTGTGGGTATTCTGATAGGGATTGCATTGAATCTGTAAATTGCTTTTGGTAAGATGGCCATTTTTACTATGTTGATTCTCCCGATCCACAAACAAGGTAGATCCCACCATCTTCTGATGTCATTTTCAATCTCTTTCTTCAGAGATTTAAAGTTTTTTTCAACTAAGTCATTCACTTGCTTGGTTAGGGTTATTCCTAGATATTTTATATTGCTTGTGGCTATTGTGAAGGGAGTAATTTTCCTAATTTCTTCCTCTTCCTGTTTGTCATTTGTATATAGGAAAGCTACTGACTTTTTTGAGTTTATTTTGTATCCTGCCAATTTGCTGAAGGTGTTTATCAGCTGTAGGAGGATTTATGACAAAGAAGACAAATACATTCAATGGAAAAACGACAGCATCTTCAACAAATGGTGCTGCTCTAACTGGATGTCTACATGTAGAAAAATGCAATTAGACCGCTATTTGTTGCCATGCACAAAACTCAAGTCCAAGTGGATTAAAGACCTCAACCTAAAACCAGAGACATTAACCCAGTTAGAGGAAAAAATGGGGAAGAGTCTGTAACATATAGGCACAGGAGACAACTTCCTGAACAGAACACCAACAGCCCAGGCCTTAACATCAACAATTAATAAATGGGACCTCATGAGGCTGAGAAGCTTCTGTAAGGCAGGTGACACTGTCTAGAGAACAAAGCGACAGCCTGCAGCCTGGGAAAAGATCTTCACCAACCCTTCATCTGACAAAGGTCTAATATCCAAAATATATAAAGAACTCAAGAAATTAAACACCACCAAACCAAATAACCCAATAGAGAAATGGGGCTCAGAACTAAACAGAGAATTCTCAACAGAGGAATATCAAATGGCTGAGAAACACTTAAAGAAATGCTCAACCTCCTTAGTCATCAGAGAAATGCAAATCAAAACGACACTGAGATTCCATCTTACACCCATCAGAATGGCTAAGATCAATAACTCAACTGACACCACATGCTGGCGAGGATGTGGAGAGAGAGGAACATTGCTTCATTGCTGGTGGGAATGCAAACTAGTACAACCACTTTGGAAATCTATCTGGCGCTTTCTCAGAAAAATGGGAATAGGGCTTCCTCAAAACCCAGCTATTCCACTCCTTGGAATATACCCATAAGATGCTCCAGCACACAGCAAGAAAATTTGCTCAACCATATTCATAGCTGCCTTATTCATAATAGCCAGAACTTGGAAACAACCTACGTGTCCCTCAGTAGAAGAATGGATAGAGAAACTGTGGTACATTTACACTATGGAATACTACTCAGCTATTAAAAACAAGGAATTTCCAAAATTTGTGGACGAATGGGTTGAACTAGAAATTATCATAATGAGTGAGTTCACACAGAAGCAAAAAGAATCGAATAGTATATACTCACTTATATCGAGACACTAGTCCAAGGGGTACGTCCCCATGAAAAACTTTACTTACCAGGAAAGTGGATCAGAGGGGAGGACATCCTATTGAGACTTTAGGTGTGAGAAGCCTGGGAGAATGAGGAAATAGAAGGATTGAGAGGGTCCTGGAAAACTACAGGCGGGTTTGGGCCCTGGGGTCCTCCTCAAACTATGGCACCAGCCAAGGAAAAAATATAGGCAGTAAGCTTCGAACCCCTACCCAGTCTAGCCAATGGACAGGACATTCTCCACCATTAAGGGGAGAAGGAGATCTGACTTTCACACAAACTCTGGTGCCCCATATTAGACCATGTCCCTTGGATGGGGAGGCCTGGTGGCACTCAGAGGAAGGATAATAGGTCACCAAGAAGAGACTCGATACTCTATGAGCATATACAGAGGGAGGAGGTCCCCCTTCAGTCACAGATATAGGGAAAGGGAATAGGAGGGGAAGTGGGAGGGAAGGAGGAATGGGAAGATACAAGGGATGGGCTAACAATTGAGATGTAATATGAATAAATTAATAAAAATTAAAAAAGTATTAAAAACTATATAAATCCAAAAAAATTATTATTGTAACTATACACTAACTACTTTCATTTCTTCTATTGTCTTTACTCAAGTCTTTGGTAATTGTAGTGTTGTTGAAAATGTAAATACATGGATTAACAATATTTGTTCTTAATACCTTGTCACTATTGTGGCTGTTATTATTAACCTGTTAACAAAGAATAAAAGACACAGACACTTGATAGGTTTTAGAATAGGCCTTATTTTACCTGGGGCAGAGCAGATTATACCACCTAAGCTATATAGATATTTCCTAGCCTTCATCCAATTCCATATGCTTTAATAATTCCTATCTGGGCTACATCCCATCCACAATTCCAAAATACATGTTTATCTTCAGTGCTGCTTCTTTCAATGTAGAAATTCAGAGGGCCTCTTTCAGGCCCAAGTCGTTCTTTTTCTAGCCTGTGAAGACTCTGTTCCTTCTCCCTTGTCTGTCTCTCTCCCATACTCCTGCTGCCCTCCAAACCTGCCAACGTTAGCTCTGTCCCTCACTTCTTCCCCAGCCCAGATGTGGTGGCACTTTATTCAGCCAATTGACTTTAAATTAAGTAGATCAAGGTTTACACAACAAGGACAGGTGTATGTGAGAATGTGTTCATCTGGGCAGCAACCAGATCTTGGGAATCAGAATAATTAACAATCCAATACAAAGCACCAAACCATGCTGTTACATTGTAGTCTGTTTTTTATTTATATGTGATAAATTTTACTAGTGTGTCCCAACATAAAGACCATTCAATCATTGTTGTTATATGTAAGGCGCCAGCCATGACTGTGCCAGCCACACTCAATAATGGCGCTGGTCTCTATGCGGTTACCTGTAAACAATTGCCAGTGCGCATGCATTTATCAGAGTGGTCTCTTTCACCCCTTCCATAAGGGGATTATGCTAATTGTAATTACGCTTGTGAAAGCTGTTGACCTATCTGCATTCATATGTTAATTAGGCATTCTGCCTGAACCTGTGAGGTGCTAACATGCCGCTTTAGATGGTATTTAAGTTCAAGCTCTAGGGGAGTTCGGGGTCCTTTCGCTTCAGCTTCAAGGGCGCTCCCAATAAAGCATGATTGAGAAGGATCCTGGTGTCAAGCGTTTTTCCTGCTGGCAGGAGGTCGCGACAGTTATATTCTTGATGTAGTCATTTAATCAGTAATATTCTCAAGGTCTATTCATGTCACCAGTAAGATCATATCAATGGCAAGACTACATAGTTTTCATAGCAGAGTAATAGTCTTTCTGTGTGCTTATATTAGTTTAACGATTTCTTTGTTGATGGATAATTACATTATTCCACAGATTGAATGTGTACTGTGCTTAGAGTATTGTGGCTATCAGGAACAAACATATTTTCCTACTTTTTTCTTAAAATACATAATTAATATTGAGATTTTGAGATTTACATGTTCTCATGATATTTTTATACTTTGATTAATGAGAGAACTACTACATGGTACTGCATTTTTGAAAACATTGCAAAACTCCATATCTCCCTCTCTCTGAAGCAACACATGCTGATTGTTTTTGTTATGAAAATCAGCTTTGGTGGGGTGATGTGGTTTCTTTATATGCTTTCCTTAGCAAATGATAATGTTTTTCACTCCAGTGTCCAAGGACTTTTGTAGCTTAGGGTCTCAAATGATACATTTGCCTACTTTCCTGGGTACAGCATTATTCCAATATGTTATCATTTACACTGTAGTGCAGAGATCCTTAATGATGGATATTGAACATTTTCACATTTTTTTCATGCTTTTTAAAATTTATGTGTCATATTTCTTGGAGTGTCCCTCCGAGATGGAATTTTTAATCCTGATGAAATTGTTACACAGCAGAGACTCTTAACAGAAAATTTGGCATGAATGGATATGGGAAAAGACTGTATCTACAGAACAATAAAAAGTTCCTTCATACTTTTTCTCTTCTTTTCTTTATTCAGGGAAAAGTTTGTCTGTAAAATTTCAGAGTAATATTTAATTGCACCATCATTATTAGTCTATGAGAAGTATAATGTTAAGTATACTGATTTACCAATATGAGGCCATTGTGTACATCCTGTAAATTTTTATTTGAATTAAGCTGCGTTGGTTTTTTTTTTCACTGAAGGTTTTTAAACCTTTTAAAGTTGGTATAATGTAGCAGGAGGTACTATTCAAATATACCCAAGCAAAATTCTTTTTGAAGACTTAGATATTATGGCTATTATTTTTATAAGAAAAATTTAAATTTACATAAATGGAATATTTAAGTTACTACTACATTATTTCCCAAGTGAATAAAAAGAAAATGACAAAGGTTAGAAAAACTGAAGAAAAGAACAAGAAATTCTTAGTATGTCTTGATGGGAATTTAGAAACATGCTACATGCCAATTCTAGTGCCCATGTCATATATATACTATACATGTATGAATAGGATGACAATAAATATATCATAAATGAATCGTGAAAAAGCAAGCCTGCACATTTTATAAATGTCAGAAATATTAGTGAATGTCTATATCTTAGAAGAAACTATAATTTATAAATGAAAAAATTCTTGTAATGTAAGAAATTAGGGTATATACTATAGATAGGGAGAGGAATTGGTCATCCTAGAGCAACTGATTTCTAGAAGATAGTAATATTATAACAAATATACAGCTATCTATTACCTAAAATGTAAGTATTTGAAAGGACCTCTTCAAAAATTTTTATTTACACTGAGACAAAATGTTTGCCCACATTTCATCAAAAATTTAAAGACTATTTCCTTTTTTTTTGTCACTACCACAACATTAATATATCAAAAAAGTATAAAATAATTATGGAATATCTTCAGTGTCTAAAACCAGCTAGACACTGATTAACATAAAGTGTTAACTGAGTATCTTATATATGACTGATGATAATTTATATCTGAAATTATAGGTTAATAATTTCTGAAGTGCTTATAATAGACAAAATATTTTTCATTATGCTAGAATGAGAATTTTTTTCTTCAAAAACCAATGGCATCATTAAAATGGAAATGCTCATATTGCATAACTTTTTAAGGCAGTAATATATTTATGTGGATTTTGAGTCTTAAACGTAATGACACCAAGTAAGGAAGAAGCTCTTATGTTTCAGAAAGGTATACATAGTAGGGACTTAGTAATTAATTAATGGATTATAATATCAATTAATCTGAACCAAAGTAGATGTACTCATAGAACACAATTCATTGGGCCCAAAGAATGAAGTCAGCTGATTCTAAGTTTTACATCTGACATTTCTCCATTTAAGACTGGTCAATAAATTTTCACTGATTTGGAACCATTCCCATAGGTTCTGCTTCAGTAAATTAGAACACAAAAATATGGAAAAGAAATAATACCAATAATGAGCTGCTTCAAGGATCCCTTGATTTCTTTGCTTCTCAAGCTGTGGATAAAAGGATTTAGCATTTGAGGAACCACACTGTACATCACGGATGTTATTACATTGCTAATAGAAGAGTTAGAGACTGAAGAATTCATGTAAACACCCAAACCAGTCCCATAGAATAAAGATACCACTGAAAGATGAGACCCACAGGTTGAAAAAGCTTTATGTCTTCCACTGGTTGAGGGGATCTTCAGGACAGAGGACACAATTTGAATATAAGAGAAAATAATTCCAGAAAGAGGGATAACTGAAAATACAATGGTTGATGTATAAATAAAAAGAATATTGATAAATGTATCAGAGCAGGTGAGCTTGATGGCCTGGCCAAGTTCACAGAAGAAGTTGGGAATATTCTGCTCTGTGCAGAACGACAGTGGCAACACCAGAAGGGTATGGAGTAGTGCATTTATCATGCTGATGAGCAAGGAAAGTAACACTAGGAAGATGCATATCAAAGGATTCATAATGATTGTGTGTCTTAAAGGTTGACAAATGACCACATAGTCATAAGCCATCATAGTAGTGAGGATACTGCTTTCTAAAGCACAAAATGTCAAGAGCAAACACACCTGTGATAGACAGCCTGTGTAAGTGATGCTCTGGTCATGTACATGGATGTTCAACATTATCTTCGGGGCTGTCATTGTGCTTATACAAATATCAGTGAAAGATAGATTGCACAGAAAGAAATACATGGAGGTGTGAAGGCGGGAGTCTGTTCTTACATCCAGTATAATGAGTAGGTTTCCAATGATGGTGATAAGGTACATGGACAGAAACACGTTGAAGATGAGGGGTTGCAGTTCAGGGACATATGTTAATCCCATGAGAAAGAATTCTGAAATACCAGTTTGGTTTACAGGTTCCATGTATATGCTGAATATTGACAAAATGGACGATGAGAATATGATATCAATTTTTAAGATGAATTGTAACATCATATCATAATAATATAGATATAAACAGAATTGTAATATTTTTACTTACTTTTAATAAGCTCCAATATCCTGAGAAGCAATGCATCTTTAAACAAATACTCCCAGTGAAGCCTGGGGGGATGGCTCATGGATTAAAAAAAAATTCCTCCTCTTGCATAGGACACAGGTTAGTTTTCTAACAGTGTTGTCTGGACAGTCAGAATTTCTTGTTACCAGTTCCAGAAACAAATGTTATTTTATGACTTCCAAAATGGTAATTTCTCACATGTGGCACATGCACACTTCCACAGGCACACACAAAGAAATGGAAATAAGAATTAAAAACACTAATTTAATTTATACCTCTAAATCTTGGGAACTAGTGAATATTTAAAGTAAAACCTTTCTTAGATGCAATTTGAACTGCCAAGGTACTTCAGGTTTTCCCCTACAACCTGTTTCCACTCCTCTTGTTTACTTATATTCTAATATCTACTCAATATACTGAACACCAAAACATTTGTAATTATCCTGACAAATGATGAGACTGCACTTAGTTATAAAGCATGTATATTTCCCATCCACATCTTCAAGCAAAATGACAGATTGTTATTAATAATGTCTCAAACTCAAAACCAAAAACATCAGCCAAACATTTTGTCTTGATCCAGAATCATCTCTTGTGATGATTGAATTACAGATAAATGGGTTCACATAGGAGAGGCACTTATAAAATGATGGTATGGAATCAGTGTACACAACCTGCAAAGGAAAAGTAAGCTCTCTGGTCTTCTATGTTGAGTTGAGTATCTAAACATTCTTTACCTGTGCTTCCAGACAATAATTAATTACAACTCTTAAATTATCACAGGAATAGCACAATGTTTTCTTATTCTAATATTTGCTTTCAAATATAATCTTAAGCTTTCCTTTACTTTTAGGCAATCTAAGGTCTACTCACTAAGATAATTAAAAGAAATGGAGAACATTTTTTTAAGTGAGTTTGAGTTAAGATTGGTAAATGCTAACTATAATCTTCAAGTTCCTAAGTGTTGTCATTGAAAACTAAACCAATCTGCTTTAGAAATCAATTGTAGAAGAAATATAGAAACCATATTAATGACTCCCGTTCTTCTTAAAAACCCTGAATGTTTTAGTGAAATACAGAACATATCATTAGATATATTACAATGGAAAAATATCAACATATATTATTTTGATATTTTCAAATATATATATATATATATAAAGATGGCGTTTTTGTTAAGCAATTTGTAGTTCCTTAATAAAGACTTACAGATAACAGTCTCAGATAACTAGATATAAGAAGAAAGGAGCTCATGGAAGGCAATGTTCTTCTTCTAACAATTTTTAGGAAAATAGTCATTTCAAACATTCTACATATATAAGATTGTATGTTTCATATTGTGTTAATAAGGTACACCATGGATTTACTTCAGGCTCTTGTATTAATATTGTAAATATTCATAAATTGAATGAGAAACCTTAGTATGCTCCTCTCAATGGGAAAACATTTGAGATGAAGCTCAGTTCACAATTTGTCCTTATCCAAACATCACGTTCTATGTCTTAAATTTCATAACTTTTGTTTATAGATTTGTACTGAAATTAATGTTGGTTATGATTTTATGGACATTTTTCAATTATGAAAAACAAAAAGAACAATAACTGTCAGCACAGATCCTTGATAAGATATATATTATCTACCATTACTCTGTGTTTCCATGTGTGGGTTTTTTTTTATCTTTGCATTTTCTATGTTCAAAAGCACATGAGATATTCCTTTTATCTTCAAAGAAGAAGAACATTATGATGGGCGGACATGGGCCCAGGTGTCCTGCTCAAACTATGGCACCAGCCTAGGACAATACATGCAGTAAACTTTGAACCCTTACCCAGATCTACCCAATGGACAGGACATTCTTCAAGTTGAGTGGAGAATGGGGTCTGACTTTCACATGAACTCTGGTGCCCCATATTTGACCTTGGTTGAGGAGACCTGGTGGCACTCAGAAGGAGGATAGCAGGCTACCAAGAAGAGACTTGATACCCTATGAGCATATACAGGGGGAGGAGGTTCCCCTCAGTCACAGTCATAGGGGAGGGGAGTAAGAGGAAAATGGGAGAGAGGGAGGAATGGGAGGATACAAGGGATTGAATATGACTAAATTACTAAAATATATTAAAAAAAGAAGTGATAAACTGTGGTAGTTGAAGCTACAAGATTCTGAACATTTCTAATTTGACAAATGCCAATGTAGAGTAAGAGTTTGTGTCATAACACCACTCCTCATCATGGCTATATAGAAAACTAATGATGGAGGTATGACCAATAATTAAATGTTCATTTTGCCTTGACATATGATGCCACTGCAGTGATAAACTGATTTGAATAATAGTTAGTTACATACTACAAAAAATTGTTAGTGTTAACCTAAGAAGCATATCATGTGAAAAAGTATACATCATGACAAAAAGTTTAGAGCATTTTTCAGTATGTAAAGGCGAGTGTAGTGTATTTTACTATGTATTATACTCATTAATAGAAAAAATAAATAATACAAGGTTGGCTACACACGAATAAACAATAGAACACACACCTTCTTCACTAATTGCTTTATATATTTTCCAAAAGTAGTAAGTACTAGTTGAAACTTCATACTTCACATAACACTTGAATTTCACTTCTAGAGAGAATAACCACACTACTATAACATGCATCATTTTGTCATGATATCCTATTTAATAACATTATTTTAAATACTATTTCTTCACTATCTTGCAATATACAGCATGTAAATAGGCATTCATACTTACTGTTTTTAAATTAATGCTAATTTGTGCACATACCCCTTTTTAAGTTTTAATTAGTCTCATATTCCACTATTTGACTACAACACACTGCTTGCTTTCCTTAAGTGATGAGTAATATGCCTCCTTTTATTTATGAATACATGTTTAACATAGATCCATGAATAAAAATTCTTATTGAATTCAAGATCAAATGTCTTTGCAAAAGAAATAAATTTTATATATTTATTATTTAATTGTTTTTAGAAAGATCTGAAGTATAACAAAATATCAGCCCTGGTTGATTGTATGAAGAAACAAGTTATTTTCACAGGTATCTGTTACACAGATTAAACACTGGTGTTTTTTTGCCTCCGTAGTCCTCATCTCAATCTAACGAATTTGAATGAGACATGTGGAACATAGTTTATGTGACAGGGAAAGTACTGTAAAACAATGTGAGGGGCTGGAGAGATGGCTCAGTGGTTAAGAGCACCGCCTGCTCTTCCAAAGGTCCTGAGTTCAATTCCCAGTAACCATATGGTGGCTCAAAACCATCTGTAATGTGATATGGCCCCCTCTTCTGGCTTACAGGAGTACATGCAAGCAGAGCACTATATACATAATAATAAATAAATTAATTAAAAAAAAACAAAACAAAACAATGTGAGGTATTCCTCATGGCTGATATTGGAAAATTCTTACAGAAATCATGTCAGCCTGAAATTTTAGATATCTGTATATTTAGTGTTTCCAAAATAGATCTGTGAAAGGTTTTGATGTTTCTAGATGATTGATGGAGCATTCTAGATTAATTTTCAATGGAAGGAGCACTGATTTATCTTTGTTAGTGACTAGAATGCAGTCTAGATAGAAACATTATGGTGCTTTTATTTAAAATGCTATGTCTTACCTTGGCCCAAGAAGTTTGGCTCTGATCTCATTTTTTAAATCAGTAGTCAACATTAATTTTCTGATATTTGAAATTTGTAATTAAAAATGAGAGGCATATTCTCCAATACCATCAAGCCTATTAGTATCTGTATGTATAACTGACATGCTATTGTTAATTGTACTCTCTGGGATGTTTTGTTTTAAATATTTCATATTTATTAGGAAGATTCAAGATGCTGCTTTTTACATATCTATCTTTCTATCTAGTTCTCAAAGCCTACTTAATTGATAGTCCTAAGTCTCTCTCTTATGATCCATATAAGAATATAAGAATATAATTACAGATGGACTGACAAAGGATAAACATACCTCAAATTCCTATTTATCACTCGACTCCCCAGACGTTGGGTGGCAAACTTTGGAGGTAGTTTCTTGAAAAATAATTACATTACTATGTGGCCAATATATCCTTGCCCAAAATGATTTGTGTTCTTGTTACAAGGTTAGGAAGATACATAAACATATATATGCATATAGAGATATACGTAGAGATGGAATAACAGTCACATTAAAGCAATGTAAGGAGAAGTGTCTCCAAGCCTCTGGAAAAAAAAAGAAATCTAAAGACAATAGATTTTTCTGCTAACTTCAGAATCACAATAAAACTATTCTTTTATTTTTAAGCCACCAATTTTAGCTATTTCAGTTTAGGAAAACTTAGAAAATTAACACTTTCACCAAATCTGTGTCTGTCCACTACAACCACAACAGAAAATATCTGAATATTTTAGACAATCTTTATAGTTGAGGAATGGCCAATGCCTGATCATAAGTAAATGGGCACTGTTCTTGTAAATAGTGCTATACAAGCAGAGCGAAAGATATGTGCATATCAGTATAAACAGGTTGTTAAAGCAGAGGATGTTAAAGCAGAGGGCCAACGATTGACATGTGAAGTAAAAGGTCTTATTGCTCATAAATTGGCTTGCATACTCTTATCTCTTCTCAGGATAGAATTATAAACACATGTTCTCCTCCTCAAAGTACTTAGTAAAGTACCATTGTATATCTGCTGTCTTACTGACAATGATACTGAGAACCTCACCTGGATGTTGCTCAAGATGAGGTGTCTTTGGTTGATAGTTCTGATGTTTCATCCTAGCATACAAAGATTAGGGGGTCACAAGCTGACTCTGACAGTGTAGTGTAGGTATCTCAGGTACTCAATGCCCAGTGTTCCCCACTAGACCATCTATTTTACTGCATCTCTAATCTCCAGAGAGAAGGACTTAACTACTGAGTGTATAGAAGCATGGAATTCAACATGTATAATTTATTGACTCCTGAGGATAGTAATTCTTTTCTATTGTTCCAGATCAGTGTTTCATGTGACACATTTTCAAAAGATTTTTTTTAACATTTGTGCTGTGAGAACTTTTATTTTAATTTTTACATTTTACATAGAAAGTTCCAATCTATGGATATTTTCCTTCTTTTTTCTTATCATATCCCATCTCTATTAACTTAAAACATCTCTCTTGATATAAAAATATCTTAACTCCTAACCTACTAAGCTTAATTGAAATACTAAACTATCTGGTCTTCAATGCCATCTGAGATTTGAGAAGGAATAAAAATTAAATACCTGAGTGAACCAGAAGTGCAAGTTAGTAGCTTCCAAAATGAAAACATTGACTGAGACAATTTACTGCCTGAAAAGTCACCCAACACTCTCTATAATGTGGCCATAGGAATGTATAAAAAGTTGAACAAAAATAATTAGAGATGACTCTACCATCTGAAAAGGCAAAAATGATAACACAAATTTGTTAGGGATATTACACAAAAAGCTATAATTTAGGATTATCAATATTGTAGAAATTACACATTAGGAGTAAGTCATTAATCTGTGGTACAAAGATTATCTGTTATTGTTAATGAAACTCCTTTAGGTTTATTTATTATTATTTATAGATTAGATTTAGTTGGTCAATGTGCTATAACAATGAAAGCAAAGCATGTTAGTATAAATAAATATACACCAATTCTACTCTTTCAAAAAATATCTGTTCACAAGTTAAGAGAATTTTTACTTGTGAATGGTGTCACATTTAATGATGAATTGATGAATCACTGAGATAAAATACATCAGGATATCTATTTCACATCAGAGGAGGAGATCTATTTCAAGTAATTTCAGGCTCAATCAGAGAGGAAAGTGGGTACTTTATTAATAAAATTAACAGAGGTACTGTATCAAAGGGTAAACACTGACAGACTTAAACATGTTAAAACTAAGCACTTGCTCAACTACACACTGCAAGTTAGCTTTCAAATGATGTGCTTATTAGATCACATTAACAATATAGCATTAGAACACATGCCCTCTTGGTGCCTTTCTTTCTCTCTCAAAATCCATGACACCTGTTTACCATTCCCTTGCATCCTAGTTACCCTCCTTCTTAGACACAACGATAATATCAAACCCTGGCTAATCTCTACCATTGCCTTGCCACTCTTAGGTTGTCAACTAGGCCAGACTAAATGATGTTGTGTGGGAAGTTGCAACACACCCTTGAAAACCTATAAAGTAAGGAGTTCCTTTTGAGTGTTCAGAAAAATGACTGGGTTGTTTCTTCCTTCAGGGCCCCTCTCATGTTTTATTTGTCATCTGCTTTTCTTAACACTGTCTTACTTCACGCTCTTTCTCTTCATGTAGCTTCTTTCTGGGTTTAGGAAGGTAGATTTTTCTGTCCTCCTTCAGGTCACCATCAAGGTTCTTCTGCTACGATGTTTTGTCTACTGTAACTGTATTTCCATGTTAAAAAACAATCAAGACTCGACTCACTGTAGTCCCAGGACTTTCCTAGTAAATGTAAATCTGAAAGATAACTGACATGATCTTATTTCCAAAATCTCCTCCTTTCTGTAATTGTCCCTGTTGGTCTCTTTCTCTCTCTGTCTCTGTCTCTTTGTGTCTTTACTTTTGTATTTGATTGGGCTATTTTGTACTCTGACAATTTCACACAAGTATATAATAAATTCTAAAACCTCTCTTCCCATCTTGTTTCTTATCTTCCTTCTATCCAAATCAGTTTTCCTGTTCCTTTCAGTCCCTCTGCAAGATTATGACTTTCGGTTTTGCTTGGTGTCATATATACTTTAAATAGGGCTATGTTTTCAATGACTAGAAATATTCATTAGAGTCTGGTGTCATCTCCCTTTCCTCAAATTATTAGTAATTAATAGTTAAGCAGTGAGTTTTAGGGAGGCATGAAGACTTCTTCTATTGTTGATTAATTGATGAGCCATTTTGATGCTGTCCCAGTGCATGCATCTTTACTAGCCATGAATTCATGGTTGCAGTGAATGTGTCTTGCCCAGAAGATGATATATCTTGTTGTTTATTTCTTCTCCCCTCACATGGTTTTCATAAAGGTCCACTATTACAATTAGATAAAAATACTACCACGAATTAATTTTATTTACAAACCACATAATCAACTTAGTGCTATAATTTTATACATTTCAAGAGAATATTACAAGCATCACTAAATATATGTGAGCTGAATATTACTCCACATAAAATGAAATATGTGACATTTAGATGTAACTTTATACACACACTATTATCAGAGTAACAAAGACGTTTAAATAAAAATTAGAAAACCAGTACTACCTATGGTGTTTATGTACTGGTTCATTCACTTATAAAGCTTTTGAAATAACAAATTATGAGAAACGTAACAATATTACTTCCAAATTAAAAGTAAAATCTGATCCCTTCATAAGGTGTGAAGAAGAATATTTAACACCTGTGTTCTGTATTCACAATGACAGAAAATTAATGACCAAAATTTATCATTATCAGAATGGTTTTATTTTTTAATGTCAGCAAATGAAATATTAAACTACACAGAATTAAATATACAAGGTAATCACTTAAATATACAGTATGACTCCTTTTGAAACTTAAAGATGAGAATCACAAGATGACTTAAAATTCATTAAAGGTGTAATAATGTAAAAAGGAGCACACTGAGACAATAAGGTGGTCCATGCCTAAACTGAAGCACTTTGTGAAACAGAAGGGGGATTGGAAATTCAAGGTTAGGTAGGAAGGCATATCAACCTCTGATCTATTGAAGAAAATCATATCTTCATACCAAATTGCAAAAACGTTTTTGAATATGGATAGATTTAATGCACTAGGGTCAAAATAATGTTACCTAAAAATGTACAATAGTACAATTAAAGTGATGCACATATTAGCAAATGCTGGTTTCATCAATATAAAAATTATATTTATAGATATAATTAGATACTTTAAAATAATTTTGTTTTACTTCTTTACCCACCTTATGAGGAAATATATAGTAATATTTAGGACTTACATAGATAAATAAGTGTTCTTACTGTAAGATGAAAAAGTTTATTTCAAGAAGTTGCCTTATTCATAGCAAATAGCATTCATCTATATCTCAAATCAAATAATAATTTAAACCAATTTTGAGGTCCAGAATTCAGCCCACTATGGATATGTCTTGTGGATAAAGTTAAGTATCAATGAGACAGTAAAACAACCATAATGTTTTGTCTGAGGCACCTTTTTAGGTTGTGACTGTTTTACTACAATCCTTTGGTGATCTGGAAGAGAATTAATTGTTGAATGAGTGCACTGAATAAAAGATTTAATAAAACTGAACACTTTGTTCAATATACTCATTAACCATTGTTGTAAACTTTCAGGTTTCTCTCCTATTTCATTGACAGTATTAATTTGAGTTTTTATTCTTATAAATGAAATAATCTACAAGAGAAAGATTGAAGTTTCACAAGAGTATCTTGAACAATTGATGTTTAATCAGCATAGTGACCTAAAATATGACAAATATGGTGATTGCTTCAGAAAAATAGCTATGAAGCTGTCTCTTCTAGAAAACACTCATGGAGTCTCACAGCATGGCTTGCTTAAACACGACATGAACAAGAATGGGATGAACAGACATGCTAACATGGAAGAAGGAAATCTCACAAATTCTCCATCGTAGACAAATGTCTACAGGTAGCCAAAGGATGCTAAGGAGGAAAATTGTTTTCTCCAGGGCAGAGTACGACCAATTTATTGTCCAATACCATGAAATCATCCATAAACTGTACAGATAACTCCAGGAATTGATTCACAGGGATCTTACTATGAAATGTGGTAGAAGTAATTCTTAATATGTTAGTAATATTTTAATGAATTATAATATCTATGCCATATCTACTTCTGAGACTTTGCCCAAAATATTTTTGATAAACCATATATATATGGTTCAAATAATATATACATATTACAATAAATCTAAGAGTTAAGAATACAGATACGACTGCTTTCAAATCAAGTTAAAATTACATAATTTTATTATTATTATTATATCTGTTACTTGTTATATAAAATTTAAATGACAGATCAAGTATCTTGATTTACAAAGTATTATGTAAATTTTCCTAAAAATTATGATACAAAAGATGTTATTACTATAAGAGATATGCTATCCTACTGATGATTTTCCTGAATGCTTTCTTCATATCTTTGTTTCTCAAGCTGTAGATAAAGGGGTTCAGCATCTGAGTGACCACAGTATACATCACTGAAGCCATTACAGTCTTCCTCGGAGAGTCAGTAAATGCAGAGCTTATGTGAACCCCAAAACCTGTGCCATAGAACAGGGACACAACTGACAAATGGGACCCACATGTTGAAAAGGCTTTATACTTTCCTCCCAATGATGACATTCATAAAACTGAAGATACAATTTGAATATAAGACAAAATGATCCCAAAGACAGGAACACCAAAAAATAGAACAGACACTGTATAGACAAGCAGATAATTGACAAAATTATCAGAACAGGCAAGTTTGATGATCTGAGCTAGCTCACAAAAAAAGTGAGGGATTTCAATTTCTGTACAGAAAGATAGCAGCAACACCATCAAAGTGTGGAACAAAGCATGCACAGTGCTAAGGACCAGAGAGAAGAGCAGCGACATTATACAGAAATATTGACTCATGATAACTGTGTACTTCAGAGGGTGACAGATAGCAACATAGCGGTCATAGGCCATCACTGCAAGGAGACAATTTTCTATGCCAGCAAAATTCAAGATGAGATAGACCTGTGAGAGGCATCCTGTGTATGTGATGGTCTGATGCTGAGCTTGGATATTCACCAACATCTTTGGAATTGTAGTTGTGATTAAACAAATGTCATTAAAAGATAGGTTAGAGAGAAAGAAATACATGGGTGTATGTAGTTGGGAGTCAGAGATAACAGCCAGGATGATGAGCAAGTTTCCTAATGTGGTAATCAGATATATGGACAGGAAAAGGTAAAAGATGAAAGGCTGCAGAGCAGGATCCTCACTAAGCCCCAGAAGAACGAATTCTGATGTTTGGTTGACAGCTCCCATGCTGTTGAGTACTCTGGGGAAAAAAGGGGAGTTGAAAAGGAAAGACATTTGGATCGTCAACTTCAAAACTTTGTTCTTTAAATTCTAGACTTCAAATTTAGTAGTAAATCATTTCTTCTGTTAACCCATCTATTCTATGACACTTGCTTACAGAATTCCTAGCAACTAATCCTTAAATGAAACCCCCTCCCCAAATTAGAAACAATAAGGAGGGTAAAATTTGGAAGAGTTAGTAAGTATCGTGTTCTAAAGAAAACATTGTTTTGCTCACCAGGAAATTGGTGCTATTCTTTCATACAGCATGGTACAGGCTGATGGAAGCTGATCAGCAGTAGTTCAGATGCATCTAAGCATGTGTCCAATTGAGAACAGATATTGGTGAGAAGTTTTACAGTAAATGGTGCTCTACTGCATTCTTTTTTATAGACTGCTCACTAATAAGCAAGGAGATATTCTGCAAAAGCCTCAGTGACTATCCAATACAGTTGCAAAGGGATTTTAGTTGTCTGGCAAGACTCGAGAAGAGCCATGGTAAACATCTCACCTGTTTGTTGATCATAGATGTGTCCTTGTGAAAGTCATAAAACTTCACAGTGCTAACTGACTCTTTATTAAGAAGGAGCAATTGTAAGAAGAGGCTTGGGTATTGCTTTTTGGCTGGCATAATAAACCTAAAGGAATCACAGACAGGCTTCTATAGTTTTTTTTGTGTCCCTGGAGCTCAATATTCTAGGCTTTTAATTATGTCAATGCCACTGTAATCCCAGTTGTGCAAATTTTTAATGCCCATTTCTACTGAAAGGAAGAATTCATTTTTGTCAGTTTTCTAACCAATCCCCAAAGCAATGTTCTCATTCTGTTCTTACCACTGCTTCTTCTTATATAAATTATTGACTTTGCATTCAAAATACAAATACAACATCTGTAATGAATCCCTGTGTTGCTTTTAATCTACAAAGTGAGAAAACTATGTACTAACCGTATTTAGAAGAATCGACTCATATTTTAAAAACTTTTTATTGGCTCTTTGTGAATTTACATGAAGCACATTAATCCCACTCATCTTCTGATCCCTTGGGCCCTGCTCTCCACTCCTGCCATCTGCCTCCAACAGAGAAAAAAACTTTTTGTGGAAGCTGTAATGTGTCACAGCATGTCTCACAGTATTGCCTCTTGTCCACACTTCTTTGCTGGCAAATGCTCATTGCAAACAGACTCATTGGTCTTTTCTGTGATATACTCCCAAGATTGCTTCCGGTCTTTGACATGATGTCAAGAACCATTGTTTTGGGGGGAAGTTCAGTAGGAAAGAGAGATCTGGAAGGGATGCAGTATTTTGCAAGGTTTGTACTGTGATTCACCGAAGAATTGCTTCCAAGCTCTGCCAACCCTATACTTGTGCACTGCTGCATTTCTCTAAAATCTGGGATTGGTGTGAACTATCACATTATGGGTATTTTCCCACTCGGATTGAACAAAATTCCTATGGCATATTATTGAAGATGCATTGTTGGTCAGATTAATTAATGCCTGGTTCAGGAATTCCTGGTTTAATTCAAACACTTTTAAAGTTTAAAACACTTTAGAAAGTTTATGACTGCAATAAATATCTTTGTGGATCTCCAGATGCTTTACTAGGGGATAGCCTTGAAGCAAATTTGTGGTCTCTGATAAACCTTCATGTCAGATGACACTACAAATTCTGGCACCATAAATATAAGCAAATTGGTTTAAATTTCTCATAAACCCAAGGTATAATGGGGCTACCTAGAAATGTTTAAATTAAGCACAAACCTTAATGTCCAAATTTACAAACTGTTCTGTTATAATTACTTATACCTTGTTACTTTATGGCATCGTATGTTGTCATTTTAAATTTACTTTGTTCCTTAGAATGAAAAACAGATACAATTATTGTCCTGAACTCACTGAACTCACTATAAACTTATGTAATGGATACATAGATAAGAAATGTTTAGTTTTAAAATATGTAACCTGTTGTAGTTAAGAATTCATCTGTTTGGGTGATTAATTGCCATTTTTGACTATGAGGTAATTCCCTTTTCTTAGAAGTATAAATTTGATGATCAAAAATAAATATCACTGAAGTTAAGATGCTTAATTTCACCCATCTTTTCTCTTGAATGTGTGTATGTGAGTCCTTTATTTTCTCTCTCTCTCTCTCATTTCCCTGTAGATTCACAAATAGGTTAATATACTCAGGACTCCCCAGCAGCCCTCTGAGACAATCAGGCATACTTTAGCTTGCTGGAGAGCTCCACAAAGAGGCCTATCTACAGATCAAAGAGCTTCCTTTTACAAAACCCAAAGGTTTTTGGTGGGAAGTTGTTTTAATATCCATGGCTGTAGGAAAATTGTAGTCGGTTTAAGTTTTCCTCCTTAGCTGAAGTACAGCTAGCCCCTAGAAAAGGAACCCTGGGCTCCTTCCTTTTTTTCTACTTTCAATCCCGATCAGCTGCCTGGGCCATCAGCTCTTCCAACCCAAGAGATGAGGTGAATGGTGATTCTGTATCCAGTATCAGAGATCCTACTCTGGACCTTGCCAGGGCAAAGACAGATATTATCATAGCAGTTCATTGATGGGGTAGATGTTGCAGTGGGCAAAATTAAAGCCTGAGAGGATCCAAGTTGGCAAGGCTACTGTCTCTCCTGCTTCAATGACTTTAGGGTTGGCTCAAGAACAATAATCACTACCAGGGAAAATTTATCCTGCTTCCCAAGCAAGGTACAAGGCCTACTTTCCTAAGTGTTGTAGCTGGTAAGGGACATGACCAGTTCTCTCACCCTCAGGATCCTGGGGCCATCTCTCATGTCTTCCATAGACGGTAAGAAATGAGGAAGTAGAGGAGGTTGTATCTCCCTCACCTATGGCACATCACAGCAAAGGAGAGGCGGGGCTGGCTCTCCTGTGTATGAACTCAGGACCATCTCAACTGTAAATCCCACACCCAGAGCCAGGTATACAGTGCTTCCCATAATTATTGTTACTGTTGTTGTGAAGAAACATCATGGCAAAAGAAAGTTGGAGATTAAAGAGTTTATTTGGATTACACTTTCACATTGTAGTCCATAATTGAAAGGAGCTAGGACAGGAACACACACAGGGCAAGAACCTGGAAGCAGGAGCTAATGCAGAAGCTATGGAGGGGTACTGCATATTGGCCTCCTCCTCACTGTTTTCTTTGTTTCTTTTCTTTCTTTCTTTCTTTCTTTCTTTGGGGAATGGTCTTAAGTATTTTGATGCTAATTATTGCTTGTTGTCTGTATGACCCACCTTTTCATTAATAAAAAGCCATCCCACCTGGACAGGCCAAAGGAGATCGGTGGGGCTAGGACAGAGAGGGATTCTGGGAAGAAGAGAGACCACCACGAGGAGGAAGGGGAGACCTGAAGGAAAGAGAGGAAGGCTGCCATGGGTTAGATGGCAGAGAAGCACATGGATGGCGTGGATGGAGAATCTGTCCCAGATGAAGAAAGTTAACAAGTTTTTGGGATTATGGATGGAAGGTAAGTTTATAGAAGTTGTTAGAAACAGATGGCATGGGATAAAGGGAGGGATCCCCTTTATCCTTCCCCACTATGGGAGGTAATTTAGAGGATTGATATCTGTCCTGTCCCAGGTTAACTAAAGCTATCTTAAAATATAATAAGTGTCCGTGTCTTGATTGATTGTTAGCTGGGTCTATCGATAATACACATAATTTAAGTACAATATTTCTTTCTTTCTTTCTTTCTTTCTTACTTTCTTTCTTTCTTTCTTTCTTTCTTTCCTTCTTTGAGACAGGGTTTTTCTGTGTAGACTTGACTGTCCAGGCTGCCATCTTCTCACAGAGATTCCACTGCCTCAGCCTCCTCAAATGCTGGGGTTAAATGCCGGTGCCACCACACCCAGCTTTCTCATTGTTATTTTAAAGTCTGCTTTCTTACTGAACCAGTGAAAACCAGCCTAGGCATAGCACAACTGAAAATAGGCTGCACCATTATAAGTCAATCACAAAGTAATAAAATGTTGTACAGATGAATCTTAAAGTGGGAGTTTCTCAGTTCAGATACTCTTCATTCAGATGACTTTAGATTGTGTCAAGTGGCCATGAATTTAACCAGGATAACTATTAAGAGTTACTTAAATGGGCTGGAGAGATGGCTCAGTGGTTAAGAGTTCGGCCTGCTCTTCCTGAGGTCCTGAGTTCAATTCCCAGCAACCACATGGTGCCTCACAACCATCTGTAATGTGATCTGATGCCCTCTTCTGGAGATAAAGCACTCACTTACAATAAATAAATAGATTAAAAAAAAGAGTTACAGATTCAATGCAATTTCAAAACAAAATTCCTATTTTGTTCATCACAGAAATAGGAAGAAATATCCTCAAATTCATATAGAACCACAAAAGACTCAAGATAGCCAATATAACCTTTGGCCAAAAAATGGAGATTAATTTTCCATATTTTGAGATCCATAAAAGACCATGGTAATAAAAACAATATGGTATTGGCAGAAAAAATACATCTAGAAGAATAGAACAAAACCAAAGACACAATTATGGCCACATATAACTTTATCTATTTAATAAGCTGAAGAAAAACAATCATCACCAAATGGAGCTGTGAAAACTAAATGGCCACATTAAGAAAAGTGAAAATTTACTTATATCTATCATCTTGCAGAAATCGAAATCCAAGATATCAAAGATATAAATGTGAAAGCCTGAAACACTGAAAATGCTAGAAAATAACATAGATTAGCCCCTACATGATATAAGTCTAGGGTATGATTTTATGAAGAGGACTCTATTTGTCCAAGAATAAAGTGCAACAATTGACAAATGGGACTTCATAAAAACAGCAACCTCCTGCAAAGCCAAACAAAGTCACCTGAGTTTAATCATGGGCTTTTTGATGCCTTATTCAGACATGGAGACAAATAATTGCTGAATGTTTAGGCCATAAAATAATCTTGTTCCCAACCAGCTTGTAACTTAATTATTCCTGTCCAATTTATAGTAATCTAAGTTCTGCCATGTGACTAGTTGCCTCTCCTCAGTTCCATAAGTGACTAATCCCCTGTCCCTGACTCTTTTCCAGAGTTCTTCCTCTGTCTGAAAGCTTAACTTAGTACTCTACCTTTCACTATTGGCCATAAGCTTTTTATTTTAACCAATAATAAGGTGATTTAGGCATGTAAGGAAGGGCAGAGACACATCTTTACACAGTGTACAAAAACATTGCTCCAACACCCAAGTAAAGAGAAAGCTCAAATAATGAGAAAGAATCTTTGTCATATATATACATATATATATGTATATATATATGTATATATATATGTATATATATCCATATATAATATGATATATATGCCAGAATATTGATATCCTGAATATATAAAAAACTCATAAATATCCAAAGAAAGAGAAAACAGACATATAACCTATTCAAAGAATTGCCAAAGGAAATAAACAAAGAGTTCTCAAAATAAAAAAGAATGACTAATAAGTATCATAAAATAGTATATCATCCTGAACAATTTGGGGAAATATAAATCAAAGCAACTTTGAGAGTTCATCTTACCCAGACCAGAATGTCAAAGACACTCACTCCTTATAGGTGAAGGATTCATTCACATACCTGAGTTTATGGTGTCCACTTCTATTCAAACCATCACAGAATACATTTAGCTATAAGAACAAGGCAATCAAGAACCTTGTTGTTAAATATGTGCATTATATGTGTTCATATTCTGTGAGGTGACTTGGACAAAGAAAGACAAACTCTGCATTTTCTCTCTCATTCGGAGTTCCTAGGTGCAAACCTTCAGATGTGAGTACATATATTGTAATAACTGCAAAATCCAGGAAAGCAAAAAGTCAGGAGAAACAGAGAGAGGACAGTAAGGTAAGAAGTGATCTGATAAGAAGAGTTAGTAAAAGTGATTTTACTCCAGGAAGGAGTTATGCAATCTGGTAGAGCCATTATGTAAATCAGTATGAAGGCTCTAAAGAAGCAGAGAATGTACCTTAAGATATAGCTTTATCACTGTGCTGGATAGATTTATGTCAACTTGAGACCAGCTAGAGTCCTCTGAGAGGAGGGAACATAAATTAAGATACTGTTGACATAATATCTGGTTAAAGATGAAGGCACAACGTACAGAACATATATGACAATGAAAGCCATGCTGAGAGAAACATTAATAGCACTAAGTGCCTTCATAAGAAAATTGGAGAGATATCATACTATCAACTTAACATACACCTGAGAAGCTCTCAAACAAAAAGAAGCAAACACACCTAAGAGGAGTCGACTGCAGGAAATAATCAAACTCAGGGCTGAAATAAATAAATTAGAAACAAAGAGAACAATACAATAAGTCAACAAAACCAGAACAGGTTCTTTGAAAAAAAAAATCAACAAGATAGACAAACACTTAGACAAACTAAAAAGCAGAGAGACAATATCCAAATTAAGAAAATCAGAAATGAAAACAGGGACATTACAATAGACATTAAGGAAATCCAAAGAATTATTTGGTTTTACCTCAAAAGCCTGTACTACACAAAATTGGAAAATCTAAATATAAGAGATAATTTTCTTGATAGATTTCACTTACCAAAGTTAAATCAAGATTGGGTTAACAATCTAAATATTCATATAACCTCTAATGAAACATAAGGTCTCATTAAAAGACTCCAGATTAATCAAAGACCAGGGCCAGATGGTTTCAGCAGAGAATTTTACACCTTCACAGAGGAGTTAATACCAATACTCCTCAAACTATTCTATAAGATAGAAACAGAGGGAACACTTCCAAACTCATTCTATAAGGTCTCAGTCACCTTCATACCTAAGCCACCCAAAGACACATCAAAGAAAGAGAATTACAGACCAAGTTTCCTCTTGAACAGTGATGCAAAAATATACAATAAAATATTCACAAACCAAATTCAAAAGTAAAAAAAAAAATAACACCATTTACTGTGATCAAGTGGCCTGCATCCTAGGGATGCACGTGAGGTTCAGTTTATAAAAACCAATCAACATAATCTTCATATAAAAAAAACTGAAAAAAAAACACATATGATCATCTCATTAGATGCTGAAAAAGCCTTTGACAAAATCCAATGATCCCTTCATGTTAAAAGTTTTGAGGACATCAGGGATATAAGATGCACACCTAAATACAATAATCTCTGTAGCCAAAATCAAATTAAATTGGTAAAAGCTAAAACAATTCCACTAAAATCAGGGACAAGACAATTCTACCCACTCTCTATATTTCTTCAATATAACACTTTAAGTCCTAGGTAGAGCAGTAAGACATCTAAAGGAGATCAAAGGAGTACAAATTGGAAAGGAAGAAGTCAAAGTATTGCTGGTTGCAAATGGATTAATAGTATGTATCAGTGACCACAAAAACTACTCCTGAGAACTCTTACAGCTGATAAATACTTTCAGCAAACTGGCTGGATATAAAATTAACTTAAAAGAAAATAAATAGCCCTTCTATATATAAACAATAAGTGGACTGAGAAATAAATTAGGAAAACAACAATAGTAAGAAAGCTATGAATAATATAAAGTATCTTGGTGTACCTCTATCCAAGCAAGTGGAAAACCTGTGTGACAAGAACTTTAAGTCTCTGAAGAAAGAAATTGAAGAATACATTAGACATGGAAATATCTCCCATGTTCATTGACTGGTAGGATTAATGTAGTAAAAATGGCCATCTTACCAAAAACAATCTAAAGATTCAATGCAATTCTCATAAAATATCAACACAATTCCTACAGGCCTTAAGAGAACAATTCTCAACTTCATATGGGAATACAAAAAAAACAAGGGCTGGTAAAACAATCCTGTACAATAAAAGAGCTTGTGGAGCTATCACAATTCTTGATTTTAAGCTGTATTAAAGATCAATAGCAATAAAAATTGCATGGTATTTGCTTATAAACACACAGGTTGATCAATGGAATTGAGTGGAAGAACCAGAAATGTATCCACATAACAATGGACACTTGATATTTGATGAAGAAGCCAAATCATACAATGGAAAAAAGAAAGCATCTTCAATAAATGCTGCTGGTCTAACTGGATGTTGGAGGGCCTTGATGCTGAAGGTTGTACTCTCCATGACTAGATAGCTCTCTGAGCTCAGCACATGATTAACTCCCTTCCCCAAGCAGGGCTTCCTACTCTCTGTCTATCCTTATTTGGAGGATGTCCCTGAGCTAGATGTCAGGTTTATCATAGAACTTGACTTTGACAATTTCCTGCAGAATGCTACACTACACCCCTGTACATATAATAAGTAGTTTGTGTGCCCCTGCATGGGCAATAGGACCAAGCTTTTTAATGCAAATGAAGTATGCTGTGAACCCCTATAAGGCTACCTCCTGGCTGCTTACCTTTTCATATATATTCTCCTCACCCCTGGAATAAAGTTGCTTTGCCTCCCAGCAGGTGACTACAGATGTCATTTTGTATTGCTCACAAGATTATGAACCCTGTACCCCATCTCTGCTCCTACCTCCCTTGTGAGATGGTGGACAACACCCCTGAAAGAAGAGGAGACCTGCAGTCTGTATGTAGAAGAACGCAAAAAGGTCCAAATTTATCACCCTACACAAAACTCCAGTCCAAGTGGATCAAAGACTTCACCATAAAACCAGATACATTAAATCTAATAAAAGAGAAAGTGGAGAATAGCCTTGAATGCATTGGTACAGGAGACAAATTTCAGAATACAACATAAATGGCTCAGGCATTATGATCAAAATTTAGTAAATGGGACCTTGTGAAACTGAAGAGCCTCTATAAGGCAAAGGACATGACCAATAAGACAAAATGGCAGCCACCATAATGGAAAAGCTCTTCCCCAGCACTATATCCAACAGAGGGCTCATCTCCAAAATATATGCATAATTCAAGAAATTAGGCAAAAATGAATCAAACAACTCAATTAAAAAATAGGATGCAGGGCTAAACAAATAATTCTCAATAGAGGAATGAATCTCTAATGGCCAAAAAACACTTAAAGAAATGTTGAACATCCTGAGTCTTGAGGGAAATACAAGTCAAAATGACTCTGAGATTCCTTCTTACACCCATCAGGGTGACTATGATCAAAAACCCAAGTAGCAGTACATTCTGATGAGGTTTGGAAAAAAAGGTGAACATGCCTTCTATGCTAGTAGGAGGCCAAACTTATACAACCACTTTGAAAATAATTCTGGCAGCATCTCATAAAATTAAGAATATCTCTACCTCAAGAGCAAGCTATATCACTCTTGAGTATGTACTCAAAAGATGCTCCACCATACCATAAGGACAGTTGCTCAACTATATTCATAGCAGCTTTATTTATATCAGCCCAAAAGTAAAAACAACTAGATGCCCCTCAACTGAAGAATGGATAAGGAAAATATGCTACTTTTATACAATGGAATACTATTAAGCTATTAAAAACAAGAACATCTGAAGATATCATTTTGAGTGAGGTAACCCAAATCCCCAAAACATGTATGGTATGTGCTCACTTATAAGTGAATATTAGCATACCCAAAATAAAATTAAATGGTGAGATACTTAAGGTAATTCCTCTAAAATCGGGAACAAGGCAAGGCTGCCCACTCTCTCCATATCTCTTCAGTATAGTACTGGAAGATCTAGCCAGAGCAATAAGACAGCAAAAGGAGATCAAAGGGATACAAATGGGAAAGGAAGAAGTCAAATTATCCCTATTTGCAGATGATATGATAGTGTACATAAGTGACCCCCAAAATTCCACCAGAGAAATCCTACAGCTGATAAACACCTTCAGCAAATTGGATGGATACAAAATTAACTCAAAAAAGTCAGTAGCCTTCCTATATACAAATGACAATCATGCAGAGGAAGAAATTAGAAAAACTACACCCTTCATTTTAGCCACAAGCAATATAAAATAGTTGGGAGTTACTCTAACCAAGGAAGTGAAGGACTTGTTTGAAAAATTTTTCAAAATTCTGAAGAAAGAGATTGAAGATGACATGAAAAGATGGAATGATCTTCCTTGCTCATGGATTGGGGGAACTAACATAGTAAAGATGGCCATCTTACCAAAAGCAACTTACAGATTCAATGCAATCTCTATCAAAATACCTAGACATTTTTTTAAAGACATTGAAAGTTCAATTCTGAACTTCATATGAAAAAACAAAAAACCCAGAATAGCTAAAACAATCTTGTACAATAAAAGATCCTCCAGAGGAACCTCCATACCTGATCTCAAGCTGTGTACTATAAAGCAATAGTAATTAAAACAGCATGGTACTGACACAGCAATAGGCTGGTTGATCAGTGGAATCGAATCGAAGACCCACATATGAATCCACACACATATGGTCACTTGATTTTTGACCTTAAGAATGAGTATAAATTTGAAGGTTCATTCAGGAGGCCAGTCAACTTGGAAGGCTGGCCAGCCTAATGAACAAAGAGTTTTAAGCCATTTTGGTTTGACTCAGGCAGCAGAGACAGCTGTTGCATCCTTGAAGTCCTGGAAATAAGAGTGAACAAGCCCCAGTTTTACCTGTATTTAGAACTAACTCAGTAGTCGAAACAACAATGAGAATGATATCAAATAAGACAGAGATAAGACAAAAACATCATGATGGAAAACCAGATGATAAAGAAGGAATAACAATGCTAATCAGTCTGTCAGGAGTTGGTGGACCTGTATGGGTTCCAAAGAGTCTCTAGTTGATGGCACAATAGCCAAAGGAGGGCTCAACCATCCTTGTGTCCCTTTGAGCTCAGAGCATTCCAATAGCACATTCTTTTGGTCCCTTCTAAGCCTCAGTTTGTCTGAACTACAGAACAGAAAAAACATAAACCAGAGAAAAACTTACCAGTCAGAAGAATAAAGTTGCTAGAGGCTTGGGGTCTCTCTTACTCATATTACACCTTCCTGGCCAATGTACCAAAACATTAGAAGATCTGAGGGACACACAATTAAAAAGAAGAGAACCACTAAAGTCTAAGTATATAAAAAAGTGATTTTATTAACCATAGTGGAATGGCTTTTAGCAATCTAGTGCCATAACAGACTTGGGAGCTACTGTGGCAGTGGAGGGCTAAGTTTCTTATTATTTTTTATTTTTTTAATTTTAATTTTACTAATTTATTTAGATTATAACTCAGTTGTTACTGTATCAACTGTATCCTTCTGTTCCTCCTTCCCTCCCGCTTTAACCCTATTCCCCTCCCCTAGGTCTAAGACCGAGGGGGACCTCATCCCTCCTATATGGTCATTGGCTATCATGTCTCATCTTGGTAGCCTTCTTATTCTTTCTTTGAGTGCCATCAGGCTTACCAACCAAGGGGAGGTGGTCTAATATGGGGCACCAGAGTTAATGTCAGAGTCAGTCCCCACTCTGCACATAACTTTGGAGAATGTCCTGTCCATGAGTGTACACCTGCATTTTGAAATGTGTGTATAAGCCTGGCTTGCTTGTATCCAAAATAAACTCAGACTCAAACTTCCCCTGAGTTGGTCTGTTTGTCACTAGCTAATCTTCTGTCCACCAATGCTTTGAGAACTCCCGACCCCAAGGACCTATACATGACTGAGATGGTCCATGGCATCCAAGATAAATTATCTCTTGTTGGCACAGTTGTGCCTTTTTAGCTGACACTCAATAAGCTATCTGGGCAAGTTCCTATAGTAGGTCCTCCAGATTTGGAGCTGCCTCATGGAGGTTATCCAAGTACTGTAAGAGAATGACAATGGGATGGACATATCTGCAGTTACCTCATGCAGCACCCCATCAAAGATGGTGGGTGAATTCTTAGTTCCATGTGGCAGTCTGGTCCAGGTTAGCTGCACATTAAAACTTCATTCTGGGTCTTTCCATTCAAAGAAAAACAATGACTGGCTAGAGGGGGCCAGCAGTAGCCTAAAGAAGGCTGCCTTAAGGTCTGTAGATTGTACAGCAGTAGCCTAAAGAAGGCTGCCTTAAGGTCTGTAGATTGTTCATTCTGGTACCAGGATTATTTGCAGGGTATATAGGTTTGGCACCTTCAAAAGCCATATTAATTGCAGTTGGAATTTCCTGGGCCATGGTGATGAAGGGAGTGTAAGCTTTTTAAGCATCCATTAATCTTTTCAAGAAAAGGGCTGGGCTCTTATTATTTCCCTGTACTATCTGACTTAGGCTTCAATAGCATACCTGTTGGTTTGGGACTGGGAGTAAGTCAAGTTTTTTATTCATTAGATAACATTTAGCTCAAGCTATGTTGCTATGATAATCATGTAAACACAACGGCTTTAGCATAAGGAAATTTATGATTAAACTTTCACACGGATTGTTTAAAAATAATGTTCAGGTCATTCTGACCGTTGCTTCGAAATTGATTGATTTTTGCTGTATGGTTTATTTTTGGTTATACAGAACTGTTCCTATTTCCTTGTTAGACTGTTGTCTTGCTTTGTTGATTTCGAATGCTCTGTTGATTGTAAAAGATGAGAAAAATCATGATGTAATCTGTAATGAAATAAATTGAACTTCACTTTAAATAAAGTACTGGGGCTGGCCCAAGCATTATCAGAGATTGAAAGACAGAAAAGTAAAGTTCTCCTGGGCTTTAAGACCTTTCAGTTTGTACTGTATATGCCTGTGTCTAGTATTTCTTTTCTCTTCTGTTCTTCAATCTCTTTTCAACAACTGGTTCTTATGGCTAGTTGTTTCCCACTGTTTGGTTTCCCTTAACCAGATGTTCATTGGCCATTGGCGTCAGGAGGTCCCATGACTCTCAAAGGAGAGCTACAATGGATTCCACCTCTGGTTGCCAGGTCATGTGAGCCATTGTGTGAGGCTGACTCCCCTTTGGCTCGGTCGGAGCAGCCTTTACCTGCTGCACCAACAGCTTCCCATGGAACAGCTGGGGCTTCTGGGGCTTGACCTAGCACAGGACATAAGGCAGCAGGGGTGGGGGTAGGGGGGCTAGTATGTGGGGTGGAAATCATTTTTCCCTCGGGCAGACGGAAGAAACAATGGGGGCCTGTGTGAAAGTGCCTCACAGATTGAGAGGATGGAGGGCATATGGACAAGAAAAGGTCTAAACCAAATGGAGGCCACTCTACTAGATACTGTCAGATGGTAATATATAGAACGTGATCCAGTTGTCTCCGATTTTCATAGAGCAGAGTCTTAACCCAGTAAATGATGGATAAATTCCCTCCTCTGCTTATCCTATACTGAATGCGTGCCATTCGTTCCTGCAAAAGATGGTACATTAACCAGGATGCACCATCAAGTTGGAACTATCAGAGACCCGGCGAACATCTTTGAAGTGGTAGAATATTAGGCTCAATGGGGTGGAGGAAATCGGCCCCATAGTCAAGTAACACTTAAGCTAGTAACCATGATAGTATGACCATTACAACAATTACAACAACTACAAAGAGAAACAGAAAGACATTCTCAGGAAAGGGAAAGAAAAAAAAACCCTCAAAAGCAACACTTCTTGGTCCTTCTCTCCATGCACAAAAGGTGAAGAGATCTGAGGCCAGTAGAGGAACCGGATGAGAGTCCTCTGAGTCTGCCAGAACCAAATGAGGTTCCTCTGAGTCTCCCAGAACCAGAACCTAGGGATCGGAAGCATCCTTCACCACTCCGGCTACTGAACTGTTCTACACATTTTCCAAGTCCTATTTCAGCTTCCAAATTATGCTAAAACAAAATCAGGACAAACAGAAATTAACCATGGCTCTCAAAAGGACTTTCTGATTGGCCAGGGATAATAAAAGGGTTCCCTAAGTACTCTACTGCCCTTGGGTAGGAGTCTCAAGAAATCTCTGTATGGGCCACCAAATGTTAGGGTCTGGGTGAACTCAGGCAGTATGAAAAAGCAAAGATCGTTTGTTCTGCAGAGATTTCCAGCATGTAGAGGGTCACTACCTTTGTTAAATGAGGACCTTGAAGTGAGTTTGCAGGGTTAATTTAAAGATGAGATTTCCAAGGCTGGTTAGGTAACATTTTCAGTGATTGGTTGGCAATGTTCTAGGGGATATGGAGGCACTCAGGATTGGTCCAGTGCTTAGGGACTTTTCAAGGTAGTTACTAAGTCACTATCTTTGGCTCAGGCCAGCTGTCGTGGCAGAAGTTGATTGGTTGTCTGCAATTTATTATTTTTCCAGGAACAGCAATTGTTCATTTTCTGAGAAACTGAATCTCTGGCCTGGACAGTCTGAGGCTGAATCTCAGGTCTGTCATGGAGTCAGGCTGATTTATAAAAAACTGTCCTATTCCATGGTTTAGCTGGAAACCCATATCAGAGTGAAAGAGTATCCCATGGGAATAGAAGAAGCAAAGAAAGGACATATAATTCACATCCAGAGACTCAGAGACATTAATAATTTAGTTCCCTGACAGTCACTTTGGATTTCCTCTCCTTCCAGTCAAAAAACAAAGTACCAATAGTTATAGGATCATGTAATATTTAAAGGAAGCAAATAAATGAATATAAATAATTCATTCCAAACCTGTACATCTTTCTTGATATCTTATCTCCTAAAAAACAAGTCTTTTTGTTCTGGACCAAAATAATACAATCCTGCCATGAGCCAGGGTAAGCCAATCTATTTTTGTTTTTGAGTTGACAGATTCAGAGTGGGGTTTTAACAGGCAACTTACTTGAAGTAGATTGCCACAGGGGTTTAAAACTACACTTACCCTGTTTGGCAAGCCTCTAAATGTAGCTTTTAAGTAGCATGCTTTTAAGTAGAATCTCCCAGAAGTTACCCTCTTATACTAAGTATATGAGTAAGACCAAGTATAGACATGCCAGTGAACACCTATTGAGGGATCTTCAAGAATATGGCTACTCTGTCCCCACAAAGAAAGTCCAACTGTGTACTGCAAAAGCCATTCACCTGGGTTATAATTTAGAAGGAGAAAAATGTACGCTGTCCAAGAGACATATCTACAAATCCCTTAGCCAAATGCCAAGTGAAGGTCTGAGAATTCCTTGGAACAGTGGATTGTTATAAATGATGGATACCAAGTTTTGCTGAGGACACATGTTATTAATTCCTTCCCATGTGTTTAAAAGGAACAAAAGTCCTAGAACCCTTAAAACAGGCTCTGGTGTCTATCCTGGCATTAGCACATCCTGACATTTTAAAAGACATTTTATCTGTTTATAAAAAGGCCCAGAGCGTAGCAAATGCTAGTATAGCTGTGGTAAACTACCATCAGGTCATTTGTGCTTAGACACTGGATTATAGGAAATAAGCCCAGAGAGCTGAATTAATAGTTTTGGAATTGACCCTCTGCCATGGTTCATGAAAATATCCGTAAAGAGAGGAAACTCCTGACATCAGAAGGAAAATAAATTAAAAGATCCCCAAAATCTTTAACTACCAGAGGCTATCTGGCTACCAAAGAACTTGGCCATAATACACTGTAAAGGACATCAAAAGCATAACTCTTCTGAGGCCATAGGAAATAGGTTTGCCAATAAGGCAGCCAACAAGGCTTCCCTAGAGCTAGTGGGGCATCTGCAAATCTTGTGACCAAAGATGAGTCTATTTTACTAACTCTTTCTGTGCTTCACAGAGGAGGAGCAATAGCTAGTTACCCAGATCCAGGCCACTGAATACAAGACTCTAGGAAAGCATCTTTCTGAAAGATATATTTTCTGGGCACTTCAACAAGTATGCCAGCAAAACTGTAAGAGAGAGAAAGACCAAGGCAACATGACTCTACTTTTACCAGGGCAGCAATGGTGTCTGGGTTAAGAGACACTTGAGCTTCTTTGAAAGGAACCATATCCTGTGGTCCTCACCATACCTACCACTGTGAAAGTTGCTGGGGTCACCCCCTGTATTTGTCACCCGCTATTTAAGCAGGCAGCACTCCTGACGGGTAGACCATCACTTGTTTGGAGGATCAACTTAAGGTTAAATTTACCTTTCTCCAAGTGGTGAACCCTTGTCCACAATTTCCAGAGAAAACATAAAAATGCCTGCATAGTATCAAATCTGCTTCCCCATTCTTTTGTGTCTTTTCTTCTTTAAGTGCCAATTCTAGGATAAAAAGATAGAAATAAAACTCCTATGATAGAATAGCATTTACATTTTAATAACTACGTAAAATTAGCTAATATCGTAAATACTGATTTTTACCTGAAGGAAAATTTACATGCCAAATTAATTTTAAGCACTTGTCTTATTTCTTTTTATAAGCCAGGACATTGGTAAACTAAATATTTTAACCTGTCATCAGGTGTCCTTAGGCCTATCAGTTATGAGAAACTTATAATTGGAGAAAGTTTTCTTACGACAACACTCGAGTTGTTATAGAACTCCATATTCCCAATGTTACTGTACATTCAAATGGCACATGTGCTAAAATACAGAACTGCACTTAGAAATTTTTACACATCTGCAACAGAAAAATAAAATTTTCTCACAATGAGGCCATTATCCCACAGGACTGGCCATATTCCTTTATGTGAAGGATGGTTGTGAATAATGCATGTACAATTACATTCCTTCTAACTTGTCCCATAATATCCACTGCTGATAAAACAGACTTTTTTATTATTTTTGCAACAGTACATGAAATAAAGGGCACAAACATGACATCAATTTGGGGGCAGATGTAACCCTAACCCTGACTGTATTCTATGATAATAGTATAGCTTTCCTCTTTAAAAGTGATGTGGCCATTGTACTCTCTGTAATAGGTCTGCCCAGTCTGGATTTATACACTGATAGACAGCTTAACTTGATGGCCTATAAAGTTGCTAAAGGTTTAAACTATATCTTCCTGCACATTGCCTTATTAAACAACAAAAAGAATATTGAAAAGTGAATAGAAAACAAGGCAGCTGTTGATTATCTGTTGTTAGTGTACCATCACCAATGCCAAGAAGTCAGGGAAATGTGTTGTTTTAATATGACAGCAGCAACTCAACTAAAGAAATATATGAGTTAAAAAACTTGCATGTAGTGTTTCTGATGATGTGGACTCAGATTGAATGACTTCATTATTGTCAATTTTTCCTGTTTGATGTTTTATGCATTCGAATGATAATTTGTGGATGTCAGTGTCTAACCTTCTGTATTCCCTTCCTGCTCTTTGTGATATATGTTTAAGATTAAAAAAAAAAAAGACAAATGTCTCTTAGTAATAACAAAAGTTATATCCAAAATCTCACCAGCATGACTATCTAAGCATGAGCAAAACAAGGGAAACAAAAATAGATATGTTAAGGAAGACATATGAAAGCTCAGAATGCCTCACAGACAGAGAACTATAGGCAATTAAAGAATGTTAAGAGCAGGAGTAAATCATTTTTCCCATAGCATATTATACCACTTGGTTATCCAATACCAAATGGCCAGTTCTGAAAAAAAAAAAAAAACAATACACATACAAAGAATAGTATAGAGACTGAGCACATTATATTTAGGTATACATGAATATATGTAAATATATATCCTTATGTAACATCAATTAATAAAAATGAGGCCATAAATTTGTTTTTTTCCTTTTTTTCCTTTTTTTCCTCCTTTATTAATTTATTCTTGTTACATCTCAATGGTTATCCCATCCCTTGTATCCTCCCATTCTTCCCTCCCTCCCAATTTCCCCTTATTCCCCTCCCCTATGACTGTTCCTGAGGGGGATTACCTCCCCCTCTATATGATCATAGGGTATCAAGTCTCTTCTTGGTAATCTGCTGTCCTTCCTCTGATTGCCACCAGGTCTCCCCGACCAGGGGACATGGTCAAATGTGAGGCACCAGAGTATGTGAGAAAGTAATATCCCACTCTCCACTCTACTGTGGAGAGTGTTCTGTCCATTGTCTAGATCTGGGTAGGGGTTTAAGGTTTACCGCCTGTATTGTCCTTGGCTGGTGCCTTAGTTTGAGCGGGACCCCTGTGCCCAAATCTGCCTATCATAATGTTCTACTTGTAGGCTTCTAGGACCCTCTGGGTCCTTCTATTTTGCCTTTCTCCCATGCTTCTCTCATCTAGAGTCCCACTAGAATGTCCTCTCCTCTGTCTCAGTTTCCTGGTAAGTGAAGGCTTTCGTGGGACATGCCCGTTGGGCTAATATGCAGATATAAGTGAGTATATACCATTTGAGTCTTTCTGCTTCTGGGTTAACTCACTCATTATAATCATTTCTAGCTCACTCCATTTATCCACAAATTTCGGGAATTCCTTGTTTTTAATAGCTGAATGAACAGAACACCAACAGCCCAGGCATTAATGTCAACAATTAATAAATGGGACCTCATGAGGCTGAGAAGCTTCTGTAAGGCAGGTGACACGGTAAAGAGAACAAAGCGACAGTCTACAGACTGGGAAAAGATCTTCACCAACCCCACATCTGACAAAGGTCTAATATCCAAAATATATAAAGAACTCAAGAAATTAAATACCACCAAACCAAATAACCCAATTGACAAATGGGGCATGGAACTAAACAGGGAATTCTCAACAGAGGTATATCAAATGGCTGAGAAACACTTAAAGAAATGCTCAACCTCCTTAATCATCAGGGAAATGCAAATCAAAACAACGCTGAGATTCCATCTTACACCCATCAGGATGGCTAAGATCAAAAATTCAAGCGACACACATGCTGGCGAGGATGTGGGGAGAGAGGAACACTCCTTCATTGCTGGTGGGAATGCAAACTAGTACAGCCACTTTGGAAATCTATCTGGTGCTATCTCAGAAAAATGGGAATAGGGCTTCCTCAAGACCCAGCTATTCCACTCCTTGGAATATACCCAGAAGATGCTCCAGCACACAGCAAGAAAATTTGCTCAACCATGTTCATAGCAGCCTTATTCATAATAGCCAGAACATGGAAACAGCCTAAGTGTCCCTCAATAGAAGAATGGATAAAGAAACTGTGGTACATATACACTATGGAATACTATTCAGCTATTAAAAACGAGGCCATAAATTTGAAATAGGGTCTGGGGAGTATAAAGGAGAGACTGGAGGGAGCAATAGGGTGGGGCAAACATGCAATTTTATGATATGCTCAATATATGAAAGAAATAATAGTAAAAATACTAGTGGCTAGAAAAACAGAATAATGAAAAGTCTCCTAAGAAGTCATTACATCAATGATGATGAAATTACTTGCACATTTTCTGTCTTTAAGGGTTGGATCTCCAGGGGTTTTAAATGGCAGTGTCATAGCGACACTAATAAGGATCTTTGGATATTGAACCCTTAGAGAGGCAGAGTGAGTAAGAATCATTCTGTGAATATTTCATTCACTAGATATGCTTAATTCAGGAAGAGAAACCTGTGCCTCTTCTCCTACAGAAGATACGGCTTGACCAGCTAATGCCCACCCTGTCTGTATTTCACACACATGAACATTTCTTCTCTTCAAAAGCAAGGTAAGCCCTTGATAGCTATTTAGTCCTCATTAAATGTAGTTAATGTTTTGATCAGGCATGATTTCTATACCTTACTCATTTGTAAGTCAATTGTTATTTCCTATATGGTTCTTTACATATGCATATGTGTGTGCAAATAATATAAATTTTTGTATTCTTAAATTTATATGATTCCGTGCGAGGAATGTCTCATAAGGCATGTTAGCATTATGCCCCTTCTTTGATTTTCAGTAATTCTTATGTTATATAGTTCATTCTGATTAAATTGTAGAACAGCTTGCAAAGTGTCACAGCTTAGAAATTTAGAATAAAATGGCAAAGAGTGGCCCTATATATTGATTTCTGTGATGAGTGACTCCACTGTATTTATTTAAAGTAGTGAGGAAGTCCCAGGCTGTTCATCAAGATACATCGACAGGGAATATATTTAAATATTTACCGAATACTTGAATATTAAATAGTTCAATGCACAGATAATGAATGGTGTGTTCCAAATGAATGGTAAAATAATTACTGCCCACAGGCTATTTAGACACACACAATGAGCTATTTTCTGCTGTAAAAACAGAGAAACTAATCTGCGTTTCTTGAAAAGTCATGTGTTCTCATCTGTATCATATTGGGTGTCTGAGACTCATATTATGCAAATTAGTAAGTGATGGCTTAGCCACTTGTATATCTCCAAGTTCATAAGAAGTAGAACCCTGATTGCCTTTTGTATGTCATATAAAAATTCTCTTCTGGCGTTTTGTATCATGAATATTGTTATATTGCCTTGGTGTTCATGCATGTCTAAGTGTTCTCTTGTGTAAATATGGTGGAAGCAAAACGTGGCTTAAACAGTTTCAATTAGACATGACCTTTCGACATCTATGTGGAAATCCAACATTTGGCAACCATTTTTTAGAAATATCACATAATTTTATTCTCAGTTTTTCTCTTTGCATATGCTGTGGAATAATTATGTTTCAAAAAGCTAAATTTTTACTTTACTTCATTCTCAGCACTTAGCAAAATATATGAATGAGTTTATGTTAAAAAACGTATTATGCTGAAAGCACATGTTAACAAGATAAAAAGAAAAAGAGACACCATTCACTGCCTGTGGGAGGTTAAGGTAGGTTCCTCAAGTATGGAAATCAAGCATAACGTGTTTTTTTCATAAAAACTGATAGAAAAAAATCATAAAAATAAAATTGCCATGTAAAGTCGATGCACTTGCACAAACCAAGGGTATCTATATCCTATCCATTGAGTATTTTTTATTCATGTCTATTGGCTATGTATTCACAGTAGAAAAGAATAAATAAATGAAAAATAAAAATATGGTTCATATACACAATGAAAAAGAAAATTATAAGATTTTGGATAAATGCATAAACCTACAAATTATCATATGAGGTGTAATAGTACAGAATGAATCAATTCAAATGATATAATGATGTTATTAGCTTTAATCTCTGTTTCTGTCTCTCTATTACTATCTCTCTCTGTGTCTGTCTCTCTGTCTCTCTCTTTCTCTCTCTGTCTCTGTCTCTGTCTCTCCCTCTCTTTCTCTGTGTGTGTGTTTGTGTTTGTGTCTGTGTACATATTTCATATGGGGACATACCTTAATAACAGAAAGGGAAGAAAGGAGACTATGTATAAGGATAATAGAGCAGGTCAGACAAGGAAACAGAAAGGAGACAATAGAGTTTGAAGGAAATATTAGGGCTAAATAATGACATAGAATTATTTATGAAATGTGGTGTTGAAATATATTACTCTTGAATGTAATTTAAAGATAAAAAATTTTAGGACCATGATGTTATTTTTTCCTTTGTGTTTCTTTAATCAATCAAAGATTGCTTATTAACAAAAAATTTTACCCGTAAGTCACAATAAAGTGACATTTATGTCCATTAGATATATTGGACCAGAAGACTGAACATGATGCTGCAGTATTATAGCAAGTTTTGGGTGACTGTTCAGGCAGTAAACTATCTCTGTCATTGTTTCTTTTTGGAAGCTATTAACCTGCACTTCCAGTTCCTGAAGATAATTATGTTTAATTCCTTGTCAAGTCTCTGATGGGTTTGAAGACCAGATAGTTTACTCTTACAATTAAGCTTAGTCCTTTGGTAATTAAGATGTTTTTAGGTCTACATAGATGTTTTAAGTTGATCAAGAGGAGATATGATAGATACTGATTTTCATTCAGAATTTTAGATTCACCAAGATAGGAAAGATATTTTCTTCAAGTTTGCCAAATACAGATACCCAAATCACTATGAATGGAACATTTATATAATTCCTGATACATTTGTGGTTCTTCCTGCTGTATGTAGTTTATTTTATTTTTGTGTAATAATATAAATGTATTTGTAAAAAGAAGTATAATAAAAATAAAAATGAAATGGGATCTCTTGTTTGTTATATATTAATCAGGTATTAACACAATGTGTTCACTGACATTACTTCATTGTGATACTAGTGCTGCTGCTCCTGAATGAAGGAATTTATAGATTAATAGAATACAAGCTCTTTGTTAAAACATTTACAAAACTTCCCTTTATAATGAAAATATGTGTAGATTTTATTTAAAGTTGTATTTTGACAATGTCACTAAATAAGGAAGAGAATATGATGGAGGTAAATCTTGCAAAGGAAAATACTTATACCTTTATGTTTTTACTATGAAAATGGTAGAGATCTTCATGATGTATATATTTTCTCAAAAATCAACGTATTTTGCACCTGTGAGATGACTTACTAGGTCTCCTGCTGCCAAGATAGATAACTTGGCTATTAGCCAAAGCTTATTGGGCAAAAGGAGAGCCTGGACTGCTAGAAGTTCCATTATGGTCTCTACATGTGTTTAAATGCATAAGAACTTTCCTATTTAGATATTAAATGTAAATAAATGAGAAATCAGCATATATTGAAATCAACTGAATGAAATATTAAGCATTATCTCTCAGTTTATATTTTAAATTAGGCTGAGGAAAACACTTCAGTTGAGAGTAAAATTATTTCCAATGTATCCCCAAGTGCTGATGAAGCATTGTGTCCCTACATTTGATTTCACTTTGTTTCTATTAGGTTCATCAGCAACATGGAACCTGGAAACGCAACAGGCATATCGTACTTTTTCCTAATGAGAATAACCCATGATCCGGCAATGGAGCCCCTCATCTTTGGCCTTTTCCTGTTTACATATCTTGTCACAGTTCTGGGAAATCTGCTCATCATCATTGCTGTCAGCTCTGACTCCCACTTACAAACACCTATGTACCTCTTTCTCACCAAACTTTCATTTGCTGACATCTGCCTAAGCACAACCACCGTCCCAAATATGCTGAAGAACATCCACACACAGGATCAGAGCATCAGTTACACAGGCTGCATCACTCAGGCCTGCTTTGTTTTGAACTTTGCTGTATTAGAAAGCTGTGTCCTTGCCGCAATGGCCTATGACCGCTATGCAGCTATTTGTCATCCCTTGAATTACACAATAATTATGAACCAATACTTCTGTGGTCTACTAATTCTATTATCCTTGATAATTAGCATTGTGAACAGCTTATTACAGTGTCTGATGGTACTGCGGCTGTCATTCTGTACAAACTTTGAACTTCCTCTGTTCTTCTGTGAACTTGCTCAGGTCATCAAGCTTGCCTGCTCTGATACTCTCATCAATTACATCCTGATATACCTGGCAACATTTATATTTGGCGGGATTCCAATCTCTGGGATAATTTTCTCTTATACTCGAATTGTCTCTTCTATTTTGAAAATATCTTCCCTGAGAGGAAGGTACAAAGCCTTTTCCACTTGTGGGTCTCACTTTTTAGTTGTATCCTTATTCTATGGGGCTGCAGTGGGGGTTTACGTCTGCTCTGCAATTGCTGTGTCACCTCAGATAACTACAGTGTCATATATGATGTACACAGTGCTCCCTCAAATGTTGAACCCCTTTATTTATAGCCTAAGGAATAGGGACATGAAGAAAGCCTTGGGGAAACTTATCACAAATGTATCTTGTTTTCGGTAATATGTTAATTGATTTTGGCTTGAGTTATTCATATGTTCCACACATACAGAATTCTTGTTGAGTAAGAGTATATCTGAGTTTTGCTGTACTCCTCTATATGCCACAAGAAAAAAATGAAATATTTTAATGTATTATCTTTTCTAGGTGATTCCTTATTTTATGGTCATGACACAGTTTTATAAGAGATATTTACAATATACACAAGAATATATTTTTTATGACAAATATCAGGAGTAGGTAAATTCAATAATTTTATCATGTATAGAACCAGATTTATATATGGCAACTATAAATATTGATAGATAAAAATCACGCATATTTATATGTGTAGTAATGATTGAAGAAGAGTCAATGAATTTGATGGAGAATTGTGGATACTTTTTCAAGAGGTAAATGAAGGAGTAAATATGTAATTATAATATATTTTAAAATATTATCAGAATTTTTCATGAGAAAAATGAATCAACTTTTTAGGATCTGCAAACATACAATTTATTACTGTTCACATCTTTCAAAGCCACATATTGGGCTAAAAACTTATAGATTTCAATTATTATCATCTTACTATGCAGTAGAAGTTAAATTTCATTTACCATTTTGTTCTTCACCTAGCCATTGTCTCCTACAATTTTGATTTTTTTTAATCCTTAGAAGAGTTTTCCATGAAAAATCTGTTTCCCTCAAGTGTAATACTCTGAACACTTTGCATACTTCACTCTCTGAATATTCTAAAGACTATCCTTTTTACAAGTATAATGTATAGGTTTATTTGTATTAGTACATGAGTATAATTTTCTGGAGAGAACAGAGGGTTTGTATTCTTCTGGTACTAAAGTTATAGAGTGCCTGACATTGTGTATCAAAATCAGGTCCTCTAAAAGAAATCTATATATCCTCTTAAGTAGTGAGGCATGACTGCAACACTGATATTTATTTTGATTATTTTAACAGCATTTATCCATCCTTCTAGATGTCTCTGAGGTAGCTTGTCTTTTGTTTTCCATGGCTGTTTTTACTTGATAGAACTTTTAAATTACATTATGTTGGTTAATTAATATGTCAGTAATGAAAGTTTGCTTAGTTTTCCAGAGTTCATTTGGTCTCCATCTATGTAGTGCTTTGCAGTGTTCAGAAGCTAAACTCTTTACAGGAAAAACATCCACACATATTTCATGGAACAACGTTCTGTAAATATCACTCTCTCCCATGTCACCAACATTCACTATGTGAGCTATGGGATTATCAGGATATGCACTGGCAACCAAGTGATCATTTTGAATGGTTTTATTACCATTATATGGGAAAATTCAGATAGAGAGAGAAGTACTCCTTGAATTCCTCTGTTCACCTGTGGAATGTAAGACAGATGTTGAGATGCTTATCTCCTTATCAGGCTTATTATATATACTTCAAATGGATATTCCCCCAGGATAGCAAAGAAAATAGAGATGTCTGGTATCCTTCAGATTATAGATAAATGAAAATATAGATAAACGATATGAAGGTAAGTAGAATCCATACACTTAAAAATAAATCTGTTTATATATGTATATATACATACATAAAATACAAAAATATGTTCCTGTACCATGTACATTAATCCAAAATTACATATTAGGAAAAATTAAAGTAAAATATTTACTTCTCTTTGAAAGTTGAAGGGTAACATAGAGGAATCTAATGTGTATATTGTATTTATTTATGCTGTTTGTTATATTTAAGAATTTTGAAGGCAAGCTATCATTTATGGATTCAGAAGGCATATATACATTCTTATTCTTTTAGTACTAGTTTATTTTGGCTTTTGTTTTACAAATCCATAATGAAAGCAGGACTCATATAAATATATGCATCATCTTGGTATCTTCCTCATTCTCTACTTGTGATCTCTTAGGATATTCATAGGTAGAAAATAGTTTCAGGTAAAGACCCATTAACTACTGGGGAATAAAAATCTGGAAATAAAAACCAATAATAACATGGTCTAGTACTCTCATATATTTACCATGCTAAATAAATTATACAGAACTCTGAAAATATTTCAAATTTAATGAAAAATAAATTAAATGCAGTATGGAAGCCATACTGGATTCCATGAGACACTGACGGAATAAAATCTTCTCATTTACTGGTATAACATGGAAGAAGACTAAGGAAATCTGAGGCAGATAGAATGGATCCTTGACAAGTAGAGCAATCAAGCACCTTTTGTCTTTCCCATACTTCTGCCTGAGGAAGACTAACAGGCATAGAACTCTCTCTGCAGAAAAGCATGACCCAGGAGAGTTCAGATATCCTTAGCAGGAACACAAAAAATATTTCCTAGCTCCTTCTTGAAAATGAAAGAGAACCCCATGGAAAACACAAGGGAAAACAGAAAACATAAAGTGGCAGCAAAACCTGGTTCCTAAGACCAGAATAGCTGGCTGCCTACTGACTTAGGTAAGCATGGCAAATGTGATATAGCACTGACATGTTCACACTACATTACATACTCTGTAGTGTATGAGTCCTTGGATCTTAGGGCCACCAATATGCAGAACTTTTTATAAATCTAGCTTTGTAATTACTATTGGAGCATAGGGCAGCTGAAATCCTTGGGGAGAAATACTCATGAATAAAGACATATAACCTGGGGTATTCAGTCATTAAGATTAAACATGGGAAAAACTTTATTACTGGACAACAATGAATTAGAGTACTTTCAATATCTAGTTTTGTTGTCTTCCTGTTTTATCTCTTTGCTTCCCTTTGTTTGCTCAAAGCACACCTGAATATAATCTGTAATATGAATCCTCTCAATTTCTGTAAATGTGATTTATTTATATAGCATAATAAATATAGTATATATATATATATATTACTTGTGATATTGATAAAATAAATATTATATATGCTAATAATGTGTTAACATTTGGGAACATTGATTTTGTATAGACATTTCATAATCAGTGTTAACTAAATATATATTTATAATTATCATACACAAAATACATTTTTAATAATTTGAAGCAACATAAATATATTTACTGAAGTAAAACTACTTTCATATTTAGTTGATTTAAAAAATCACAAGTTACTTTATAAATTATCTCATGGTGAAATTAAAGTTAATCTTTTAAGAAAATGCATATTTTTATATCTTCATGTTAATGAGCATATTTCTTTGTTAATGTTTTTAAATATTTTATTAATTTATTCATATTAAATCTCAATTGTTTTTAAAAATATTTTATTAATTTATTCTTATTACATCTCAATGGTTATTCCATCCCTTGTATCCTCCCATTCCTCCCTCCCTCCCATTTTCCCCTTACTCCCCTCCCCTATGTCTGTGACTGAGGGGGACCTCCTCCCCCCTGTATATGCTCATAGGGTATCAAGTCTCTTCTTGGTAGCCTGCTGTCCTTCCTCTGAGTGCCAGCAGGCCTCCCCATCAAGGGGACATGGTCAAAAATGGGGCACCAGAGTTAGTGTGAAAGTCAGTCCCCACTCTCCACTCAACTGTGGAGAATGTCCTGTCCATTGGCTAGATCTCGGTAGGGGTTTGAAGTTTACTTCCCATATTGTTCTTGGCTGGTGTCATAGTTTGAGCAGGACCCCTGGGCCCAGATCCACCCATCATAATGTTCTTCTTGTAGGTTTGTAGGGCCTTCTGGATCTTTCTATTTCCCCATTTCCCACGCTTCTCTCACCAAAAGCCCCAGTAGGATGTTCGCCCCTCTGACCCACTTTCCTGGTAAGTGAAGTCTTTCATGGGACATGCCCCTTGGACTAGTGTCTAGATATAAGTGAGTATATATCATTTGACTCTGCTTCTGGGTGAACTCACTCATTATGATAATTTCTGGTTCAATCCATTTGTTCACAAATTTTGAGAATTCCTTGTTTTTAATAGCTGAGTAGTATTCCATAGTGTAAGTGTACCAGTTTCTTTATCCATTCTTCTACTGAGGGACTCTTAGGCTGTTTCCGTGTTCTGGCTATTATGAATAAGGCCACTATGAGCATGGTTGAGCATATGTTCCTATTGTGTGGTGGAGCATTTTCTAGGTATATTCCAAGGAGTGGAATAGCTGGGTCTTGAGGAAGCCCTATTCCCAGTTTTCTGAGAAAGTGCCAGTTAGATTTCCAAAGCAGTTGTACCAGTTTGCATTCCCATCAGCAATGAAGGAGTTTTTTTCTTTCTTCATATCCTTGCAGCATGTGGTGTCACTTGAATTTTTGATTTTAGCCATTCTGATGGATGTAAAATGGAATCTCAGTGTCGTTTTGATTTGCATTTCTCTGATGACTAATGACGCTGAGCATTTCTTTAAGTATTTCTCAGCCATTTGCTACTCCTCTGTTGCGAATTCTCTGTGTAGTTCTAAGCCCCATTTCTTAATTGGGTTATTTGGTTTGGTGGTGTTTAATTTCTTGAGTTCTTTATATATTTTGGACATTAGACCTTTGTCAGATGCAGGGTTGGTGAAGATCTATGAGCATATTCCTTAAAGTAGATTTATGAATAGCTTTCTTTTCCTTATGCTTATATGAATTTTTATTTTCTCCTGAGTACTTAATTTCTATGCTATAAAACCATATATCAAGGGACACCACATGCTGGCAAAGATGTGGAGAAAGAGGAACACTCCTTCATTGCTGGTGGGAATGCAAGCTGGTACAACCATTTTAGAAATCTATCCAACGCTTTCTCAGAAAAATCGGGTATTAGTAAAATCTGAATATTCAGAATAATTGTTGAAATCAAGTTTTGCTGACATTATTACTTACAATTGGTAGTCACTGCAAAATCTATTATAGCATAATTTTCTAAAGAGATGTAGCAGTTTTGGCTATTAGGAGATTGCCATGTTCCATTGGACTGTCTCACACCCATGAGTACATCAGCAGAACTAAGTGGATGCACTAGGAAATGGAATCCTAAGGAAGACATAAAGCTGAAAGGGGCTTATGTCAGAGGGATCTGAGGGATGTGGTGAAGGTAGGTTGTCTATGATTATATTGCATTGTATAAAAGGTAATAAAGGTAAATGAAACCCAATTAATAGATTATAAAATGCTCATAGTTTAACACCAAAAGATCCATATTAATTTGAATAATTCATGTTGTGTTACTAAAGTTTTTATGTAGTGTTCATATAATAAGCTAAATTATTTAAACTGAACATTATTCAATTTGACACTCATACATAAATGTAGGCATCCATCTATTTGTGTATATCTAAAAAATAGCAAAAAGTTTTAGTGAATTACTATAATTTATAAGATGTAAAAGCTCTTTTTGAACTATCAAATTACTTTTGCTTATCAAATATTATTTCATAAAAATTTTCAAACTCATCCATTTGATTGTGTCAATAATTTATTATTGTGTTTGAGTTGAGTCATACTCAATTGTAGATTTTTCTAAAAATTGTAGCATATATTTATTCATTAAACATGAACTATATGCACTTGTATTCAGAAATACTTGCATATTTGCTATTATCTTTCAAAAGTACACCTGAGTGACATATATACATAATGATGTATATTATGATTAACTGAAAAAGATGTACTTCAGATTTTATAAGTATCATTGTAATTTTTTAGTTTTAACTTACATAAAATTATGGAAATGGCACAAAGAATAAAAATAAATTCTAATTTAATTACTACATTTCTTCTCTTCCTTTTTTTTTTACCACCTAACTTAGTACTAGAAATGTTAGTTTGCATTACATCCTTTTTCTAGAAGGCCTAGAAATCATCCCAGAAGAATAAATGGGAAGATTGTAAGAGTTAGACACAGTGGATGTCTTCAGGGACAAAATACTTTCTGGACATGATAGAACTCTTGCAACATGAGCTATTGCTACAACTAGGTGGAAAAGACCCATACAAAATTACATTTCTAGCGCTAAGTTAGGAGACTAATTTTATTATTTTCATAGAAAAGAATCTAATGAAAATTAATTCATGTGGGGATGGAGATTAAGTTTCTTCAGGATGTGGCCCCTGAGAGCTTCCTGTGATGCAGTAATTGGTCTTTTACCCTGGTATATAGATGGAGCACCAAGTGGACTCAGTTTAGTTTTGGTAGAAAAAGATAGTACTTGAAGATAGGAAGGAAAGCTTGTGGGGACAATTAAGGAATGAATTGTGAGCAGAGGATTTAAACAAAACATATGTGCATGTATGACATTCTTTAAAATGCCATATGAGGCAAAAAGAGTTTTGATGTTTTTTTGAGACAGAGTCTCTCTATTATGTAGCTTTCATTGTCGTTGATATTTCCATGTAGGCTACGCTGGCCTCAAACCCACAATATGCATATGCCTTTGCCTCCCAAGTAGTAGATTAGAGACATGTGCCACAGTACCCTTCAAGACTTAGTGTTTCATGGACTCAGATTTAAACAACAAAAGCATATTATATATTTAAGATAAAATATATTTAAATGCAATATGTGGACCACAAGCATGGCTTCTCAGACAATTGCATATTATGTCATTCCCTTCAAGTTCAGGATTATTGATAGAAGAAGAAAGTTGGCATCTCTACATTGTTATCTGACCTTGACACTTTATCACTTCATGCTTAGGTTCCCCTTTAAGCACAAATACTACATAAATAGTACTCTAAAAAATTCAACTATAGCAATTTAACCACAATTTGTCAGAGATAGTGTTTGCATTTTGAGAATATATTTTACAATATCTGCAATATTAACATTGATAACCATATAAAACATATTTTAAATGATAAAATCAAATCAGATTCTTTAGTGTCATTAATTAGAATGCTATTATGATGCATAACTGTAAAGGACAATGTATCTTTTCAGAACAATATGGGATAGATGTATAAGAATTGTAAAATATAGATATATTCTGGTAATGTGTGAAGCCAAAATAATAACATCTCACCAAACTGACTGAGTAAATATGAGCTGATTAGGGATTACAACAACTGGGCTAAAGTTGAAACAACATAAGACCTCAATTCTACACAAATAACTACAGGCAACTATGAAATGCTGAAAGGAATAGAAATAGTATACCCCTGGGAGCAGCACACCAATTGGTTATCCAGTACCAAATGATCAGTCTTGAATACATATATATGTATTATATTGTATAATATAATATACTATAGTATTAAATAACTGAGTATGTTGTATTTAGAAATACGTATATGTGTTCACATGTAAATATATGTCTTTAACACCAATTAACAAAAAGGTCATAAATTTCAAAGAGAGAATTAGAGGTATGTAAGAGAGATTAGAGGGAGTAATAGGACATGAAAAATGATAAAATTATATTTTGCTCTTAAAAACAATTTAAAAGCACACATGGACGTAAAGAACTGAATGATTAAAAGTCCCCAGTGGAATCATCACATTATTGATGATGAATCACTTTTACATTCACTGTCTTTTATAATAGGCACTCTAGGGATCAGAATGGAAATGTAATAATTACTCTAATGAGGACCTTTGGATGTTAAGCCCTTGGGGACACAGGAACAGTAGAATCAATATGGGGATACCTCATTCAATAGATCTGGACAAATTAAGAAAGAACATCTCTGACTCTTCTGTGTTTTGAACACAGTCATCTTTTGTATCTTCAACATAAAGGTGATATTTTAGAGCTATTTCTGATCATATTAAGTCTGCAGTGGATGTTTTATATTTGTGATATACATATATAACTCACTCATGATTCCATTTACTTTATTCTCTATAAGGTCTTATATAAACAGATGCATATACTATTTATTTCATTTTTTTATTCTTAATATTCAAAAGAAGATAATGCTACAAGGTATTTAAGCAGTTAGCTGTTGCTCTGATTTGCATTTTTTCTCAGTCTAAAGATGTTATCTGTTCAATTTCTCAACTTTTATTACATACTGTTCCTTCTAATGAGTTAATGAATCTTTTGGAAGAACTAATATAAGTTGAGTGCTGCTATGAGTATTTTAATTCAATGTCCTTGTAGTAATAAAATATCCTTATGGTGTTTATCAAGATATATTGAAGTCTAATAGATGAATGTTTGCTTATATTCAGTGAAAACTGTGTTATACAAATTAATGTGGAAGTGAGAATTGTAAACAGTCTATTTAGCACATTCCATAATCTATTCTCTAGTGCACCAAGTACTCATATCTGATTGTTGAAAAGTTGTGGGCTGTGATCTGTTTCATAATGTCTGACTTCCCAATTGCAGCATTTAGTAACTAATGGATTAGCGAGTTCTATTTTACACCAGTAAATATAATGCTTTTCTATGGGGACATAAGTTATAGGATTTTTAGTGTCTTATATGTGTCACCTAAAATTCTCTGTTGGATTTTTCTATGCTGAGCAATAACATATTGTTTCTGTTTATATATGTCTAATTTTCTCTTGTATAAATTGGATGGTAGAGAAAAATAAGTCTCAAGTAGGTACACTTTCCACTTCTAAGTGGAAACAATATTTAGTGACTGTTTATTAAATATCATGTAACTTTATTCTCAAAATTTCTCTTTTATATTGTGTGGAAATTTTCTGATTGAAACGCTAAACTTTCTTTTCATTTCATTTTGAGTCTCTATCTCTATCTCTGTCTGTGTGTGTGTGTGTGAATTGAAGTTTAAAAACATGTTTCATTGACAACAAAGGTTGGTAAAGATAGACAGAAAGAGGAGGCATTATTCTCTGCTAGGGAATTAAGCTAGGACAATTACTATGGAAATCAGTATGTGGGTTTTCAACAAAATAAAAGAAAATGGTACTGCTATATAAAATCAACTCATATACACAGACTTAGAGCATATAGTTAAGAGTCTCTATATATCTTATTTACAGAATATTTTGTATTTATGTTGATTGTTTATGTATTCACAATTGAAAGGGTAGCATTGGGACTGCAAGATTACTTGCCAAGTTTCTTGCTGCCGAGGCTGACAACTATAGTTCCAGCCTCTGAAATCAAGTCGCAAAAGGAGGTTACTGTCCACTATAAGCCTGTTCTCTAATCCACATATGCACAATGACACAATGACACAAAAATTTCTGCACCCAAATAGGAGAAAATAGGTAATGAATAACACATTAGGTATCACAACCAACCAAAGGAAATTAACTATTATCTACTGATATACATATTAAATGCGGCTGGAGGATGCATCTGAACTGCATCCCTAACATGCCTCTAAGTGATGCTGAAGCATGGTATGCCTATATATTTTTAAACTCTGTGTTTTTACTAGGTTGATCAACAACATGGGACCCGGAAACCAAACAGGCATATCCTACTTTTTTCTGATGAGAATAACCCATGATCCAGCAATGGAGCCCCTCATCTTTGGCCTCTTCTTGTTTATATATCTTGTCATAGTTCTGGGAAATCTGCTCATCATCATTGCTGTCAGCTCTGACTCCCACTTACAAACACCCATGTACCTCTTTCTCTCCAAACTTTCATTTGCTGACATCTGCCTAAGCACAACTACCATCCCAAATATGCTGAAGAACATCCACACACAGGATCAGAGCATCAGTTACACAGGCTGCATCACTCAGGCCTGCTTTGTTTTGAATTTTGCTTTAGTAGAAAGCTGTGTCCTTGCCGCAATGGCCTATGACCGCTACGCAGCTATTTGTCATCCCCTAAATTACACAATAATTATGAACCAATACTTCTGTGGTCTACTAATTCTATCATCCTTAATAATTAGCATTGTGAACAGCTTATTACAGTGTCTGATGGTACTGCGGCTGTCATTCTGTACAAACTTTGAACTTCCTCTGTTCTTCTGTGAACTTGCTCAGGTCATCAAGCTTGCCTGCTCTGATACTCTCATCAATTATATCCTGATATACCTGGCAACATTTATATTTGGCGGGATTCCAATCTCTGGGATAATTTTCTCTTATACTCAAATTGTCTCTTCTATTTTGAAAATACCTTCCCTGAGAGGAAGGTACAAAGCCTTTTCCACTTGTGGGTCTCACTTGTCAGTAGTCTCTTTATTTTATGGTGCAGGAGTTGGGGTTTATATAAGTTCTGCAATTGCTGTTTCACCTCAGATAACTACAGTGTCATATATGATGTACACAGTGCTCCCTCAAATGTTGAACCCCTTTATTTATAGCTTAAGGAATAAAGATATGAAAGAAGCCCTATGGAAACTTATTGCTAAGGTATCATGTCTTCTCTGATGTGTTTTTTTTGATCAAGACTTGAAACTCTGATGTGTTCCAGACAGACAGAATTTTTGGTGACTGAAAAGTTGTGAGTTTTTCTGTGGCTTCCTATATACTACATTGACATAGTGATATAAATCTATCTATCTATCTATCTATCTATCTATCTATCTATCTATCTACCTATCTATATTTGATTTGTTATTTATTTGGCTGTCATGACCCACATTTGACAAATGATTATTTTACCCTATTTAAATGGGAGAGTTTCTTGTGCTATACAATTAGAACTAGGTTAAAAAATTTCCAAATTTAGTGATTTCAATATGTATACAAATCTAGAAAAGTAAATATATTAAGTGGTATAAATCACACAAATAAATAGTTTAAAAAAGAGTCAGTGGATTAGAGTTAGAACAAGTGGTGAAACATTGAAATGATTGAAGGGAGTAAAATGTTCATATGATATAATGACTCTATTTTCAAAATATATAAATAATCAATCATAAGAAATTTCCTTTGGGAAAAGTAAATTTACCAAATAGGCTTTGCAAACATTGAATTTATGTTTGTTTGGAACTTTCAAAGTTTCATTTTACATTATACAATTATAGATTTCAACTATCCTCATCCTACTATCCTATAGAAGCTTAAATGTTCTTTATAATCTTCACAAAATTTAAGATATTGAATGTCTTAATTCACTCAGTCATTAAATGTTAACATTTCTGTTTTATTTAAAGTCTTAAGAGTGTTTGCCTTGGATAAATTAGTGTTTTAGTCAAATATAGTAAGCCGAACTCTTTTCAGGTTTTACCTCTCTGAAAAATTTAGAGAATATAATTTTAAAATTCATGTATATTTGTGCTTTTGTATGTGTTACGCGTATGCATATGTGTATGTGCATATGAGGGTAATTTCCTGGTGATACCAGAAGGCTTGGATCCTCCTGGTAGTGGAAGGTATGAACTGACTCATGGTTTTGCATTGTTCTGTTTCCATTTTGAGAGAAAATTATGACAGAGAGAAATAGAAATTTTAAATTCCTCTGCTTACTTGTGGAATGTGGGAAGGAAATGGAAACGTTTATGTCCTCATTTGGCTTATTATAATGTATCCTTCAAATGTATATTATGTATATTATATATACTTCAAATGAATATATTCAAGAAAAAAAATTGTCAGTTGCCTGTTTCCTGGGGATAATAGAGAAATGATGATATGCAGTAAAGAGTAGGTAAATAAGAATAACATGCATACATTTCAGAATAAATCTGTATATATGTACATAATAATAGGAAAATATATTTTGGTACGTGTATGTCTGTCCATAATTATATATACAGAGAAATTAAAGTATTATGCTGATATACTCTATTTACTAAGTTTATCAATTCTGATGGCAAAGTATCATCATTATTAAAATAAGGAAACATATGTGCATTCTTACTTTTTGGGTATTTTAATATTTTTTCTTTCACAGGGAAACAGGGACACAGATAGGCATGGGCATCATCTTGGTTAAAGTATCCTCTTGTGATCTCTTAGATTAAAATTTCAGGCAAAGACTCACTAGTCAATGGGAAATAAGGGTCTAAAAATGAATTCCAAGAATAACCTACTCTCATATACTCATGTATTTACCATTCTAAACTAACTACATGATTGAGATTTCTGAAAAAAATTCAAATTTGATCAAAATAATACATTCATATGGAGTATAAAAGGCATAACTAGTCTCCATGAAACATTAGAATAATGAAATAGTCTCATTACTATTGCAAAGTAGAAGAAAACTACTGAAGATTGAGGGAAGTAAGGTAGATGTTTCAAAAGTGTACCAATGCTGTCCACCATCTTTTGTCTTCACCATACTACCTCCCAAAGAAGACTAAAATTAAAAGATACATTTTAGCAGAAAAACATAATCTAGGAGACATCCTATATCCTAAGCATGAACACAAAAGAATATTGCTCAGTTACTTCTGGGAAGTGAAACAAGTCCGTATAAGCCACACACATAAGAAACACAAAATATCAGTCAGTCTTGATTCCTGATACCAGAAAAGCTTGTGGTGTCTACAGACCACAGCATGGCTTCTGAGTGTGATCACAGAATATCTGTTGTGACTGGAACATTTGAGGACTTACTATTCTCAGCTTTTCATAAGTCTAACTTTGTAATTCCTCTGTGAGCATTAGGCATCTGAAACCCTTGAGAAGTAATGCTCATGAATAAAGAACTGTCACTTGGATTGTTATAATAATTAGGAAAGAACATGGAAAAGCCTTTAGTACTGGCTCAAATGCATTTCAAGTATTTTTATGTTTTGTCTTCTTTGGGAGATTTTTCACTACTTGTACAGTATGAATTGAATACATTACAGTATAAGAACTTAATGAGGAAATAAATTTGAGAAGAGATTATTATGGAACTATTTTAGTAACATGGGAAAATGTGAGTGACTATGATGCTAACGAAATATAGATAATTCAAATTACCAATATTCATTTAATTCCAAAATATGTTAGCTAGACTAGTTGTCACTCTATTACTAAAAATATTGAGGTGTAGTTTTCATACAATAAGTTACATTATTTCAACTGTACATAATTATCCAATTCAGTATATAATATAAATATTGTCATAAATCTGTTTACCTGTATCTAATATATCAAAAATGATTATATCCATGACCTACAAAATAAATTTTTGTCCTAAGTTCATAGTCTGCATGGTCTGCATGACAAAATCATTTGGTTGATTTTGTCAAAAGTTTATTGTTCTTTTGAGTTGAGTGGTGTTCAAAAAGTTTGAAATTTCATAACATTTATAGAAATTACTTATGAACCTTCTAAGAGCATTTGTGCTCAGAAATATTTTATGCATGTGTTACTCATTATTCATAAATATTATGAGTGACAAACATGCATTGACTGATGAGAGATGAGCTTCAAGTGTTTAGCGTCATGTTTGGAATTTCAAATGTTTTGTTTTATTTGGAAGTTTATAATAATTGCTTTTCTTGGCTGGAGAGTTGGCTCAGAGGATTAATCCCAATTATCACTTTCCAAAGAAATTTGTTCAGCTTCCTCCAAATATATGGTGGATTTTTCTCCCATGGTTAATGCCTTTGCTGTGCTTCTGATCTAATGATGGTGTAAGATATGGAACAAATTCTAAACGAAAGAGAAGAAAACCACCTGCTCTATGCTCACTTCTGATGATGTTATAAAATTTCCTGACAATAAGCAACTAATAAATGGAAAGGCTTGACCAGATCATGGTTCCAGCATACAGTTCATAATTTCAAATATGTTGAGGCAGTAACTCAAGGAACTAAGCATACAACACCCACACATAAGAGCACAGAAAGTCTATGCTTTCAAGCTATCTGATTTCTAGGTTGCTTATGTTCATCTAGATTTCTTAACTTAAGTAGTACCCTGTAGGCAAAAGATTATTATGTAATTCAAATGATGATTTCAAAACACTCCCATATCTGATTGTAATCCGTGTTCTGAGAATTTCCTGTCTTAATAGTGTTCAAACACTGCTCCCTAATAGTCCCTTGGTATGCCAATAAAACAGCTTACATCCAGTGGCTGAGCTTGGTAGAGAATAGGGCTGGACTTCCTGCCAGTCAAGGGAGGAGGAGTTAGAAGTAGGAGATTCAATCACTGACAGAGGTCCATGAAACATCAGGAGAAAGAAGCTGGAGCAGGAAATCTACAAAGTGCAAGTACTTCTGGGATGAACACTGGAAGGTAACCACATTAGCATAGAAGGTTAAGAATTGAGTAGTCAATTCTCAGTTCTTGTGCTGTGAGGCTTATTGTTAAACAAAAATAAGAGTCTCAGTTAGTTTTGTGATAGCCAGGTTTACAGAGAAACTAAGAGAAGCAATCACAGTTATATAAACATAACTGTAACAATACCCAACCACCTATGGATTGTCATCACATCTAGTGGTTGGGTATTGCCACAAGAGTCAACAGTTAAGACAATACTGCACAGACATGTCCACAATCGAACTTATTCTAGGTGATTCTTTAACAGAGATTGGTTTGCCACAAGGATCTAGTTTGTAACAGGTTGGGATTTGATATTGGGCTTGACACAATTGTGGTGGAACAGTTAGTTAGAAATGACAGCACAATCAAGGTGAACAAGTCTATACTCCTTTTCAAAAGTCCTCATGTGCAATATACACTAAACACAGCATGCTTTTACAATCAAAGTTTTATAGGAAGGTAACAGGAACATAAGTGGAAACATACACAATTCTATCATCAAGGATAGTGCTTTCATAAATATCAGAAAAATTAATCAAATTCAATGTATTTGAGGAAAAAAGGGAAAACTGTGAAAGTAATTGCTGTCCTATCATTTTTACAAGGCACTGATGGGAGGCTTAAGATCTAATATCTTCGGCATATGGTTTTATTATTCCATCTCTGATTTAAAGTATGAAACTCAGTGCTGGAAATATGCCTTCATAAATAATGATGGCTGCCATCAAATCTTAGTACTAGCAGGAATCTCAGGGAACTATATGGTAAGGAGAAAATCCACTGACAAAATTCATCGTCCAACTTCAACACACACAATGAGAAAGAGAGAGAGAGAGAGTGGGGGGGGGGGAAGGGAAAACAATAGTATATCTGTATAAACTTGTTAATATTATTCTTGTGCAATGGGTTAAATATTTTTTGGACATTCATTAGACTCAGAATATAAAATCTTAGGAAGTGTAGAGCATTCCAGTGAAACATTGATCTGTGACAAGGATAAAAGCTGGGATAATGCTCATTGGATTCCTGTGGATAGAGAAAGAGTGATAAGTAATGAGGCTACATATGATATACTGACAGTTTTCTTTACTTTAAATGTATTGTAATGTATGTAAATGTACATATAATATATATCCTCATAATATAACTATTTTATTGCCATTTGGAAAGCTAAAGGTTACATAAAAGTTTTTTCACCTAATGCTTGCTCCACTACAGAAAACTCAGGGTAGGCAATTGCAAATATATCCTCTAGACTCTAGAGATCAAGGTGTGAAGTTAATATTATTTTTCTATGTTTATATAGTTTCAAACTGTCTTGTTAATGCATACACATATTTCAGAAGATGGAAAGATCTCCCATGCTCATGGATTTGTCGGATTAACGTAGTAAAAATGGCCTTCTTACCAGAAGCAATCTGCAGATTCAGTACAATTCCCCATCAAAATACAAACACAATTCCTTACTGACCTTGAAAGAACAACTCTAAACTTCATATGAAAAAACAAACAAAAACCAGAATAGCTAAAACAATCCTAAACAACAAAAGAACTTCTGGAGGTAGCTCCATTCCTGACTTCAAGCTATACCACAGAGCAGTAGTAATAAAACTGCATGGTACTGGCAAAGAAAAAGGCTGTTTTTTCAATGGAATCTAATCAAAGACCAAGAAATAAATCCATATACATACGGACACTTTATTTTTGTCAGAGGAGCTAATAGAAAAAACACAGAATCTTAAAAAAAAAAAAGAATGCTGATCTAACTTGATGTCTACATGTAGAAAATGTAATTAGATTGATATTTACTACCCCACACAAACTCAAGTCCAAGTGGATCAAAGATCTTAACATAACACCAGATACACTAAATCTATTAGAAGAGAAAGGATTCAAAAGATTAAAACCAACAAACAATATAATCAAATTAGAAATTGGGCACAGAGGTAAACACAATTCTCAACAGAAGAATCTTGAATGGGCAAGAAACATTTAAAGAAATGCTCAACATCCTAAGTCACCAAAGAAAGTTAAATCTAAAGGAATTTGAGATTCCATCTTACACCTGTCATAATGGCTAAGATCAAAACCTCAAGTGACAGCCCATGTTGGTAAGGATGTGGAGAAAGGGGAGCACTCCTCCACTGCTGATGGGAGTGCAAACTTGTACAACCACTTTGGAAATAAATTTGGTGCTTTCTAAGAAAATTGGGAATATCTCTAACTCTAGACCTTGCTATACCACTCCTGGATAGTAAATCCAAAATTTCTCCACCATATAAGAAGTATACTTGTTCAATGATGTTCATAGCAACTTTCTTTGTAATAGCCCGAAGGTGGAATCAACCTATATGAGATAAAGAAATTGTGGCTCATTTACACAATGGACTACTCCTCCTCTAATAAAAACAAAGAAATAATGGAATTTGCTGGCAAATGGATGGAACTAGAAAAGATCATATGGAGCTAGGAAACCAAGCCCCAGAATGACACATATGGTATGTCCTCACTCATGTGGATTTTAGCCATATTGTACAGGATTAACATACTACTGTGCAAAGTTTCAAAGAAGATAAGCAACAAGGAGGATCCAAGGAAAGATGATTAAATCTTTTTCATAAGGGGAAATATAAGAGGAAGATGTAGTGGTTGATCAGAGGGAAAAAGATAGGAGCATGATCACAGAGAGACATGAGGGAGATCAGACCTAAGGAGGGCAGTAGTGGGAGGACATAAGGCCTATAGGGAAAAGGGAAGCTGTGTGCAGGGGAATCTTTGTGATAAGCTGGAGACCTAAGTCATGGTAGACTCCTGGAAGGATGTGAGAGGGACTTTAGCATAGACTCCTAGTATCAGGGGCCATAGAGACTGAAGAAGACAACCTCTAACTAGACAATCTCCTACAGGGAGGGGAACACCACCTCACCCACAAAAACTTTGAACCAAAATTCACCCTGTCTACAAGATGTGCACGGATAAAAATAGAGCAGATAGAGCAGATAGAGCAGAGATTGAGTTTATTTCGAACCAGCACCTGGGGAGAGAACAAATCTTGACACAATTCATGATACTGTTCTAAGCTCGCAGTTGTCCTCTGAGAGGGTCCATCCAACAGTACCTATAAACAGATATTGAGACTCACACATAATCATTGGATGATACACAGAGAATCTTATGGAAAAGTGGGGAGGAAAAGATCTGGTGGTGACAGGAACGTCACAAGAAGCTCAGCAAACCCAACTAGCAATAGCTCAGAGAAGCCTACTGAGACTGAAGTCCCAACCAAGGACCTTGCATGGACTGGTCCTTGGCCTTGTACATATTAGTAGCTGATGGGATGATCAGACTTCGTACGGATCCTCTAGTAAGAGGAGTGGAGACTGACTCTGACATGGACTCTCTTGTCAGCTTTTGTGTCCCTTTCCCCTGGAGGGCATGCCTTGTCAGGCCATGGTTGAAGAGGACAAGCACAGCCCAAATGTGACTGGACTGATGAAATGCAGTGGATGGGAAGGAAGTCACCCCTTCTCTGAGGAATAGAGGAACAGGGTTGGGGAGAGGCGAAGAGAGTGGGACTATAAGGAGAGGATGGATGGGGCTACGATCTGTATGTAAAGTGAATAAATAAATTAATTAATTTAAAAACTATAGTCACTCTTGCCTGTGATTGAAATAGTTGCATGCATTGATGATGTCAAAATCTCGATCTACCTTTTGAAGCTGCACCATTAGTTTCCATGTATACACTTTTCTTCTTTCATTGGCTCACTGATTAAAATTTAAATATTTTAAGATATAATATTATTACTATATTTTTAGAAGATTACACAAGGATGAATTTTATTTCATAGGTATTTACTCCTACTTCACCCCATTCCACACAGATCTACTCGCATCCCCAGGCACTCCAAATTTTGTGTTTTCATTCATTTCATTATTGATATATATATATATATATATATATATATATATATATATATATATATAAAATATCAGTTTATTTGATCCCATTGCGATTAATGAGATTGGGAACTGTAAACCCCTGTTTCTTGTGGTTGAGCCCTAACACAACCTTTAATCCAAGAACCTTCTGTTTACTATAAACAGGTGATTATGATGTGGTTCAAACAGGCCTAGCATATACCTTTAATCCAAGAGCTTTCTGTACACAGGATGTAATAAAGTTGACCCTGGGTCAAGAGGCAGAGCACGAAAGCAGCTGAGAGTTGTTAAAGAGTAGGAGGGACTTTGAGCTGAGGGGTATTAAAGACAGCCTATCGAAGTAGAAGGAACTTTAGTTTTAGCCCGTGAGCTCCTCAGTTCCTTGACCTTTGGTTTTGGGCTTCACCCTAACAACCCTTTGCCTTGGCTTTTTTGGACTTTTCCTCCTGGGATGTTAGTGAGCAATTGAGATTGTTGGGCCTTTTCCATCTGGATGTGATCTGAGTAGTGAGGTCATCTGTGTGCTTTCTCTGCCTCTCAGAACTAATAGCAGGTTTTCACCCAGCATCTGGCTCCTGAGTCTTTACTAGTGAAATAGAATAATTGGGATTTTCATTTAAAACAACAACAACAACAACACACACACACACACTTATGTAATTTGAGTAAAATTAATGCTGTCTGTGTACTTATGAGTATGGAGCCAGAAACTGGAACATGGCTGATATACTGTAAACCAAATCCTTAAAAACAACTGGCTTTTTCTTCCCCTAGTAGTTACAAACTATCGATGGATCTCAGTTACTGCTGTGGACTCCTTAATCACTCCTCTGTTCATATGAAAACATATTGAAACTGACTTGCTCTTGCTCAGGCATTGTGAGTGCAAACGAAGCTGGTATACCTGAACTGGTCTTGTAATATCTGGAGGACACTGTCTTGCTCTGGTCCTCCTTGATCTCTGGCTCTTACTGTCTTTCTGGCTTCTTTAGGGTAATTGTCTTGACGCCTTAGGAAAAAGAAGTGTCATGTAAATATACTGCTTATGGTAACCACTTTAGCGACGATTAACTGAGTTTCTTTGTTAACTGGCATCCACTAAAGAAAAATCTTTGCTGATGAGCCCTATGAGCTGAAAAAACTCTAAGACTATAGAGAGATATATTTTAGGGCAGTTTTACACTACATACATGTTAGAAAGATAGCATAAGTCGTGTCTGATGGGCAATCAAGAAAAATATTGGTTTATTATTATTTGGGGGATATCCCCAGAACAACTTTTCCCCCCAAAATCTAGGGAATGTATTCTAAAGTGGCACTGGTCTTATAGGATAGAAAAAACTTTGTTCAAACCAATTAAAAAGTGAGGAGAGAATATTCAAACTAGGAAAAATAGAAACAAAAAGGAAGATATAACAAAAAGGAACCGAGTAAATGCAGAGAAATCATAAGGACACACTTTAAAAAGTACAGAATTCTACTAGGATTTCCATCCTAGTGTCCATCAAATTAACTTGCTCAGAGCTCATGGATCCCTAACAGAAAAGGAGATGGAAACAGCTTATGTGTAAGAGAGGATAGAGGGCACCTGGGCTCATATGAACCCATCGAGACTGAAAGAGCATATATAAGGCAAACATACACAGAATCCAAATCAAAGCCAGTTGCATTCCTTTAGTGTTAGTCACATGTATATATATTTAGGATTGACTACTCCACCCACATAAGACCTGAATAATGATAATATTAGCTGATGTGAAAAGATGGAAGGGAAAATTCTCAGAAGGATTTGTAATTAGATTAAAAACCTACAGACAATTAATCAATTCTGGGAGGTGAGGAATATCAGTCTTCTCTAGGAACATGCTAGTCCCTTGATAGGTAATCAAATAACATTTTTTATGTGATCACGAGTAGAACCAACTAATGATAAAATACTTTATAACTAACACATATATAATTTAAAAGTTAAGCAAAAATGCAGGGCTTTGAGTTAGATAGTATTATTGAGTCATATTAATTAGCTCAGGGTGATACAAAAATTCCATTATTATGAAACCATTCAGTAAAATATTAGAGTGAATTGAAAGAAAATGTGTTCAATATGAGTTGAGAACCATACTAACTGGATGTATTCGTTGTAATGTATGTAATGGATGTAATATGTATGTTAAATATATTTCTAAGCCACGGATACACAGAACACAGACACAACCTCCTCTTTTAAGAATCAATTCAAAATCTGGATAAAAATCACTGGGAGATGATTCAGTACATGAAGACATTTGCTGGCTTGACACCACACACACATATACACAAACACACATATACATACACAACTGTAATAAAATAAAGGATATTTAATATTACTGCAACATCACAAACATGTCACAACAGAGATAATTAACTGGCCAATCATATGTAAAATGACTCTCAACTTCATAACAGACATGCAAACTTTTTGGCAGATAATGTGTATCCATTTATTATTAGAATAAATGATTATGACTGTAGCAACACTAGGAGTATCTAAGGAGATTGCAATTTGTTCAATATTACCTCTTATAAAATACGTTTGCAAATAAAACATTGTAATAAGAATATTCTAAATCCAATAATGCTACACAAGTACAGTTATTTTTGTTAATTCAGAAGTTACAGATTAAACTATTAAAACACTTTTTGTTACAAATCAGAAAAAATTGTATCTAAGTTCATCTAAATGATAAATAGTACTCATATTTATTATCAGCACATAACATTAAATTACAGATTACTTGATGTAAGTGAACATACTGAAAAGCATTAAGATGTGATAATTATCTGAAGCAAGGGATGATTCTATAGACTGTGAAATAGCTTGCTGAATTTTTGCTTTAGAGACCAAATGCATAATGCTACAGTAAAATTCCATGCCTGATAATAAATAATTTAATCTTAAAATATTAGCTTTGTGGGACTACATGATAAAATAATAAGAATCTACCAGTAATTTTAGCATTCAGATTTGGTATTTGTGCCTCTGTTTCTCAGTTTTCCCAAGAGTCCACCACACTCTTGCCTACCTATGAAAAGGAATTATTATATTCAGTACCATCTGGTAACACACAGACGGTTCATATTGTGCACATCCTTTAATTTCACATAAGCACTTCTTCATTTATAACTGAGGAAAAAACAGTCATAGGAACAAGGTATAGCCGTATTCTATGTAACACCATTTAGTCCACTACAAACGTACATTCTTCCAAAATGCTATTTTAGAAACTTGTCAGTGAAATAAACCCCCTGCTCAGATGTAGTAGATAACCAGCACAGTCTCCTTGTGGGTTCCATAATATGGGGAGTAGGGGCTACCTCTAACAAGGACTCTGGTGCCATTCATTGATCAAGGTGAATCTCATTAAATTTTCTAACATTACCTAATTATATCAATTTCATAGGCTATTATCTAAGAAGGATAATATTTACCTGTACACATTTCAGAATTTAGAATATATGGCTATTTTTAACTTAACGGTAGAAATATTAACAGAATATAACTCTAAGGGCCTTAATCATGTGTTAAGATATAATCTAGTATTCAAAGGTTACAGCTTTGGTTAAATATATTATTACTAAATCCCACCACTTATTTTCCTCAAGGCTTCCTTCATGTCTTTGTTCCTCAGACTATACACAAAGGGGTTCAGCATCTGAGGGACCACAGTGTACAACACTGAAGCCACAGCAGTCTTTCTGGTAGAGTCAGCCACTGCAGAGCTGATGTAGACACCAAACAGTGAGCCATAGAACAGGAAAACAACTGACAAATGAGACCCACACGTGGAAAGGGCTTTGTAACTGCTTCCCATTGAAGTCTTCTTCAAAATCGAGGAGACAATTTGAACATAAGACAAAACAATGCCCCCAAATGGAAGTCCACCAAATATGAAAGTTGCAAGATAGATCACTAGGTTATTGATAAAGGTGTCAGAACATGAAAGCTTGATTATATGAGCAAGTTCACAGAAGAAGTGGGGAATTTCTTGGTTTGTACAGAAGGAGAGTCGCAACACCAGCAGACTGTGGAGCAGGGCATCTGTCATGCTACTGAACAAGGAGAGCAAAGTTAGCAGAATACACATGCTTGGATTCATAATGACTGTGTATCTAAGTGGATGGCAGATGGCCACATAGTGATCATAAGCCATTGCTGCAAGAAGAAAATTTTCCATTCCACCAAGAAAAATAACAAAGTACAGCTGCGTTAGACAATCTGTATAACTGATGCTGTTGTTCTGTCTCTGGATGTTTACAAGCATCTTGGGAACTGTGGTGGTGATGAAGCAGATGTCAGTGAAGGATAGGTTGGACAGGAAGAAGTACATGGGGGTGTGGAGGTGGGAGTCAAGGCTGATAGCCAAGATAATCATCATGTTTCCCAGCAGTGTGACCAGGTACATGAACAGGAAGAGTCCAAAAAGGATGAGCTGCAGTTCTGGATCCTCTGTCAGTCCCAGAAGAAAGAATTCCGAAGTGGATGTCTGATTTCTGTGTTCTGTATTACTGATAAGTATGAGTACATGTGGTGAAAATGCAATTAGATATATAGATCCAGGATGTCAGCAATGATCTCACCGCCTAATATTGTACTATAACACTTACAAAATACCAGATCAAATTACTGATAATAACCTTTTGAGATGGTGGTAAAGAATGCACACTTCAATAAGCTTTCTAGTATGTTGATTTTACAGTAACTGCTATTGATATTTTCCTTTTAATTTATTGTGAACCCAGTGGATAGTGATGCCCATGTGTCTCCTTATCTGTTGCTATGGTTTAACTTTACCAAAACAACGAAATATGTTCCTCTGCTTAATTATCTCTACATTTTACACTCTGAAATATTTTTCTTTCTTTACACAAATATTCATCAACTCATTTTTAGTATAAACTATCCAACTAATTTTTTTAGAATTCTGATAATAAAATTAAAAAAGAATACTGTATATTTTGGAAGTATTGCATATCTTCATGTGTGAAAGACTATTGTAGCGAGGTGAGGAAACAACAGAGGCAGTGGTGGGACCAAAAAAAACCATGTAGGAGCTAGGGTAATTGATGCATTACGTAACTTTAGGGCATAAAGTATAAAAAACAGAAACATAATGATAAATCATGAAATTATAATCACCCACAGTAAGTTACTTTTCTGAACACATTTTAAGGTAAAATTTATACTTATTTATAGTTTCTCATTGATCAATAGAAAAAAGAAATGGAAAGAAAATTTAAACATCCTGAGAGGAAATGCACAGAAAAATACAAGAATTTGTTGCTACATAGAGCAGATAAACACAAAACATAAGAGAAACATTAGATATCTTCATTGTATTCTCT